>NW_020230532.1:0-347500 GCF_003227715.2 Harpegnathos saltator | reverse complement strand
TATATCGCTCCGGAAGTCTTACAGCGCACGGGATACACGCAATTGTGCGACTGGTGGAGTGTGGGAGTGATCTTGTACGAAATGTTAGTTGGTTCTCCACCGTTTCTTGCCAATACGCCCGCTGAAACTCAATACAAGGTACGTGCATCCGTAGACACTCGTATGCGCGGACTGTGAGCGCTCCACTAGAGAAGACTATATCTCAAGAGATTAGCCTATCAGGCCATTCAGGCGTTTGATCTTTATCACAACTTTGTTCTTATCGGGGAAAATTAGACGAAGATGGCATGCCTGTGAAAAGCCGAAACGAAACGCAGCTGATTTTTTTATATCTTATCTTCAAATCTCTTTCATAAGAACGAGTAGTCTGTGCACCCTGTATGGCGCTCGGTTGTTCAGTAATTGAGGCAACAATGGACATTACGTACCTCTCGTTAAAAGCAAAATTGCCATATGCAATAGTTGTCTGTCTCGTCGCGACTAATCTTAAAGACGTTGCAGTATTTTAAACCATCGTGATACATTTGGAAAAAAAAACTGTACCGATAACAAATTAAACGATGGGCCTTGTAAGAGTTTGTACACGGATCTTACAGTACGATAGATCCAAACGATAACACGTTGATGCTCCTGAATACTTACAAAGCCAGAAAGTTCTGTTCATTGATATTATTGTCTAGACGCGTTTAGATCCTAAACTGCTACTTAACGATCCTAATATGTCGTGTTACGAAGGAAAATATTCCACGTTACAAACATCTCGCTCATGTCCGCAGGTTATTAATTGGGAAACAACGCTTCACATCCCGAAGCAGGCTAATCTATCGCCGGAAGGTATGGATCTAATATTGAAGCTTTGCGTGGGCGCAGATCGTCGGTTAGGTAAGAACGCGGATGAGGTCAAGAGTCACCCGTTTTTCGCGAATATTGATTTCGAGAAGGGTCTGCGTCGTCAAGTAGCCCCGCACATACCCCGAATACAGTATCCTACCGACACGAGTAACTTCGACCCCGTGGACCCCGACAAGCTGCGTAACTCCGAGTCGTCCGACTCCAATAAGTCGGACGAGCTGTTGGATAACGGCAAGCCGTTTCACGGCTTCTTCGAATTCACGTTCAGACGCTTCTTTGACGACGGCGGCGGCCCCTCGTATCCAGGCCGGATAAGCTTGGACGATAATGACAATCAAGGCCCCGTCTACGTATGACATTAGGCGTCACCGCGGTGCCTTGAGCTCGTACGAGAGCCTTGTTCATATCAAAAGCAATCGCGCCTTGACTTTTCCACACTCTGGGAATCGCGTGTAAATATCTAAAAACGAAAGAAAGAAAAAAGAAAAATAATCTCTGAGTGTTTGTACTTTGCGTGGCCGTCGCATCGCCGCGAGTCGCGCCGGTGCGTTTGTCCACGTATTCTCCGGTGCGCGAAAACTGCGAGAGACACAAGTCCCTAATTCGTTGTGAATTAATTGTAGCGAATATATTTTTCTATCGGACGACTTTTTACCGTATAATGTACTGTACCATTCGTCGAATATTTTTCTTTTCTACGACGAGATCTGTCTGTCGGGAGGGACGCGAGGAAAATTACGCACGCGCATGTAAGAGGCATATTTAGGAAGCAGATGGGCATTTTCTTTTTACAACGACATACGCAATGTGAAAGTATACAGTGTGAACGAAAATAATCTCTGTCACGTCAACTCTTGGACGCACGGCGCATTTTTTAACGTTTACTTTTTTTTTTTTTTTTTTTTTATATAACATATATAGCTCGCGCGTGTAACTTCGTCGTCTTCTATTCTACTCGGTGCACGATTAAAGAGTAAACAGCGTCAACTGTATGATATGAGTTTATTTTTTCTTTCTTTTTTCTTTTCTTTGCCGATGTTTAATTAATTTGTAATGTATCGACATGAACGAAAGAGAGAGAGGGAGAGAGAGAGAGAGAGAGAGAGAGAGAGAGAGAGAGAGAGAGAGCGAGCGAAAGAGATGGAAGAAAATGATTAATGGCTAGGCAATATATTTTCAATAGAGCATGTTTAATTAAAAGAAAAAAAGATGAAAAAAAAAGAGATATCTTGCTTGGCATTTTCATTCGTTTTTATTGGCTTTCGTATCGGAAAGTGCACGTTTAGTATGTTACAGCAAGTACTGTGATATTGCAGGTAATTAGAGTAATGTGGCTTTTAAAGATACCAGTTCTATTTAACATCGTCTTTTATATCAAATTCTACGAGAAGAATATTATAAATAATAATTATTAAAATATTAATTTTATTAATGTATAGAATTTTCGAATGGATGTAATGTGTTCATTGCGTATTTTAATCCAGCTTTTAACCGTCTAAACGTCTCTTTAATACCTTCTTAATCCTTAATTCCTAAGAAGCATTATGAATTTATTCACGCATTGTATACATTGTTACTCGTGCGCCGTCTTTTATATCGCCAGTTTTATCGTGTATTTGTCGATACATCTTGGAGAAATTGTCATTGTCCAACGACCATGATCCGAAAAGTGAGAGAAAGCACAGCTTTTTTCGTTGTACAATACGAAGTTCGTCGAGGCGAAATCGACGTGACAAAGCGGAGGGAAGTAACGACACTCGTGGACAGTCGTGTAGTTTCGTTGTAACTCGATATCGTAGCAAAGTTGCCATCACTTGTAACTAACGTCCTTACAGTAAAAGCCGTAACATTAGCGAGGAACTGATGTATATATATCGCTGTATGAACGAGTTTAACCATTTATTATTCGTATCGTCGAAAGTGAGTTTCGATCGCGAACACAGTTTGGTGACCGCCTGGTGTCTGTATTCCAAGTCCCCCGAGAGCTCGATCTAACGTTTCTTTGTAACGACAGTAACGTGTAACAATAACAGAGTGCCTTTCTCCGAGTGCGTTGATTATGCTGAAACAGCGCAGAGACAGCTATTTTTTTTTTCTTTTATTTTTTCCGAAAATGTCCTCTTGTTTGGCTGCCGTACGAAATTGTCTTCCAATTATCGGTTTTCTATGTCGAAGTACACGTCGAAGAACTCGACATGTCTCAGTAGATTGTCCAGTGCCTTACTAATTTGTTCTTAACGTAAAGTCGTGCTAAAGTACAATCGGCAATATGCCTACGAATTACACTAGCGTCTAATCGAATAATCGGTTGCAGAGTACACTATTTAATAGTCGTTACATTATTTGTTTATTGAAAGTAGAAAGAGAGGGAGAGAAAGAGAGAGAGAAAGAGAGGGAGGGAGAGCAGTGTGTGTGTGTGTGTGTGTGTGTACTATTTGAATTAATCATGTATATGTACTATATAAAAAGTAAAAAGCCTATATATTTATGTTTATCGTTAGCTTTAATGCGTGGTCAACGAAAGAAATAGAATCTTTTAACAACTGTACTTTTACGTTAACGCGAAAGAGGACGAGGAGGAAAGGATGAGTACTCACTAAGTGGCTGTTCTCTTATACCGCACGCTATACTTTCGTATGTACTCCCGTAACACATAAGTGGTAGCGTCAGTGATAATCGGCACCCGTGGCTACATTAATCGCGACTAATTAGACACTTAATGTTTAACTAAATATTTCACGGCGCGACTAGTCTTGCTGCAAATAAGAAAAAAGAAAAAGGAATGAAATGATATGTTTACAAATAGGCGTATGTGTGTGTGTGTGTGTGTGGGTGTATGTGTGTGTGTATGCGTATGTGTGTGCATGTGTATGTATGTGCGTGTCCAATTGCAGCAAGCGTGAGATGAAAATTACCGTTGTAGTTATTTAACATAATATTGCGCTGCGCGAATGGAAAAACGTGGCTATTTACTTTCTTTATATTTGCGATTATATAAAGTACGTTAGATATCTGGTATATTCTGACTACGATTTTATCGAACTAAAATTGCTATGAGATATGTGAATCTAATGTGTGAAGGTAACTGTAAACGTAAGTACTGACAAAAGATCTAGTAATCTCTTTGTTTTTATTGTAAAAATAAATATAGGAGTTTGTAAGATATTAGAAGGTAGCCGTATATAAATTTGTTACTGTCTATGCGAAATATTCGAATAGATACCTGACCTGTGTGGTATTAATAAATTATGAACTTTTTAGCACACCCATCGCGTAATTTATTTTATATACATGTGGTTATATATATATATATATATATATATGAAAATTACATCGATAAAGAGAATACACGAAGAGCAAATGACGAGATCGAAGTTGCACGAATATTCTACGTATCGTGCAGAAATTTATGTGTAGAGGACGAATGAATGTTCATGCATCGTAAAAGATTGTGCCTCGCTATACACGACTGTTGTACTGTAACACGTAGATTTTTACAGCATGAACAGTACCGTTTCACGTGCATAACTATAAATCTTGTATAATATGTAGTATCGATATGAAAAAAAAAGAACGTTACCCTTGGTATGTTTCTCAAATTTCCTTTAATTTCCTTCAATTTGCACTTGCAGATTGCAGCGCAATCCTTCAATAAGCTACTCAATGTTGAAATTAAACATCCTTTCGGCTGTGATTCTTCATAAAGGATAAAGAAATCGTCAGGCGACATTTGTTAACAAATGAATAGAAAAATCACAGTTCCTATAGGATATATATTTTAAATTTTTCGTACAAATACGCGCTTCCTTTATGTATCGATATTTGAAATATCGATAATGGTGAAAAGTTAAATTCACAGCTGACTATTCCCGTGTTCCGCTCCTCTCAGCAAAAAGGAAAAGAAGAAATTTGTTCGTTTTTAAAATGTTTAATATTTGTAAATATATATATTCGGTGTAACACCAATTAACAATAATATTACATCAATTTTACAATTATCGCTCTCTCGCATTCGTGACAATTTTGGTCTGAAGCAACTTTTCTACAATTAAAAGTAAGAGGTTTTCGAGAGGGGGAGGCGGGAGAGAAGTAAATTAAAATGGAACATGTGTCGGATTATCGTAAAACAAAGATCCGTCTGACTTGCTGTTGACTCTTGCTACTCGCTACTTGCTACTTATAAAACAATACATCCATCCTGGTCGTTGGGTCCTGCTAGAATCTCGATTCGTAGATTTTACATTCCAAAATATATTTATAAAACAACTAAAGATTCTCTCTTTAAATATGCCAATATGAAATATTTAATTAATGAGTCGATCTTAATTTATTTACTTATGAAATAATAACTTTGCATCGACAGTATCGAATGTTACTGAATTCGCCTTATCATTTTCATCTTCTCTAAGTTTGCATTCATAAAAACGCTGCTCTCGCGCGTTTTATTTCGGTTTTGGCGGTTCGGCGACTGAAAAGAGCACGAGTCTACTCGATCGGTCACAACCGCATCAGGTCGTGCTGTGTCCCGCCGTATGCGTTGCAGTGCGCGTGGGTATAAACGCTCAAGAATTTTATACATTCTCCGTATACGCAACGTTCCATCGCATTCGGTGGTTCGCGTTATGCAACTGTATGGTAATTGTTTAGGTTCCACTTAGCGTCGAGCAGCGATCCGCAGGACCCAGGCATCGGTCAGAGTTCGTCAGTGAGACTCCCTTTCTCTTCCACTCGTCCTTCCACTCGTGCGTCGATTCCGTTCCAACCGGGGTTCTACATTGAATTTATACGCGGTCGACACGTGATCTTTTCTCTCCCCGTCGCTCTTTTACGACAACCTTCAGGATGAATCGCATAATGAAGATTCTCAGGAGCAAGGAAACTCGCGATTACTTTATGAGGCGAGTACTGCTTACGTTCGTTTGTTATTTAGTTCACTCACAGTGACGTTTCGCTAACGATTCTCGCACTGTCATGTTTATATCGTGCTCGTAGTATGAACGATGCTCTGTTTTCAGCACGCACTTTTGGGGACCAGTTGCTAATTGGGCAATACCTATCGCTGCTATCTCCGATATCCGCAGAGACCCCAAGTTCATCAGCGGTAAAATGACCTTTGGTTAGTTCAGTGAACCTTGCCGCGTACCGTGTTTCTCGATATTCTCTCGAGGATTTCGGCTTACAGTGCTTTCTATTCATCTAATTTATCTATCACTCTCTTCGTTCGTCACTTTCAAGGTTTGCCTTATAAACTGAGGTGTAAATATAGTTGTGTTCCTTTCCCTTGTTGCTGTAAACATGATTTTTTTTGTTATAGCTTTAGACACAGTTATCACAGCTACATAGTTTATCTGGTACATGTACAAATTGAATGATTTTTAGAGAAGCAGTAAATATGGAATGAAATATTTGCAAATGATATTTTTGTTATATTGTATAGTTATTTTGAATTTGTTACACTAATTTTATCTGCAATAATTTTATTGTAGCGTACACAAGTATCAGCTATGAATATTTACTTTCTATTTTATCACGAGACTTATAGAAAGCTATGAGAATCAGACCGGCTCTTAGAAAATGTTATTATATCTGCTACTTATAGTGTCAATTTTCAGGACTCTATGCTAATCTTTTTCAGCCTTATGCTTATACTCAGCAATGTTTATGAGATTTGCAATCAGAGTGCAGCCACGCAACATGCTTCTATTCGCCTGCCACTTTGTCAATGAGGGTGCACAAATTACGCAAGGTTGTAGATTTATAAATTATCATTATCTCGGCAAGGAACAGCAGTAGGCCAAAAAATAGATGAAATTTGTTTGCCAAAGTAATTTAAATTTTATATTAATAGCAAATCATGTTATATAAATTGGATCACTTGTTACATATACAACATACAATTTGTTTCTTGATGAATAATAAATATAAATATGTTACAATCAACTTTGTTTTTCTATTGACTTCTAAGATTAATGTAAAGGTATTTCTCTTTTGAAAAAAGTTATTAAAAGAAATGTCAAATATTTCAGTAATTAACAGTAATTAACAGTAATTAACAGTAATTGATATATGTGGTAGCTTTCACATATAAACTCATAAAACATTTTTATTTCATATAAAAGATACAAAATATTTTGATACAAAGAATATTATATTATTAAATTCCAATATGAAAATTATCCAATATGAAAATGATAATAATAAAAATATACCTATATCATCGATATATAACATACAATTCATGACCATTTTATAAATCAGAGGGAATGCAATATCTCATATTTCGTTTCGAGTCGATATTTATAATAAATCTAAGTTACAGAAAATACTAAAATTTATACAAATGGCTAAAAATTGTATTTATACACATTCCTGGAATAACATACACATATTATAAACGCATGTAATACGAGTCTTGTGTATATTGTACTTTCTCTGCAAACAATATTGCCTTTGGATTGCTTTTAAAAATCGACATATATGTAAATTGTTTATAATTGTATATATGTACATATAAAGGCACTGACTGTATTGTCCAAGTCTTACTAAATATTTTTAAATCTTGTTTTAATACAGGCATATGTATTAACATGCTACTTTATATTCTAAAAATGTAGCTTTATATAAAAAAATTATTATTTTATAAATATCTAAGAAGATTTAAGTAAATGGATAACAAATAAAAATTTATATTTCTATAGAACGTAATCTACTTATATATTACATGGGTTGCAAGTAAAAAAAGAAGATCAAACTATTGGGTTGGCAACTAAGTGATTGCGGATTTTGTCGACAGATGGATTTTAACTTTCTTTTGTTTCGTTAACGTATTCAAAGTACCTAATCTATATTTTTTTCTTATTGTTTGGACTTCTACCTTTCATTTAGTACAAAAATTATATCGATTAGTTCTTTAGTTTTGTTTTTATCCCAATTTAAAAATGGAAGAGCAAGACGTGCACTTCAGACATATTTTATTGTATTATTTCCGAAAAGGCAAGAACGCATCGCAAGCACACAAGAAGTTATGTGCTGTATATGGGAATGAAGCCTTGAAAGAAAGGCAGTGTCAAAATTGGTTTGCCAGATTTCGTTCTGGTGATTTTTCATTGAAAAATGCTCAACGATCTGGCCGTCCAGTTGAAGTCGATGAGACCCATATCAAGGCCATTATCGATTCAGATCGTCATAGCACAACACGTGATATTGCAGAGAAGCTCAATGTATCGCATACATGCATTGAAAAAAATTTTAAAAAGCAAATTTAAAATTTTGATTTTTCATTCTTATTTAAAATCCGCAATCACTTGGTTGCCAACCCAATAATACAATCTATTATAGGACGGATTAGAGCATCAATTGTACAACTATCAGATCTTCATATATAATGTCATTAATATAATTATAATTACGGTCGAACGAGAAAAAAGACGAATATATTAATCTCATTCTCTCAATGCTGTATCATGGTAAAATTTCAAAAAGGTACTTATACAATTGTGTTTATAGCACAAGTCAAGCTCAGTATAAATTACATATGTAATATATAAAGTTATAAAAAAATTCTGAACTTATTATTTTATGTACACTCATCGTCACATGCAGGAAACTTTACTGAATAATCCAATTCGTATGACTCTTTTTATTCATTTCTTCAAGACGCTATATCTTGTGCTTGTAATGGACGGTATGAAGGACGGCAAAAGTTATAGTTGCTAGTATAGAAATACGACTATCGATACTTTGCCTTACAAATTACTAAAGTCACCCCGCATTCATCTTCTTTGAAGAGGGAAAAATATTATCATGATTGATAACAGTAGAACCCAACTGGCTTGAATCGACGAAGCACCCGCTAATCGACACTTGAACATATCGTACCTAAAATAGTATGTAAAATCCATAAATCACGTTTGCCACATCATGAGATATAAGTCACATTGATACCTCTGTGATAAGCTCGTAAGGATCCAACGATAATTTTATCATTTGAAAAATAAACAGAAGGTGCTTCAATTACCTCGTCGCATTGTTATCAATAATGTTACCAAATTCGGCCTCCACCAATTGTCCGTCATAGTACGTAATGAGATCCTCGAATGGGTACTCAAAGCCCTGTTTACACTCGCATTTGTATCCACCTGTGTCGAATCCTCTTCCAAGAATAGGTACACACTGCGTACATAAGACTAGAGTTAAAAACTACAAAAAGTGCACCATTCGTAGACGGTGTTTATGCACGGTGAAATTGCAATGAACATCGTTATTGCGCAACAGCGTATCGATATATTATTATATTATTATATTTTACATAACAGACATCTCCGACAAACGATCGTCTATTAACAGTACAATGGAATAACGTCGACTTACATATGACGTCTTTTTGTCGCACTTGTGCGTACCCTTGAATGCGTTTGGTCGGTAAAATTTATCATCACATTGGTTTATGTCTACCTGGAGCAAGTTCATGGTAACAGCTACGACACCCCTGTAAGTGTCTTAATGTTAAATATGATCTTCCTCGTCTCCCCCCCCCTTTTTTTTTATTGCGAAACTGGTTCTTCGTTATAGCGTGTCTCTCACACCGAATTTCTCCGACACACACACACACGCGCGCGCGCGTATATACGCACGCAGAGACACAACCCCCGACGCCGCATCGTGCGATCGCACACGGACGGCGGGAAACACTTACTTGAATTCCAGTTTCTCCTTCAAGCTGTCCCAGCCGAAAAACGGGGATGCATAGGTAATTACCCACTTCTTCAACTCGCCGTTACAATCGAAGTACGGAGTTGTCCAGTGTCCATGGTCCAGGTTTGCTGCCCTACACGGATGGTCCAATGTGCGTTCCCACACATTAGAATAAATCGTACTTTAGAGATCAGATTCCCCCCCAGCCTCCGGAACATAATCCTTTTATACTTTAATGCTCCGCTGTGCTTTATCGTCGGAAGCATCAATAAAGCGCAGTCGTCGGGAGCGCGTAAATTTTGCGATAAACAATCGTTCCGCGAGGCGCGCTATATTCCTTACCTGTAGAAATTCGGATAGTGCTCGAACTTTTTCATATATTCCCCGGTCTCGTTGTATCGGATCTTGATCTTCATGTAATACTTCTCCAACTGGTCGAAGTTCGTCGCCCAACGCTGCTTCAGTGTCTGGAAGTAATCCTTCTTCGTGTACACCTCGTCTGTAACAAAGCGAATAACAACGAACTTACCATATGCCACAAAACTTTCGCGATTCATTCCACGAGAATTAATCGTATTTTAAACTCGATTTGTTTTCTACAAGAACAGAGTCTCGCTCCTCACCTGTATTGTTGAGTCTCGCCAAGTCCTCGAGTTTAAATTTGCGCGTGTTTAGTTCCTTTTTGTAGGCGTAGGGAGCGAAGAACGTTCGGTTGGTAAATTTGTTGCGGTCCCAGAAAGTCCCGGCTGACCATATCTTCGTGTCGCCCATAACCAGAGCCAATGTCTCCCCGAACATTTGATCTTCCGTGAGCGGCTTATCGGCCAGCCTCTTGCCGGAGTAAACCTCCAGAGGATCGGACACTTGCAGGAACGCGCTGATGAAGTTCGCTAATCTCGTCGCCATCTTGGCCTCATTTTCGAAGAACTCCTCCGCGCCGAAGCTAATGTCGCCGCGTAACTCCAAGTCCTGCGGCGCGTACCTAGAAAAGAGATTCGAGAATACCGTTTACGTTTAATCAGGACACACGCGACGTGACCGTCGCACTTACTTCTTGCAGCGGTGTTCGTCCATGTGTAGAATAAAATCGATGGCTTGTTTGATATTGATCTTTTTGTCGTGCAACGCGGCCAGACCGGTCGAATAATTCCTGTAGTGAGGATACTGCTCGAGATACTTTTCTCTGACATAAGGCTCCGCTTTATCCCATTGTACCGGCATCTTATGAATCCCTGTGGAATAAAATTCTCATTAGAGCGCTTTATGTCGAACAATAGCCAAAAGTTTGAGTCAAAGAAGAGGAAAGGAATGTGCGTACAGCCGATGCGCGAGCAATCGAAACCATTATAGTATTGTTCTTGCGTAGCTCTCTCCACTATCTCTCCAAGGAACGGTCGTCGTACGACAGTTGGCAGTCTGTAACCGGGTTTACATCTGCATTGATATCCTCCTCTTCTGAAGCCCCAGCCGTGTATTGGTTCGCACTGTGTATACAGCGAGATAATGAGTATCGATTATTAATTAACGAAAATAACTTAATTTAATATATTATGACGTTGCAAATTACCTCTGTAGTTTCCTTCTTGCATCTTGCAGTATTGGCAAATCTATTGGGACCGCTGTTTCCTCTACCCTTGGGACACTGATTTATATCTATCCTGTCAAAGTCCATTTCCAACACTGAGATAGCAGTGTACCTGTAACAATTATATATATATATATATATATGTACATGTTATACCAATATAAATCAAATTTATACACCAATATTATGGGAAAGAGAGAAACTTAAAGAAACAGACATGGGCTGTTCTAAGATCTAAATGTGTTTATTATATCGCGATAAAAACTTACGTTGGGTATTCAATATGTCTGAAGCCTGTGTGCCGTGGGTAGATGTCTGCTATAGGCACTACTGCAGCAACTATCCAACGATTGGATCGACCACAGTCGAAGTAAGGTCTAGTCCATTTCACAGGCCCAGGATTTTCATCAGCACCTGAAAGATAAATTGTAATAAAAAACAGATACCATCTAAAATTCACTTCTATTGTTTTTAGTTCTCTCATTCTCTCATTACCGCGTGGTCCATGGAAGGTGAATGTTTCATTCGTATTGTTGGCATATCGAATTTCAACCTGATAAGTTGTTTTAGTATCATGTCTATTTGCGACATTATCAGGCAGCCATTTTTTGTACCTGTGAAAAGAAATAATAGAAATAATAAAAACATAAGAACTGCTATGAGATAATCAGTCAATCAGAGCCTTATTCAAAACTTAGAAGTTTAAGATATAAATTTCTGCTGATAAAGGAATATTCTCACTTACCATTCATTTATGCGATAAAAATCACTACTATAATCACTGCTGAATCTAGTAGCAGGAAACGCGCCAAGATCCTGTACAGTAAATGTATTCCTGGTAGATATTCTTTCCAGATGTATAGGATCGTTGAAGTCATCTGCCCTAAAGGTACGCGGTGCAAATTTAGGCATGGTTTTGTTGAAGAAGCCTCTGTAGGACGGTGAGTAGGACATATTGGGTGAAAAATAGATGGCTGAGGCGTTGATGTAAGGATTGGCAGAGACGTCAGCTACTGTAGATAGGAAATAGTACATCATGCCAGGATCGTAAGTGTCGTTGATCGCGGGTCTGATGAAGCGCGACTGCAGGATGTAACTCCAGAAGAAGGATCTGCTGAGGGCCATATTCTGGAGGTGCAGCAGGGCAGTGCGATTCGGAAACACAGGATTGACATCGATGTCCTTGATTTCGGGCAAGTGCGACACCGTGTTCTCCGGCAGATACAGATCCCCGATGTGCTGTATCTGGCAGTTATCCTCAGTCACTTTATCCATTTTCATACGGATCTCGTCGAAGGCGTCACGGGTTTGCCACTCATACTGGCCGACCACGACAACGCCCATCAAGAGGCAACAAAGAAAAACAGGCGTCTTATGACGAGTGATAGCCATCTTCGAGGAGAACACGTGTACTCTTACGGTCGAAACGAGCCCGCCGTTTGATCCTACTGCGTGTTATCGCTGCTCGAGGCACTCGATGAGTACCTTCATAAGCACTTGGTTAACTTCGGCATGTACCACGCTTGCCTTTGGCTTCCTTCCGCTCAACTTTCCTCCTCGCTTCTCTTTCCTTCCCCTTTTCTCTCGGATATCAATCGACGAAGATCTGCGTCATGTGTTGCCACTGTTTATTACGGATCACGTAGGATCTCGATCCTAAAAGACAGAACTAATCTCCTGCACGCTCACCTACGTCGAACGCGCGCTAGCTCTCGACCGCGTCGGAGTAAACACGCCCAGTCGAGCAGGGCGCGTTTCACGAGTTTCCCGATTGCTATGACGTCATCTGGCTAATGTATGCCGCGTTGACGTTAACTTTCGACGTGTATCGGCCACTCACCCGCGCCGCCGGGCGCCTGTGTTCCCTTCCACAGGACGACGACAATCAAAAGTATCGGCTCGTTGCTGTATAAATAACAATCGACAATTCGGTCGCATAATTTGGCCGCAACGAGCAACGAGCGGTAGAAAAGGCCGAACTGTCGGCCGGTACGCGCGTTTTTCTAACGCGGAGGATGCAGGATGCATTGGCAGGAACGAGACTTGTGAACTCCGAACTTGGAGAGCCGCTCGAATATTTCTATGAGATATCTTCGCTTATTCGCATTTTGCTTATCTGCGATGTCTTTCTTTTCAACTGTGCGCGGAAAATCTCACGATTGTGCAATCGTGCAGCAAAAATCATCATCGAGATTTGTTCTCTATTGCCGAAGTTGTGTAGTGTGTACACTTTCGGGTCACTTGAAAAGAGACAGACGTACAAGTGGGAAGGCTTGCTGAAGAGGAGAGCAAAAGAGGAGAGCAAAAGAGAGGTGGCTGCAAAGTAGTGCAGCCGGTTGAAAACGGTATAAAACAAATCCCATGATTGGTGCACACTTTTAGACCTACCAATGACATCTGTCCTCCAGAAGTCAGTCACTCGATCGTCGTGTGCTCCGAACGTAGCTTCCGTTTCAATCCTCTTTTCGGAAATTACGGCGCGAGCGTAGGATCTCTAATAATAGGCGTGATTAATCCCGACACGAATCTCCTTGAGGAAGCTGCTCCGATGAGACGTGTCTATACGAGACATCTGTTTCCGGATGCGACGCCCTCGCATCCTCGCTTTTTTCCTTCCTCATTCCGATCGGACGTTTCCGACTCGGACGGTCTCGCGTCGTCTCGACGCGCTTCGAAATTCCCGCGCTCTCCGCGAGCTAACCTAAAAGACGACGGAAACCCGTCGCTGCACACAAGCGGAGCGGAGCGATCGAATCGCCGGGATTCTAATTACGATTCCACCCGGTGATTTTTTGCGTCGCGCGTCTCGGGCCTCCCCTACGCACGATTCTCGACTCGTCCCACGACCCGGGTGTCGTCGTATACCCCGGCTATGCTTCTCTACCGCGTACGTCGCGCGGAAATAAAGAAGCACTTCCCCGCGCCGCCGTGAGGTAAGGGTTCCCAGAGCGTAAGAGGAAAACAAAAGTATGACTTAATACGAGATAACATTTAGGCGGCTATTATTATGATAATCTACATAGCGCCCTGGTCCAACGACCCCCCGAGGATCCTTCGCTCCTCCTACCGCCCCTGTCTCCTCTCCGCCTCTCCCCCCGTTCATCCCGTTCGGGAGGGCCGGGGAGAGGGGGAAGTACACGGCTGTTCCACAGGCGGTGGTATTATTGTCACAATACAGGTTCACCCCTATTTATCCGCGAAAAAGGGAGAATTTCTCTCAGCGCACGCAAACGAGTTTCACGATGAAGGAGAGAGAAGAGACAGCACAACTCGCTGGGGGTCCGGCCCCCGTTAATGCCACGCTGTTTATGCCGTGCTCGGGGGGGCCCCTCCTGAGAAAAATCTTCCTCACTGTCTGCTGCAGAACGTACGTACTCTTGCTTGCCGGCCTGCCTGCCTGCCTGCCTGCCTGTTCGTCCTCCTCGCAACGAAACGCACCGCGTGTGTGCGTATGTGTGTATGTGCGGATCGTCGCCGATATTAACGTGGGAAACAAACCGAACCTGCGCGACGCGGTCATTAAGTATTGTCGTCGTCGTCGTCGTCGCCGCCGTCGTCATCGCCGTCGTCGTTGTCGTCGTCGAAGAAAAATCCCCGACGATTGTCGCCCGTTCTCTCTCAGCTGCCGTGCCGAGCATCGCTCGATGCACGCTGCTCCTCCGCGCGCGCACACACTTGGGGTGCGCGCGTCTTCTACTAATAGACCCGCTCACGTGGACGTATCCCGTATCGCGCGCACTGTCGGCGGTATTCGTCATCGGTACCTTGAAATCCGCTCCGACTCGCATTGTTCGCGATACACCGCGATACGTTGCCGAATTGCTGCTGTAATTGTACATTCTCCGGGAAATTGTACATCGAGAGCAGATAGAAAATGTACAGAATAAACTCGGACACGGAATATAAAATTTAGAGAGTAAAGGGAACGAGATGAACCGTAACGACCGATTTGATTCCCGAGAGAGAGAGAAAGAGGGGGAGAGAGAGAGAAAGAGGGAGAGGGAGTGTATGTAAAAGACTCGTATAAACATGACAAGTGTGTGTGTGTGTGTGTGTGTGTGTGTGTGTGTGTGTAACATAGACATTTTTATTTCATCTTATTTCTTTATCTTGAGCGGATAAATCTCTATTAGTATCCAAGTATTTATATGATTGTAGAGAGCAGAGATAACGTAGCGTATATCGTGTATACGCAAGTGCGACAAAAGAACAGGAAATCGAGCGAAGCATCGCGCGTTCCGATTTTGCATCAATTGACGAATTGCAGCCGGATGTATGATTTGCGAAGATTATTCTCACGATGAACGCGCAGGAGGCTCATGCAAATCCAGCTTAACGCGTATATATTTTTCTTCGCGGCACAGAAAACGTACGCAGATGTAGAACTTAGGTCCCGAAGTTCGACGCTCCGTAAGAAAATTATCCAATTGAATCGATTGGCGTAAAGTGTGCTGCGCTGAACTTAGGACGCGTGGCGGGAAAATAGTTGGAAATGCGCTTCTTTTTATTCGTAAATTAATCATCGAGCGTGCTGAAAGTCACACACTAAAGCAGGCCGCGCGTCCAACAGAGAGACTCCGCTCGTCCTTTTATATTTATTTTCCTTCCCACGTGCTCTCGCACGAGCGCCTCGCTACCCACACGCATCCGTTCGCCTCTCCACGATTCTTTGTGAATAATAATTTCATTTTCGTCGCGTCTTTTCCAATGTACACGCTCTCACACAAAGTAAAAAAGGTTTCTCCTTCCCGCCATCCCCGCCCTCCCCTCTTCCTTTTCCTCTTGCTCCCGTCCCTTGGAATCGTTGGAAACCTTACCGCAGAAACAGAGACATGACGCGTTCATCGGACGAAAAACAAAGACCGGATCTCATCTAGCCGAACCACGCGCTCGAAGCCGGCAAATTTCCGCAGGAGGCGAAAGAACCTGTTTGTCTGAAAGGGGGAGGGAGAGAGAGAGAGAGAGAGAAAGGGGGGAGAGAGAGGAAATAAAAGAATACTTTTTCTAAGGTCTGCTTTTCTCGAGAAACAGACGCGAATACGGATAAATCCGTCACGATCATTATTATCATAATTCCGCGCGCGCGGCTTCGCTCACTGAAGAGTCTCGTCGCGATGCGAGAGGATGCCTGTGTACGTTGCACGGCCCAGTCTCCGCGCGGAGGGCCCAACGCAACATGGAGCGCGCATTGCGAAACGCACGTGCGAATACGTAAATACGCGCAAATAGCTCGTCATCGTCGTCGTCGTCGTTGTCGCGTCGCGTCTCGTCGCATCGCATCGCATCGCATCGCGACGCGGCGTCGAATCTCCGAAAACACAAACGGAGATTCGCCGGCGTGAGTTGCGCGTCGCTGAAATTTCAACCTCCCACGACAATGGCGCGCGCGAGGACCGTGCAAAAAGTGCATTGTCTACACGGCGCAGACGGTCGATTGGTGCGACGAGGACGACGCGAGGAATCGAGTCAGAGGGCGAGAGAAGAGGCAGAGAGACTGTGTGCGCGAATGAGGGAGACAGAGAAAGAGAGAGAGAGAGAGAGAGAGACAGAGAGAGAGAGAGAGAGAGAGACAGAGAGAGAGAGAGAGAGAGAGAGAGAGAGAGAGAGAGAGAGAGGGAAGGAGGGAAAAAGAACGAACGTGCGAGCGCGAGCAAGACAGACAGGGAGGACAAAGACGAAGGAACGCGAGACTACGCTACGACGAGGAGGAGAGGGTTGAGCGAGAGAGGGAACGCGGGAAAAAGGGGCGAGAGGGCGAAGCGTGGAGACGGGAAACGTATGTACATACGTATGTACGTACGAGCGACGCTGTTCGAAGGAGAGAATTGAATTTTTGCGGCGAGAGTGCGGCCGGCCGGCCGCTCGCCCGACCGTCTGTCTGACCGTTGATAGTTTTCAGGATGGCCCGCTTCCGGCAGAGCAGGCGCGGCGCAGCGCGATGCGACGCGCCGCAGCACCCGGCCGGCCTGCCGGCCGGCCGGCCGGCCGGCCTGCCTGCCTGCCTGCCTACCTGCCTGCCTGCCTGCCTGCCTGCCTGCCTATCTGCCTATCTGCCTACCTGCCTGCACGCGTGCCTGCCTGCGTGTCTGCCTGCCTGCCTGGCTGGCTGACTGGCTGGCTGGCTGGCTGACTGGCTGCCTGCCTGCCTGTCTGCCTGCCTGCCTGCCTGCCTGCCTGCCTGTCTGCCTATCTGCCTACCTGCCTGCACGCGTGCCTGCCTGCCTGCCTGGCTGGCTGACTGGCTGGCTGGCTGGCTGGCTGACTGGCTGCCTGCCTGCCTGCCTGTCTGCCTGCCTGCCTGCCTGCTTGCCTGCTTGCCTGCCTGCCTGCCTGCCTGCCTGGCTGGCTGGCTGGCTGGCTGGCTGCCTGGCTGGCTGGCTGGCTGGCTGGCTAGCTGGTTGGCTGGCTGGCTGGCTGGCTGGCTGGCTGGCTGGCTGGCTGGCTGGCTGGCTGGCTGGCTGGCTGCCTGGCTGCCTGGCTGGCTGGCTGGCTGGCTGGCTGGCTGGCTGGCTGGCTGGCTGGCTGGCTGCCTGCCTGCCTGCCTGCCTGCTTGCCTGCCTGCCTGCCTGCCTGCCTGCTTGCCTGCCTGCCTGCCTGCCTGCCTGCCTGCCTGCCTGCCTGCCTGCCTGCTTGCCTGCTTGCCTGCCTGCCTGCCTGCCTGCCTGCCTGCCTGCCTGCCTGCCTGCCTGCCTGCGTGCGATCTCGGCAGATAAAAATAATCGCCAAGAAAGTAGAAAAGTTCCGAGTCGAACAGGTTTCTGCAGGGCGAGTCGACGCGTTCACGCTCTCTCTCTCTTCCTTTCTTTCCCTATCTATCTCTGTCTCTCTTTCTCTATCTCTGTCTCTCACTCGTTCGCGCTTCGTCAGGCCGCGACGCGCCGTCGGAGGGACGCGGGTGCGTGCTCCGACCAGACGGGTGGCTTACGGTTGAAGCAGGGCCGTAGTTCGTCCGATCGCCGCCCGGCCGCCTTCCGTGCCACGAGCGCGGGACTTATCGCCGAGGTCACAGACGCGCACGTACGTATGAATGTGCGTGCGCGTGTACGTGCACGAGTGCATGCATGCATATACGCGCCCACATTCACCGTACAAAATTCGCGCGGCTGAAGAGAGGGATGATACGTAGCGGCATGCGCGCGATCGTCGCGGCTGTCCCTTTCTCTCGCCGGCGGTTTGCCGCAGTTTTGTCAAAAACTGCTCCTCGCGCTCTTCTCCGATCCCCGATTTTGCTCTCCGTCATAGCGAGATGCGAGGTTCCTTGACATTGCCTCGTTCTCTTGCGAGAGAAAGAAGCACGCTTCTTTTACACACACTCTCACTCTCTCTCTCTCTCTCTCTATCTATCTATCAATCTCTAGTTTTTCCTCTTTCTCCGTCAGGTCGTCGGGGTCCTTGGGGATCGGGAGTCGCGTGAAATGTTTTGATAGCGCGTTCGTTTACCGCAGACATAGAAAAAATAGAACATGTACTGTGGAGCTTTATTGGATTGTTACGGTTTACAAAGTTTTACATAATGGCATGCTATAAGATAACGTCGCAACTTCGGTCGTCCATGTAACCTCGCTATATCCGACAGTTACATTCGGAATCGATATAAAGGGAGCACCTGAAATACAAACACTGTACGGTTCTGAGAGAAAGAGAGAGAGAGAGAGAGAGAGAGAGAGAGAGAGAGAAACATAGGAGATTATATTTTCAAACTTCTCTACCATACGGCTCTTTCGTTCTTTCTTGCTGTTCAAGCTGCACCGAGAAATTGAGTGTAGCCGTCACCATATATTTTTCTGACATTCCCCTCGCAGGACGCAACGGAAAGCGTGCGGCAGACTTCCCTTTAGCCGCTCATAAGGTTCAGCTGCGGCGATGACCTAGATCGATGCAACATGTAGAAGCAATAATCGGTTAACCATGTTAATTAGCGTCGACGTGACGTAGCCTGTTCGACATGTTCGATTGTTCTCTAAAATTCGCCGAATGTTTCCGAGTATCGGAATCGCAGCATATACACGATACAAATGACAGAAATTTAACAAAGCTTCGACATCTCCATGCAGGTGAGAGAGCGCTTCTTTAAAAGGGACGAGAATTTTTACACGATACCACACTCTTTCTCTCTCTCTCTCTCTCTCTCTCTCTCTCTCTCTCTCTCTCTTCCTCATATCCATGTAAGCGAAACGTGCGGATGCTAATCTAAGGGCCTTTTCTACGCGTCTTCGCGTCCGCGTGGAAAAAGTGGAAGAGCAGGAGGGAAAGGGAGAGGGAGACAATATACGAAATATGGTAGTCGGAAATTTCTCGCGCGCATGCCGCCATATCATCGTCATCGTCATCGTCATCGTCATCATCATCGTCGTCGTCGTCGTCATCGTCGTCGTATCGTCAAAGCGGTTAAAAGCGTGGAAGGAGCGAATCGGGCCCCTCGCGACGGCCCTGGCGTAAGGCGGGGCCCGCGAATACTGCGAAGAGAGGTAAGCGGTTGAATCGGATTGGACTGGGGCGCGACGCGGCGGCGAGCGCGATCAAACTGGTTTCGGTTTTGTGGGGCTTGCACCGCTGCACCGCTCTTTCAGCGAGGCAGTCCAATTTATGCATCACGGCTATGTAGGCACTACACGAGATATCAAAACGCTGCGCCCGGGCCACTAAACTCCACTCACCGTTGTCTCGTCGTCTTCGTCGTTATAATAATAATAATAATCATCATCATCGTCATCGTCATCGTCGTCGTCATCGCCGCCGTCACCGCCGTTGTTGCTGCTGTTGTTGCTGTTGTCCTCGTCAGTAAAAAAACCACCACGGAATTTGTGTGTTTGTTCGTCCGACTGTCGTCTCGTTTTTTTCTCGTTCGCGGTTTCGTGCGCTCCGTGACGGTCGATCATCACACACAAGTGCCTACGCGACTAAATTCAAGAACCCGAAGGAACCGTCGCAACCGTGACACACGCATGGCCACGCGATAAAACGGGCGTTTCTCTCGTCGTCGTCATCATCATCGCCACCGCCGCCGCTGTCGTCGTCGTCGTCGTCGTCGCCGCAGCAGCAGCCATCGTCGTCGCTGCCGCTGTTGCCGCCGATCGTCTTTTACCACCCCCTCGTGCCGCTCGCGCGCCGCGCTCGCATATATTCTCGGTGCAGTCTACGCGCAACGGCGTGAACGTGACCGCGAGTGCCACCGCCTCCGCTGCCGCCGTCGCCGCTGCTGCCGCCGCCGCCGCCGCCGTCGTCGCTGCTGCTGCCGCCGCCGCCGCCGCCGCCGTCGCCGCCGCCGCCGCCGCCGCTGCCTGTCGTCAATTCTGAAGTACGAGGAACGCGGAAAGAAAGAACTGTGACGTGCCAATTAATATGAGTTTTACCACACCCGACGGGAGATCCTGACTGTTTTCTTGTGTCGTCGTCTCCTGGTGTTTCACCGTCGCAACGACCACGCTAAATTGTTACCGGTGAGGAGTACAAACTCGGCACAGGTACACACGCATTTATCTCATTAGTATATGTGTCCTTCTGCTCGCTCTTTCTCTCTTTATGTTGCATACTCGCCCTTTCTCTCTCCGCCTTGCGCGACTTGTGCGGAATCGCCGCCGCCGCTTTGTCTACGCGCGAGTTTGACCGGACGAGTGCATCGACGCGTCTCTCCTCTCCTCGTCCCTTCTCGTCTCGTCTGTTTCCGCTCCGCTCTGCTCCGCTCTGCTCCGCTCCGCTCCGCTCCGCTCCGCTCTTCGCCTTTTCTCGCTCTCTGTCTCTGTCGCGCGACGTTCAACATGTGGGAGGTTATAATACCCGAGGCGACTTGAGAAAAAAAGGAGCACACGCGTACGTCGATCGCTCGGCTTTTTCCTCGTCCGCGATAAGTGCGCGTATTTCTTCTCCCAACAGACGTCTCGCCTCGTTGCGGAACGGATCGTTTGCAGGAGACGAGAGGGGCGAGAGGAGCGGGAGCGGAGACGGGCTCTATCTTCGCGCTCGGACGGTACCGAATCGCGCGAACGCGACGCGCCGAGATAATTCGAGATCTTAACGATCGCGCGCGCGACGAGCACACGCCATGCACGACTGCATCGCGTGCACTCTGGGGATCCTCCGCGCCGGACTGTTATGGCTTCTTCCTCTCGCGGCTCTCTGAAATGCATCGCGCGCGGCACGCTTGGCGGGCTCGCGCCGGCCGGTAACGGATGCCGCCGCGTCGTGGCCGACGGCCTCTCAATATGGCATGAAAATCACCGGAGAGACCGCGATCCTCACGACGGAATGCGCGCGGAAGTCTGTTTCTGAAAAATCAGAAAACCTATTTTTCTCTCTCTCTTTCTCTCTTTCCGAGTCCACCTCTTGCTCCTCCTGTATCTGCGACACACACGGCGGTCTTGTGAAAGCGGCAAGTGTGAGATACGCAGCCGACGAGGATTTATCTACACACAGAGATATCAGCAGAAGGCGGTTGTTGCTACACGCGGCCGAAGTGTGTTTCGCGCGAATTCGCTCATAATGGCGTGCTCGTGAGAGAGGAAAGGGCGCGCGCACGCGAAAACAGGAACGAGGGCGAGCGCGAGGAATGGCGAGGGCTCGCGCCGGCGACGATGTATGGGCGGGCGGGCGCGTTTCGCCGTTATTCGCGGATTTTCGAGATCTCCAGCGGGACTAACCTCTCCCCGACGTCGCCGCGAATATATTCACGATCCCGCGTGATGTTCGCCGCGAATATACGTTGTTGCCGCGCGCGTCCGAGCGAAGGAACGAGAGACTCGCGTTCTCCCTCCCTCCCTCTCCCTCTCTCTCTCTCTCTTCGAGTCGCTCTCGCGCGAATTTCGTGATTTCACGAGGATAACCTCGCCGCGCGTGTTCGCGAATATTCCGTTCCGCGTGATCACTTCGTTGCGTGAACACGCGCGTTATCATCGCCATCGTGTCGTCTCCCGCGCGTACATACGTGTATGAATCTCCGTATACGTACACACACATACACACGCCACGTCGCGTGTGTGTGCGTGCGAGTGATCGCCGCGCGGCTTGAGCCGCGAGCGCGCTCTGTGAGCGCGGGGCGGCCGACTTTTTCCCGTCGGGCCGTTTCGCGCGCGCCAATCAGAATTCGCGCGAGCGCGGCCACGGCGAGAAAATGGCCAACGTCGTGTCGCTGGGTTCGAGCGTATCTTTGCGCGTCGTTTTGTGAACCCCGTAGTCCACAATCACGTTGACGTCTGTCGCCATTTCCTCGCGCGGAGGATCGCCCGTCCGTTTATTTCGCAAGGTAACGATCTACCGTCGGTTCCGCGCCGCCGGCGCGTCCGTGTCGTCGCGCGGCATCGCGGCCGCGTCGCCGCGGCCGATTTTAACGAGCGCGAGTGCGAATACGGCCGGCCCGAAGGCGCCGAAAACGGCGCGATCGCGCTACGCGACCACGAGTGCATATAGGTGCATCCGTACCATGGCGGCCGCCGCCGTCATCGTCGTCATCGTCGTGTGAGAACGTGTACGCTTGCATCCGCCGGCCGGCGAGCCGAAAACGCGAGAGGAAGTGAGAGAGAGAGAAATAGTGACGATCTCGCGAGGCCCGGCTGTCGGCGGAAAATTACGGACGGGTGAATATCTGCGGCGCGGTTTGCCGCGCAAATTCCGGTCTGCCGTGGCGACGATGACGACGACGACGACGACAAGGAGGAGGAGGAGGAGGAGGAAGAGCAGAACGACGACGATGACGACGACGACGAGGAGCGATCGCGTTCGTCGAGGCTAATCGGCGCACGCGAGTGTCATCGATAACGTTGCGGTGCACGGCGGATGCACGGCCGCGCGTGCCAGTTCGCCCGTCTCTTGTCTCTCGCAACTCGCGGAGTCGGAGTATTCACGATCGGTTACTCGCGACGTTGTCTCTTCCTCTCTCCTCCTCCCCCCTCTCGTGTGTCTCTCTTTCTCTCTCTTCTTTCTCTTTTTATTTCATCGCGCGCTCGCTGCCGAGAATTTCTGATCCCGGCCAGATTCCCGTACCGGAACGCGCCAATATCGACGTTGCATTCACGGCCGCTTCCATGTCGTCTTGCACTTCTTCGTCGCGATCGTGCGTGCATTTCCGATTGCGTGATCCGAGCGAATACGAAATATCCACGCTGGTAGCTCTCGCGCATACCAGTTTTTTTCCCCTCCCGGACTCCTTATCGTCGCGTATTTTTCGAAAACGTGTTTTTCCTTTTTTTTTCTCCGCCGTAGATGCAGTTCTCCCTTTTGACGAACATGTTCTTGGGATAATGAGCTCGATTGAAGCGTAATTAATAAAATTTGCTACGTTATACATTACTACCACTTCGTTAAAGTAAGCACGATAATTATATGCAATGAGTCATAGTTTTATAAGCGCAGTGTTGTATATATGTGAAGTTTACTAGTCTTTTATAGCTTTATGGCTACTATTTTTTTTTTTTTTTTTTTTACTACTTTTCGTATTTACATAGTTTTTAATCAAGACTCTGAAATTATTTTTCTCAAAAAGTATTTTCTCGTTTCTTTGTTTAATCTCCATGAAAGCAAATAAAGCAAATATATATATATATGTATATAGATATGTGCAATAATTCAATGGAAAGTACAACAAAAGATAAATTTGTTATAATATATATGTTTACTCATGATAGTTATTCATGCATTAGATAATATAGCTAATTCTGCATTGAATACAAGATTATTTAACTATGTGAAAAATGATTTATATAATGAGATAGAAATACTTTTGTTCATTATCTTATATTATGATGAGAAGAAACATTGTTACTTGATATATTTCATTATTATATGGGTTTTTTAATCAAAAGCATCATATACTTTTGCAGTGTGTAGTACAAAAAAGAAAGTTCAGTAATTTATACCTTACTTGGCATATTGAAAAAAAGATAAAAGACTTTGATAAACAATAATAGGTATTATTGTTCCAGCTATGGCAGAAGGGAATGGGGAGATAAAAATGGAAGAAAAACAGTCAAAGGAGGAAATGGAATATGTGGAACGGACAGAAGACTTTAACAAACTCATGCAATACGGACTGGACGAGAAAGTGGCTGCCAAACTGGATGAGATCTATAAAACAGGAAAATTGGCTCATGTCGACCTGGATGAGAGGGCTCTCGATGCTCTAAAGGAATTCCCAGTTGACGGTGCGCTAAATGTACTCACGCAATTTCTAGAGTCTAATTTGGAACATGTATCTAACAAATCTGCATATCTTTGCGGAGTGATGAAGACATACCGACAAAAGAGTCGTGCTGGTCAAGGTACAGGCACCAGTACGACACCAAAAGCTCCAGATGAGGACAAAATCAAGGTGATTTGAAAAGCTACACGTCTGATTGGTTCTAAATTCGATTTTGGACTTTCTCAACTAGCCACTAGTTATTGTTTAAATACACAGTTACAAATATATAATTCTATAATGGATAAAACAAACAATTGCAGATGATTCTGGAAAGAACAGGATATCCTTTGGATGTGACTACTGGACAAAGAAAATACGGTGGTCCTCCTCCAAATTGGGAGGGTCCTACACCTGGCACTGGTTGTGAGGTAAATTTTTATATGCATATATTTACTTGCGAATAAAACATATTTTAGGTTTTTAATTATATATTCTAATTACTTTGATTAAAAAAATTTTTCTATTACGAATACATTAGATATACTCAGGCATATATATATATATATATATATATATATATATATATGTGTGTGTGTGTGTGTGTGTGTAGCATATGGGCATTGGAATTTTCATCTGAAAGATTTTCGAGTAATTTAATTCCATGTAAATTTGAATTGTTTCGAATATGGAAACATGTTTGGTATTCGAAGTGGTACATTTTTCGATTCTATCTCTATATAATAGTCATTAAAAAATATATATACATATAAAACCTTGTCAATTTTAGAAGATTTGTACATTAAACATTTACATTTACATGTATTTATTTATTTATTACATCAAATATTTCTGTGAAAAGGTATTTTGTGGCAAAATCCCAAAAGACATGTATGAAGACGAATTAATTCCATTATTTGAGAAATGCGGAAAAATTTGGGACTTGAGACTGATGATGGACCCCATGTCAGGTTCCAACAGAGGATACGCATTTATCACATTTACAAACAGGGAAGCTGCGCAGCAGGCTGTCCGAGAGGTATGTTAATATCTTTCCATAGATCTATTATTATTGTGTAGGTACATGATGTATAAACTTATTTTTTGCCCTATAGTTATTAACGCGCCGTTCTATGGACAATCTGGACACTTTTTTATTTTTTTATTTTCAAAATTTTTGGAAATGTTACAAAATTGTTATTGCTACCAAGATATGCGATCCTTCGAAATGTTTATGAAAATTAATTGATCCAAAGTTTCATTATGCTTCATGAAATTTATACAATTTTGACGTATCGAGAATACCTTACATTTTTTTTTTTTCTTTCTTAAATCTACAGATGGATTCTGTTTACAGATAATTTATTCAGAGCTATAGCTGAGCTATAATAAAAAATATGCTAATCGATGAATAAGAATATAGCGAAGATGTATATATATCTATGTTGACTATGTTTTCAAGAATTTGCTTTTCTTTGCTGAACATTTCGAATGACTGTTACTGTATTCCTATGTGGCTTGTTCTGTATTGTCTCTTATATTTCTTTGTCTCTCCTAGTAGATTTAATGCAAACATTTTATTATTTCAAGTCTATGTCATTCTTATTTCTTTAATTTGTTTACCTTTAAAATATATAAATATATACATATATATATATATTTATAGCTAGGAACAATCCACATAATGTATGTTTCACATGTATATGTCCCTGACCATTTATTCGTGTTTAAGTACGCAGTTATATCCAACTGATCCCAAACATTGAGTAACACAGAAATATATATTAATGATGTCCTCTGGATGAGTTTCTTTTTCCAGCTCTCCTCTTTGCTCAGTGGGCAAAATTGGGAGTGGAGAACCTTTCCGAAAAATCACGATGATTGTGTGGTCTAATTGGTTAGGGG
This sequence comes from Harpegnathos saltator, assembly GCF_003227715.2. NCBI lineage: Eukaryota > Metazoa > Arthropoda > Insecta > Hymenoptera > Formicidae > Harpegnathos > Harpegnathos saltator. Next base: position 321,356 of record NW_020230532.1, on the reverse strand, counting down.
TATATTTACCTAATTGGTTGACTCTCATTGGACAGTGACAATTTTTGTAACAAAATTTTGAAAATTGGTAGGCTTAAAATTTGTTTACAGGAATACAATGATACCGTGAACGCCGGTTTGCTATATTGTGAAGACTCGAGCGACAAAGCGCATGCCACTTTCTCGCTTTCATGGACCCGACGCCATGTTAATTAATTGTACTAAATTGCACATTTTTGAAATTTTCCCAAAAAAAAAAGAAAAGAAAAGAAAAGAAAAAAAGAAAGAAAAGCAAACAAATCCGCCATCTCGTCGTAATTATCTTAAAAACATGAACCGCCCCTCATTGGAACAAAATTAGGCATGTGTCTGTTTTCTTCATCCCACAGCTCGATAATCACGAAATAAAACCCGGCAAGAGTCTGAAAGTAAACATTAGCGTTCCTAATCTACGACTTTTCGTGGGGAACATACCAAAGTCAAAAGGCAAAGAGGAGATCTTGGACGAATTTGGTAAATTAACAGGTAAAGTGAATTCGAGGCGTGTGTACCTACCTACCTACCTATACCTACCTGTCTACCTGTATTGTAACTTAAGAGTGGTAGCTTTTAAGTAGTGGTTGTAGATGGTATGGAACTATGGAGCATCCGAGGATCACATTGATTCTTGTGATCTGCGATATTACCTATGGCACCTTTAGTTCTGGTCAGTCTCCTTGCCTCTCGGTTTATTAGTGAACAGTAACACCTCTCTGGTCCAAGTCTTCTTTTCCTCGCATATTTAGGTTGAGTTATGAGTTTATCTGCTTCCTCTTCTATACATGCGATTACCTTTGTCATCCCCCTGCCTCCTCGTTTCCTGATTTTATGCAACTGATCAATTCATCAATCTTTACTACTGATAGCTTCTTCGTCTTCTTTTTTTGGAAAGGTGAAAAAGAGGCGAGGAAATGGAAAGAGAAAATGTGGAAGCCATATATACTTTAGATTAAGAATTATTTTATATATATATATATATACATACATATATATACATATATATATATATCTACATACATATACTGACAGAAAAATAGACACGCTGTCTTGCACCATTGCAATTTTGCAATATGCAAATGTGATATTCATGACTAAGTCTCAAGCTTGGGGGTATGGGAGATCTGCGTGGACCGCTGGGGCGTTTGGCTCGCTAACAAACGGACAGGCACTCCCACCCACCACCCTGTATGATATCGTTCCTCGAATTACCGTACGATCCACGATCCTTCGAGTCATGCTTTGGTCCTCTTATGTAAAATTTTTCCCCGAAGGACGCTTCATGAAATCCCACGTTCAGACAGCCAATAAGCAGGTGAAATCATAAAAGGCAAGCTTAATTGGCACTTTCCTTCCACATTATTCTTACAGCTGAATGATTATGAGATTCGGAAAGGGAAAAAGATTGGTGTTACCGTATCTTATAACAATCACCGCTTGTTTGTGGGAAATATTCCAAAGAATCGAGACCGAGATGACTTGTTCGAAGAGTTTACAAAGCACGCACGTAAGTTGACAATTGTCCTTAAATCAGCAAGCAGTAACCAATGGAAGTTCGATGGGAGAAATGATGGGACAAAAATTTCTCTTTATGAAATCAGGTGTTTTTACCTAGTTGGTAGCAGAGGTGCCAGGTGGGTTAAAAATCCAGCCCTCTTGCATAAATGTTGAACAAAAACCTTGTCATGAATTGGTATTCGGAGAAACGAAATTCTTTATATTCATTTTTCAAAGATTGTCAATGTTTGGTAACGCTGATAAATTTATTTATAAGCCAAATGTGAACTCTTCACCATGTGATTCCTTCATTTTTATTTCTAGTAATTTTTCGTTTGCAAAATGTGCACAGTTGCAATGAGTAGACGATCGTAACTGCGTTATTGTGTCCTACAACCAATCGAGTTTGCGCTGCGATTTCACTCGGATCGTTCATCCCGTGCGTTTTCTCTTGCCTATGTAATAGGACGCAATATATATATATATATATATATATGTGTGTGTATGTGTGTGTGTGTTGCGCGGGGAATTCCTTCGATACCTTGAATTTGGTTTTGGGACACAAAATTTCAAATTAGAACGCAAGTATTTCTACAGCAGACAGTATCATCTCATTTCTTTTCTCATTTATACATGATTACCAAGTATATTAAAGGCTTTATGTTTCCACTTATTTATCTTCATCTAAGATGGAAAATATATACAAAATTTTTACAGAGTGTCAAACAATTTATTACGATAGGAGCATAGTCACATTTCACGAATGAATAAATGTGTGTTTATTGTGATGTCTTCAGTTTCAGTGAATTTAATATGAAAAAAAAAAAAAAATCGTACTTTCTTTGTATTTAAATTTCTTTGTATGTAAATGTAAATCCGATGAAGAAGAATGGTCAGTGTGATCGAATGAATGTGTCTTATCATCACTACATTTTGTATGTGTGTGCATACAATTCTTGCATGTAACATCAGGATATGGACACAGAGAGGAGATTAAGATGAAAAAAAGAAAGATACTATAGCAATAAGGGCAGAAGCCAAACTAGTAAAATGACGAGGCACAGGGATGATCTAGAAATTAATTATAAGAAAACATGATACAATGGTACAAGGCATCTGAGCATTTTGTTAACATATTTTTTCATTTTTTTTTTAATTACAGGATAGACAACTGAGAAAGCTAGTGAACTTTTAATCCATTTAACAGAATGAAATGTTGAGTTTTTATGGACAAATAGTTCCTTTACACATGAATCTTATAAAGTGAACGAGAGAAACATATAAAGTTTTTAAAGGACACTTTATCAGTTCAGTTCATGAAATCGATTTTTTGCTATTTAAAGTCAGCTTGCAGTATGTATGAGATGCCTTGTTATCCAAACAGCGCAGCTTCTAAACTGAGAGGAAGGAGAGAAGGACTGTTTTTCTCTCTCTGTCAGAGAGATGATAGTTGATTAAGTTGTCTAATGGAAATTGTCAAATTGTTTTTTGTTTGACAATTTTTCATTTTTTCTTTCGAGAGAAGTCAAGTCAAAGCAAGATCAAATTGAGAGATACGGACAATATTCCCACACCTTAGAATTAGAAGACAGATAAAAGATAATATATAATATAGAGTGTCATTTTGGTGTATACGTAATCGAATTACACACATCGCAATGCATGAGAATTCTAATAGCATGACAATCATACTACTTAATAATAGTATTCATATGCCTTGAAATGAATAATCCTCTCAGATTTTCCGAATATGTGCGGATTCAGTAAAAGTAATGAAGAAGGTTTTTCAAATATACAGTGCTAATAGTATCACATTTATCGAGAGAGTGTTTTACAGAATATTTAGAGCTTGCAATCTTTCTCTTTGTAGTTATTAATAAGGTCTTTGCATTTTTTCTGTTCTTTTATAATCCCGATCTTCCGTAGCCTTTTATTTGAGATTTTATCGTGACCCAGGTTGTGAGCATTTGGTAAAGTATATCTTTCTTGTTTCCTTTATATTTTACTCCTGACATAGTCTATCGATGAAATTTCATTTTACAAACTTGTTTATTTGACTTGTTGCTCTTTTTTTCTTTTTTTTTTCTTTTTTTAATCCTTAGGTATTAATGTTTAGATTTTACCTTAATTTTCTTTCAAACAAAAATGTAAAAGAGGAATATATAAGACTTGTGTGATATCCGCAATTTGTAAAGTACAAAGAAGAGTCGATGAGCAAAATATAACATTCTTGTATTGTGAAGATACATATAATCAAGTGCTATGGAAATCTTGCAGATTGGTCAATGTAGGATCTGATGCATACCGATACAATCTTTAATTACATTTTGTCTTTTGTTTTTTTGTTGTCAAATTGTTTTGTCTTTTGTATTGTATATGAGGAAATGCGTATATAAAGCAGTTTCTGGAAATTGGAATATGTGCATTGTATAACACGTGTATTTATATAAGATGAAATTTATAACCACAATTGTTAACCACAATCGGAGTAAATTTATGATGGTTGTCTTATGTGTAACATATTATTATAATAATGTGTAATTTGATCCAAGTACATTGAACATTCGAGTGATAAAAATAGATGATTATATACATACATATATGTATATATGTGTGTGTGTGTGCGCGTGCGCGTGTGTGTGTGTGTGTATGTGTGATTAGCGTATCTACTTGAGAACATCTACTCGAGGTGCAAACTTCTCACTCGTAACAATCATCGGATATAAAAATCGTGATAGATCTGCTTGAATCTATACATACACACACACACACATACACATATACACACACACACACATACACATATTTCGTGTTTTGGCACAGTTTCCATTCTTTATTAGTAGCAATCCTTGAAATACCCCGCAAATCTCGTCAAGATCAAGCGAATCTCATCCACTTTTTGTATGTTTTTCTCAACATATAGCTGGCCTGACCGAAGTGATTATCTACAGCTCACCGGATGACAAAAAGAAGAATAGAGGTTTTTGCTTTTTGGAGTATGAATCTCACAAAGCAGCTTCCTTAGCCAAACGAAGATTGAGCACTGGACGTATCAAGGTTTGGGGATGTGATATTATTGTTGACTGGGCCGACCCTCAAGAGGAACCAGATGAACAAACCATGTCCAAAGTAAATGAGCATGATTATGCATGATGTGCAATTACATTATTAGTTGAGCGAATTGCTGTAATCGTGACTACTACTCTGTTTCAGGTGCGCGTGCTTTACGTACGGAATTTAACACAAGATTGCTCTGAAGAGAAACTGAAGGAAAGTTTCGAACAATATGGAAAAATCGAACGAGTGAAGAAGATCAAGGATTACGCTTTTATACACTTTGAAGATAGAGATAACGCTGTTAGGGTAAATAATCCTTTTATAACAACGTGGCTTTAATCTTTGATGGAAGGTATTTGATAAAGGATATTTTAAATGTGCGCGTATGCTTTCTTCAGGCAATGAACGAACTAAATGGGAAGGAAATGGGTGGATCCCACATAGAAGTTTCATTGGCAAAACCGCCGTCTGACAAAAAGAAGAAAGAAGAGATGTTGCGCGCTAGGGAAAGACGAATGATGCAGATGTTACAGGGTAGAGGCGGGTGAGTAAAATTCATTGAAGTTTATCCTTTAGCCTACTTCTCAATGCCAATTTGTATCGCGTCTAACATGTCGACCGTCCGTTTTAATAAAAGTTGATAAATTTCCTCTTTGGTTTGATATTCAGCGGGAATTTCAATTAGAAATTTATATGATTCTTTGACGTTTGCTCTCACACAGTGGATCTCCATCTCACCCGAGCATGATGGGAGGACCAATGCCAGTTCGCGGACCTGCACAGGGACCTCGAGGTACTGGCGCAGGTATGCGTGGACAGATGGGACGTGGCGATTACGGTTAGTACCAATACCAACTCATTTTCTCCTAAACTTTTTTGCTACGTCGTTTTACACTTTTCAAAAGTCCTAAAAGGACTGCTACGCGTCCGTGAATGATCTGCAAGAAAACACAAATTTAAATAATTTTTCACACATGTCACGTATATCAGTATAACACGATGCCTGCGTATGTTTTCGTTCCTCTCGAGTCGTAACAGCTGTTAAACGTAAAACTTGTCTCTTAACACAATTTTCGTCGTTATGAATTATCTGTTAGGCTTGGACCATGATATTTGATAAAATTCGAAACGTTAAATTAAAGATTGCAGATTAAAGCCGTACGATAAGCTGATTAAAGTTATATGAAAACTGTACGATATTTCGAAGTAGTGCAATATCTTGTACGTGACAAGAAATGAGACTCAAGAAACTTGAGTAATTTATCAATAAATGAATAATATTATTTATTTAGCTCACGTAAATTTGGTTTTACAAAATAAAAAAGTTACAAGACATTTAATTACTTTATAAAGTAGAGTTAAATATTGGTTGATATATCTTTTTGGATTACATAATTTTTTTATTTATATATATATATATATATTAGCTTGTTGCATACATACATTTCAAATTAAAAAAGAAATTGTATTAAATATAATTTTAAACACTGTTAAATAAATACTAGTAAATATATACATTTTAATAATATTAAATCTCTACGACGATATTTTTGGTAATGTTTATGTAACGCAAATATCCCGCATGCTTTTGGGGATTTTTCACTATCTCACTACATACCTTGGCTTACGCGCATGATAGGCTATTTTGAACGTGTGAGCAAGAAATACTTACTGAGCATTCCTATATTACATAATGATTCTCTGGATTGAAACCTTTTTCTTCTTGACCTCGACCAAAACCGCATTATCCCTTTTGTTATGAATATATCTTTCAATGCATACACAGAACAAAGTGGCATTTTAAAGTTATTCTCATATAGTGTACATTTGTTTATAAATATAAACATTGTTAAAAAGGTAAACACATTATGTTTGTACCGTGTACACGATATATCGTAAATTATCTTTTATTTCGACAAGAATGTCTCAATGAATTGTTTCGTAAGGTTGTAGTGAGAGAGTGCTCAGATGATAAGGATCAAGTTAATGTTTTTAAATAACATTGAGGAGAAAATTCATTCAATGTATAGCAATGTTCATGTGTCGTTTATTTATATTATTTGGTCTGAGCCTAGTTTTGGAATGTTCGAATAACATGTCTTTATATTTTACTTTTTTACTCGATTATAATATAACGTTAATGATTAACACGATCGTCGCGATTAATATCAGTCTGGACGTTATGTTTCTTTGTGTTACATACATATGTACATGGATACATGTATATATGTATGTTAAATGTGTGCTTAGCATTGTAATATGAGAGCACCTTGTTGCCTTACCACTACCACTTCCTGTGACACCTGTTTAATTAATTTTTTTTGTTACTGAAGATACAATTGCATGTGTATTTATCTGTTTTGTACCTTTTTTTTTTTTTTCGTTTGGTACCCTAGTTGAGAGTTATTTTGTGGCAGTGCACAGAACAATCACATGCATTGCCAGAGAGAGTTTTAACCCTACCGTTCTGTTTCGTTTATCTGAGCGTGTGTACGTCGTTGATTGTGTATGCATCATCAATTCACAAATCTGTTTACAGCTCTCAAGGAAATAGGTAAGCCGCGATGATGAATGATGAATGCAACAGTTGTAGAGTATTATGTGTAGTCTTGTGTATTTTCTTCCTTTTGACGTTGAGTTTATGCCCAACTTAAAATACGTAATCGCGAGGTCATCGAAAACTAACTTCCTCCAATGCAAAGTATATCTACTACTTTACGGAAGCCTCGTAAAACTCTTGACGTACGATCTATCATATTAGATGACTCCGAAAGTGTATGATCGATATCTTTTTTCTCATTCTTGTGAGCATCTCTTGGGAGATATCGATAATTAGTCGAAAGAATTTTTACGCCAGGTTCGCATCTTTACAGTATTGTCGAATTAAATATTCTCCTTCTGCACACGTTAATTCAATCTCCATACCGTCTATTGAGATACTATCGTTCCCACAAACAGACATTGTGTCATTTGCGACTTTTGATTTGGAGTATGCGTGAAATTTTCGATTGACCTTGTAACTTTACATCTCAGGATATGTGATGGTGGTAGGGTAATCAGCATACAATTTTGTCCGTGCGGTATTGTAACTTAAGTGTGTTCTTATATATGAATATACATGAAATATTTTTGTTTATTCTCTTGTGCGAGAACGTATTTATCCTTTTTTTCTTCCCTTTTTTTTTTTAACTTTTGGAAAGTATCGTTCCTTCTTCATGTTCACGTACGTTGTATACTTTATGCGATATACAAGTGAAATTTTTTTTTTGTGTTTTTCTTATCTTTCGTTTCTATTATTATTGGCATTTTCAAAATTATCTTTTCCCGGCATGCCTTTCTTATATTGAAACCAGTATTATTATCTCAGTAAGTTGTCAATTGGATATATCGTGGCTAAATTTGGGTCTATTTGTAATGTGTGTTTTTATAGATTATGATTACGACTATTACGGTTATGGGGATTATCGAGGTGGCTACAGTGATCCCTATTACGATGACTATTATCGATACGAAGATTACTATTTCGATTATGCGCCGCCTCCGCCGCCTGCCAGAGGGAGGGGCAGGCAGCCTCAACCGGTGGGTCGCCTTTTTTAATGGTTCTAAAAGTCGTTTTCGTTCCTGAATCATTATTACTTTTTTTTCGATATCAGCGGTAGTTTGATTGTGGCACAGTGTTCGCGGATATATTCCTATAAGTATGTTGTACATCTCCAAGTTATACTTTAATCCAGATCATCCTGCCTATTTTTTCTGTCTGAGCGTGTAATTAACGCTGGCTAACTGATATGCGCTAGCTTCATAGTAATCACTATTAACGCGCGCAGGGGGATGCACATTTTAACGCAATCCCGTTTCATGTTGTTAAATGCACCGCATCCACAGTATACGAGTAATAGCACTCATCCGAGCTGTAGATTCTACAATAAATTCAGAGAAAAAGAGAGAGAGAGAGAGAGAGAGAGAGAGAGAGAGAGAGAGAGAGAGAGAGAGAGGAGAGAGAGAGAGAGAGAGAATGAAAGTGAGTGAGTGAGAGAGAGAGAGAGAGAGAGAGAGAGAGAGAGAGAGAGAGAGAGAGAGAGAGAGAGAGAGAGAGTGTGAGAGAGAATGAAAGTGAGTGAGAGAGAGAGAGAGAGAGAGAGAGAGAGAGAGAGAGAGAGAGAGAGAGAGAGAGAGAGAGAGAGAGAGAGAGAGAGAGAGAAAGAGAGCGAAACATCAATGTTAAGAAATACCAATATTATAAACGTTGATTGAATGCAATGGTGGATTAATCATTAATAATATCGGACAAAGGCGGAAAGCAAGAGAGAGAGAAAGAAAGAAAGAAAGAGAGAGAAAGAGAGGGAGAGAAAGAGCGGGAGAGAATGCTGTTAAGAGCACACTGTGAATGCATTGTATTTACATAGAGCCTCTTTAAGATCTCTAGTATATGTATTATATTAACTAACACCACAACGCGTGCTTCGATACTAATTAATAGACCCTCTAATCCGAACACATTGCCACTTTCAAATTGCTTGCAAATCATATCTGAGCCATGGTAGACCCATTCTAAATTTCAAGCAAATATATACATACAGCCGGGAAAAGCAATTTGCAAACAAAAGAGAACAAGTAGAGAAAGGAAAGCAGATGTAAAAGACAATTATGAAGGGTGCACGGCAAAAAAGAATGGAAGACGCGCGGGAATAGCGCTTCGCGAATGAGAGTCCTCCCAAGGAAGAAGATCGCACATTTTTAGTATTGCAGGATCCCCCCTAACGCATTATCCCAGTACCGATATTTTAGTGCAGCTTCAGGAGAATCCCAGACGTAGGCAAGAAACACCAGTGCGTACAGGAGTTTCCCATATACCGTCGTCGTCCATATAATCTTAGTCGAATAACTTATCTTTTTTGTTTTCCTTTTTTTTTTGTAGAGCGACGTTGCGTCTCGTGGCTCGGATATGATGATCTATACATATATATATATATATATATCTTTCTCTCTATATATATATATATATATATATACACACATATATATATATATACCTTTTCTATGTCAAGTTGCAGGGTTATCCAAATACCGTAAATACCAAGGGAGCGTAAATGGGCGCCCTGTGAAATTTATATTCTCCACATATATATTCCACATATATATATTCTCGTTTCTTTGTTTATTTTTATATTTTTTTTCTCTCATCTATTACATTACATTGCGATCAACTTTTTCTCTTGGCAGTGTCTAGCTATGCGACAAACACGATACGCGCGCACTCAGATCGTTACGTGTTACAATATATCCCGTCAGCGCTGCTATGTTCCTTCGTGCCATAATACGTGATTGTGCGTCGTAGTTATTAGTCGTCGCTTTATAGAGGAGAAAACGAGAAACGCGCCAGGAGGAACCTCCGATTCACCACGCATAACCACCCTCGTGCCTTGTTATTATTAACGTGCGTGTTTCGCCTCTTTATTTATTTTATCACATCCCCCCCTCCCGCCGGAACGTGTCGTTCGCGTATTCTCTCAAGGAAGTAGACTAGTTTCCCCCAGACGTTGGCTTTCTGTATTTTGTTTTTTTTTTTTTCCTTTTCTCTCAATTATCCACAGGTCTCGATCGGTCATTTTTGTTCGATTGTGCACGGCGTGACTGACGTCACGTCCTCCTCATCACGTCCGCTGTTGTCTCCCTCTTTTTCTCCTCGGATATATTTCTCATTGTTATTGTCGTCGTGCATACTTTTCTCTCACCTCACGACTCATACACGACGAGATAGACGCTCGCATCGCGCTACGCGCGATGTCAAGGCGCATTTTCTCCCCCTCAGTCCGTTATCTCGTATCTTCGCGCTTGACACGGAAGTGACCCGAGTTATCCACATCTGTCCGAGAGAATTCGATCGTCGCTCGTCTCGAGGACGTTCCCCCGTCTCCTCTCGACTAAGCGCTGTTTCAGCGTTCCTTGCGGTTCCAGCGGTCGTTGCGTCGCGAAACGCGTAGCTACATGCGGACGACAACGCGCATACCGCACCCCCTGATCATCATCTACCTTCTTACAGGGAAGACCTTCTTACGGACAGACGCGCTCCCAAAGTGCCAAATGCCCGCGACGATGCATACGTGCGGGTATGGATCGCAGGCCCACCCCTCCTCCCCACGATACAAGCCCTGAGAAGCATAACGCTCGATTCAATGTGCCAATTTGTTTAAAGCAGGAGGAAAAGTTTGTCGCAAGTTGTACTAGCAGCAGAGTGTCTCGGGTAGCTGAGGGACGATAAACCCGATATTTTTGGATCGATAACTTGTGTCACGAACGCGCACGAACTTGCCGTTCGCCTTAACCACGTGACAAGTGATACAGTAACATTTAATGATAACGGTATAATGATATTTTGTGTGCTTGTACACTGAATTGTGCGTAGGTGAGAGATAGACCACGCGGGGATAGATGACGGAATAGAGAAGATTGCGTCCCTCGTGTACGACTGGTACTAGAACCCAGTGAAACACGGCTCTCGCTTCGGTACTCCCGGTCCCCTGTGCCTCACTCCGATGTATATAAAACAGCTTGTGCTTAATCCACCCCCCCCCCCACACACACACACATACACACACACACACATGAACACACACCCACATCCAACAACCATCCATCTACCTACTCACCCAGCCACACACGCTTAATGATGCTGCGCCGCTTATATTAAATACGCCTTGGTTGAATTTTGTTTTAGCTGCCAGTGCAGTAGCTTCTGTCGCTTAAAGTTACTACGCCAACGTTCGCTTTTCGCTTTGGATAACTCTGCTCAGTCCTGCTGTATGTAAGGACGTGGTCAGTAAGATTTGGTTATAGGTGATCTCTACTTCTTACCGCGCGTTCTTCTTCTTCTCCATCACCACCTCCTCCTCCTCCTCCTCGTTTTTCTCAACTTCTCCTTATCATCTATATTCTCTCTTTCTCTCTCTCTCTCTCTCTCTCTCTCTCTCTCTCTCTCTCTCTCTCTCTCTCTCTCTCTCTCTCTCTGTCTCTGTCTTTGTCTCTGTCTCTGTCTCTACGCGCCTTTCTGTCGCTTTCCTCCGATTATTTTCTTCTAGCTCTGTCGTTGTTATCCATCTCTTCCTATCGCCTATCTCCTGCTATCTACGCGACGTATACGTACGTATAAGAGCCTATACGCGCATACACGTCCGTACATGTGTGTGAGATACAATGCGCATACGCATTATAGGAAATACCATTGATCATACATTCAGCGATGTATCGATTGATCCTCTTACTTCCACTGTGCCTTACTACGTGACTACTATCTGCTATTATTTACGTCTTTGTTTTTAAGGGTCGCTACACTGCGAGATATTTATTACCTGTGTTTTAATTAGACACAATAGATATAGGGCAGACAACGCGTAAAACTAAAAAGAGAGAAAAAGAAATGCAAAAAAGAATGCGAAATTACTCGCAGACATATCTATGCAATAAGGTGTTCTACAGATAGGGTAACAATTTGGGTGTGTGTTATTTGGTCAGGCTGGTCGTGGCCGTGGAGTAGCGCCACGTGGCCGAATCGGTGGCCCGCAAACCCGTGGGCCAGTCAGGGGGGGACGCAACCCCGCAACTTCAGGGCCCCGTGGGGTCCAGCGGCTGGCCGCTCGTGGGGGGGTCCGCGCCAAGGGAAGTTTACCAGGTGAGGATGGTCTGTATCTCCACAATGAATCATCTTTTACACTATTTACATTCTCTCACTCCCCCGTTACAGTCACACGTTCGCACACATACATACACCCACACTCCACACACACACACACACACACACACACACACACACACACACACACACACACACACGTACACACGAGTTAAGTTGCTCGCCATATGAAATACCTTTACACCTACGAGCTCACACACATATTCAAAGATTGAAAAAGATTATTTTGATGTTCCCGTTGAGAAGCATCTCGCGTGAAATCTATTCTTGGTATACCCGGTATACATGAGACAATTATAGACAATTGAGTGATATCGAGTCTGCTGAGAGTTAACGTCTCGCGTATGCTACAGATAACATTTCGGTAATTGTGTGGAAAAAAGTACAGATTCCAGATTTTGATATGTTGCAAAGAGCGGAGTTATCAGTAGCGAGGATCGCATACGGTTTCTGAGATATCATTATCTTGCAATTTTACATTGAATTATATTGAGAATGAGCAATCATATGCTATTGTTTACATTTTTCATCTTTACGTGCCAGTCCCTCCAAATACGTTTCAGTTTATGAATAAACTTATTGATAATATTCGGATCATATTCGCTTTATCAAATTGATAAATTTATTATACACTAAAATAACATTCTAAAAATATTTTAGACCGAAGACCGAAAAATATTCTAGGTCCGAAGACCTTACGCAAGATTTGGAGCTTAAGCAACCTTCTTCCTCTTTTTTTTTTACAGGACTTTTAGAAGGATGTATGTCTTGTTTGTATCTACGAGGGCAGTCTGAAAAGTTCTCTCGGCCTAACAACGAAAGAAAATTTTTTTGCCGTGAAATATGTTTTATTTTTCAATATAATCTCCTGAAACTTCAATACATTTATTCCACCGTCTTTCCAATAATTCAATACCATCATTAAAGTGTAATTCTGGAAGGTTCTTTTCGCTCTGGTGTATAGTGGTGGATTCAAGTTTCATCAACTGTTATGAAGCTTGAAACCCATTGTATTTTGTTTAAAACGATAAAAATGTGCCAAACACGCTTGAGAAATACGCATTCGAATGCGTTTTTGGTCAATTGTTAGCAAATGCGACACCCATCTTGCAGCTTTTTCAACTGCTGCTACTACTCGAATGACTTGACAGATCGAATAAAATTTTACATGGGTTTATATCAAGGATGCCACTTTCCAATACAATTATAGTTTGACACGTATGTGTCAGGTCAAGAACTTTTCAGACTGTCTACGTAGTTCCGAGGCCGCAGATACTAGAACTGTCAGCATAAGTTCCCTAAGTCGGTTGCTAGCCGGGCTTAAGTAGCCGATATAAATCGGCATGAGAGTGAACGTTTTTTACACAAGTCAGCACTGAGGTACTCATGGTGAGTGCCGGCCATGAGTAGATCCACTGTTTAATGTCTCTTCCGAAAGGCGGAACCCAGTTTTCCATTTAGAGTGACTCTCTCACCACTAGATAGAGCAACCTATTTTGTTGAAATACTTTTTATAAATTTTTCGCCCCTCCTTGCCGGTTTCTTTAGAATATCTTATTTTGATATAAAAACATACCAGGTATGTAAATATGAAACCGGAATTTGCCCCTAGCTGTCAATGTAGTTACCGTCAAACCGCGTCATTGACGCCATTTCCATTTGTTGACATCTGACAAAGATTTTCAACTCACAACAATACAAGTTTCATACAACAGCATAGTTTGTAATAGCGTTGAACATGTCGAATTTTGTGGTTGGAAGCTACGATTTACGGACAGCATTGATTTTCTGTTACCATTTGAAAAAAACTACTGCAGAATCGCATAGAATGCTTGTCGAAGCTTACGGTGAGCACGCTCTTGGTAAATCACAGTGCTTTGAGTGGTTTAAAAAATTCAAACGTGGCGATTTTTACATGAGAAATGAAGAACGTGAAAGACCACCGAGAAAGTTTGAAGACAGCGAATTGCAAGCATTGTTGGATGAGGATGACGCTCAAACGCAACAACAACTCGCGGATCAATTAAATGTGACACGAGAAGCCGTCTCCATACGTTTGAAAGCCATGGGAAAGATCCAGAAGATGGGAAAATGGGTCCCACATGAACTGAATGAAAGACAGCAGGAAAACCGAGAAACCACTTGCGAAATGCTGCTCGCCAGGTACAAAAGAAAGTCATTTCTCCATCGAATTGTGACTGGCGATGAAAAATGGATATATTTTGAGAATCCTAAGCGTAAAAGATCATGGGTAACTCCAGGCGAACCATCGACATCGACTGCAAGACCAAATCGCTATGGACGGAAGACAATGCTCTGTGTTTGGTGGGATCAGAAGGGTGTGATCTATTACAAGCTGCTAAAACCTGGCGAAACCGTTAATACTGAACGCTACCGACAACAAATGATAGATTTGAATCAAGCTTTGCGTAAAAAACGAACCAGAATATCAAAAAAGGCAACACAAAGTGATTTTGTTTCATGATAATGCACCATCACACACAGCAAAACTGGTCAAGGAAACGATTGAGGCGTTTAGTTGAGAAATACTTTCGCATGTGGCTTACTCACCAGACTCGGCTCCGTCCGATTATTACTTATTTGTATCGATGGGACACGCACTTGCTGAGCAGCGCTTCACTTAAATGTACGAAAATAGCTCGATGACTGGTTTGCCTCAAAAGAGCAACAGTTTTTTTGGCGTGGCATCCACAAATTGTCAGACAGGTGTGAAAAATGTATAGCTAGCGATGGGCAGTACTTCGAATAAAATATTTTTTAATCATTTTCATATAATAAACGTGTATTTTCTATACAAAAATTCCGGTTTCATATTTACATACCTGGTACACAAGAAACAACACGAGTGAGATGTTTGGAATAGAAGAAAGTCTAATGAAGGATAAAACTTCAACACTTGATAATGATACATCTTGGAAACCTCATGCGACCCCAAATAGTTCTAAATATGGATGATTCAGAACTACACCTTTTTTAACATATCTCAGAGCCAAAAGAACCTGAGATGTGTGTGTAATCCTTTCTATGCAACTACCAACATTTCTTTCTAGAGAAGCTACATGGCATAGCTGGTAGTGCCGCTTGATTTTTCTAGCGCTACTTGTAATGTTCACGGGACAATTCGACAATCCCGTCGATAATTGTACATAGAATCTCGCCCTCTCCTTTTTTTTTTTTAATTACTGCAAAGTACTGCTGCTACGTTTTATAGAAGCCATAACGTCGCGTAACGTAGCTTCCTTCAATATTACGCGCGAGCTTTCTTAACCGCTCTCAACAGTACTCTTTGCTAGGAAACTCTTTGTCAAGACATCTGCTTGCGACCTCTCGGTGAGATTCTGCTCCTGTTTCACACTTGTTTCGCGAAATCGGACGGATCACATCGCGCTCACTCGAGCGCGACATTCTGTGCGAACGGAGAATCTTCTCCATCAAGTCGATAGCGATATAATGGTAAACTGTTCGTTCCTTCCTCTTCCCCCCCCCCTCTTACTTGTGTACGTACAATTGAGAATCCTCGTCGTGGAGCATTTGCGTTCCTTCCCCCTGACGCGGATGCAAATGCATATCAAATTATCATTAGCTACTGCGAGAAAAAAAAATTGTCACGTTGAATCTGGAAATGAGTGTGTGATCGTAACCGACTGTATTTACCTTGCAGAATTAATTGTACGGAACTGCTAGATGTGATGCACATTTCTCACAGAGTCACTGAACCTTATATATCTGCAGCGTAATATGTTTAATTCTGCTCTCGTTCTTTTTACAGATTTGCTAATGAGAGAATATTTTCATTCACTCACGTCGGAGGTTTCGATGATACTGCTTATAATTATACGATTAGCTTGTCAAGTAACTGTGCACATTTCTGTACGTAGTCACGGATTTCTTTTGTTCACGTTGCAGTAAAAACGATCCAACCCACTACCTTCCTACCAAGGTACCCGAGTCCCACTTACCTGATTGTAACAGAGCAGTAGGTTAGTTCCTTTATGTGTTGCTATAAGAGAGGCCTTAAGTTGAGCGCACATATATTAATAGCACCCTTTGTACGAAGTAAGTCACCGTAGAGTAATTTCAATATTGAGTTTTGCTAGTGAGATACAATGAGATATACGACGAAGAAAAATGTTTCTAATTAAGCGTAATATTCGGAAGAAGGAGGAAGAAGAGAGTACAAGTTCGATTAAAACATTTTCGCTCAAGTTGTCCCATCTTAGTACATAGTTTTTACGTTAAAATTAAAATTCTGCTCAAAATTTTTCACATTGAGAGTAAGATTGATTGGATAATAACACGAAATCTCGGTGATCTAAATGTGACCTCATAAAGTAAGTAAGAACTTCGATTAATTCATGTTTCACGTTTGATCTTTGCGAATGTCCGAGTTTGTTCCGCGTTCAGCGGCGATCTCTATTATTCGGATATACACACCTTCCGAAAACACACACACACGTACAGGCACACCACATGCAATTTTACATGCGTCGAAGAGAACCTTCGAGATTTCTTTCACCTTTTCCTACGTATAAGTATTTTGTAAACGTCGCACGATGGTAAAAAAGAAAAAGAGGATGTCATTCGATAGATAATGTCGTTGTCGCTCCTCGAAGACGCGATTATCGGTTTCATCATTCTTTCCATTGTTTTTACAGCAGGTAAACGAAAATTTGACGGGGGTCACCAGAACCAGGGGGAATCTAAGCGTCGCTTCCAGAGCAACTGGGGAAACCAGCCCCTCGCCCAACAACCACTGGGCAATGCGTACGGATTGGCGAGTGTGAATGGTGGCAGTGGTGGTGGTGGCGGTGACATAGGATTCGGAGGCAGATCCGCCGCACTAGGCGGTGTTTCCGGCGACGATCACGAATGGTATCAAGACTCCTACCAATCGTGGAGCTAACTTCTACAAGCCTGTGAGTGATAAAAAAAGAAAAGAAACAAACGCGCACGCACGAACAAATGCATGATAGACAAAGCGGAAAATGAATAAACACGAACATAAGGAGAATTAAGGGAAAAAACACGGGAAACAACACAAAAAATCAGACTGACGGAATGCGGAGGAGGAGATTGATAGACAGAGGGAGAAGGGGAGAGAAAAGAGTGAAGGAGAATCGAGAGACGAGAGAAGGAAAAGGAACGAGGATGGGGTCATCCATTTGTATTGCTCTAATATCGAAATCCGAAATAATTGTAAATGTTTTTTCATACTAAATACGCAGCAACTGTGCTCTGCGCCACCACCATCGCCCGCTGTTGTTGTGATTATGTACAGTGATGTGCCACTGAGACTAATTATTACATCGGAGTGACCACCCACCCACCCCGCGTACTATTATTATATTATGATAATACTAATCTAAGTACCACTACTGCATTGTCACATTGTTTACTGCCAAGTGATGAAGATCAGCGATGTTGACATAGGGATTGTGATGGCTTGTATTAATTAAGAGAACTCATGGAAGCCTGCGGTTTATTATGCGATGACTAGATTTTTTGAATCTACGTGACGAAGCGTGTGTGTTAGATAGGCTGAGGGGCAAAGTAGTGTGTGTGGGGGGGGGGAAACGGAAAGATCGTAACGCAGATGGATAGATAGAATGTGATAGGTGAGATATTGAAGAGAGGTCAACTTGGAGTAAGTGTGTAATGTAGAATATACGCGTATAGGCAAACAGATGGCAAGGGCGAGAATGCGAATATAGCGAGCATGCGAGAGGGATGAACGTCTAATTGCAAGAGGCAGAGAAAGAGAGAGGGAGAGAGAGAGAGAGAGAGAGAGAGAGAGAGAGAGAGAGAGAGAGAGAGAGAGAGAGAGAGAGAGAGAGAGAGAGAAAGGGAGAGAGAGAGAGAGATTGTGTTAAATGGAATGTGTCTGTGTGTGTATGTGTGCGTGGAGCGCTCCAAGCGCCGCTAGACCTTCTATTGTTGGTCTATAAACGTGTACAGTCAGTGAAACTATTATTATTAAGGGTCAGGCAAGTTTTGCGAAAGTAAAAAGTGAAACGTTGCAAACAAGCCAACGGCTCTGCGGGTGTCTCCCAGACTAGTTCGGTTACGGTCATGATATCGAGGGAATTATTGGATAAGAAAAAAAGATGAAAAAGGTAGATAAAAAAATGAGTATTGCTCACGATCGTGAAGAAATCCACTTGTACAGTAAATTTTTCAATGACAGTATCCAAACTCGGATCTAAATCGTATTATATTTATTTGTTGATGTGTTTCTTTTTTGTAATTGAAAATTAAAGGATGAGAGAGAGAGAGAGAGAGAGAGAGAGAGAGAGAGGGGGGAAAAGAAAGAGAGAGAGAGGGGAGAAGAGAGAGAGAGAGAGAAAGAGAGAGAGAGAACGCAAGAGATAGAGGAAAAATGAGTATTGTTTTTTCTAAATTTTATGTAAAAAGTAAATTTGTTTCTCGTATTCTTTTACAAGTACACAATAAAAGAAAGGGAGAAAAGTTTTTAAAGATGACTGACTACGAATTTGATAATGATAGTCACGGATTGAAGTAGGATGTAAAATGTACGCAAATGTTTACAAATGCATGAACACATACAGCACACATTTTGAGTGTTGAATTGTTATTATTGTTAGCCTGTTAGTTAATTAATAAGAGTTGTAAGTGCGGGCTGTAGTTGGTCCCTGTCCCTGGAGCCCAGACACCCCCCTGTTCTGGAGATTATTTGAAAAAAAAAGGGATGGAAAAAAAAGAAAAAACATACGCAAACATTTGTATTTTACACGCACCCCCGGAATATGAAAGCATACGACGTAAAGACGAGATGAGAAAAAAAAACGAAAAAAAAAAAGAAAGAAATGAAATATTGTAAACGGAATGGCTGCATATCAAACTCCTGTTTATTGTACACCAAACGAGACGACAACCGCATAACAATTGTATATCGGCCCCGGATCGGATTTGATACAGATATATGTAGGATCGACGGATATATGTGTATTTACGGTATCGCGTGTGATTCTACGATGAACGATTATCAGACCACCCGGAGATACAAAAGATCATACATACATCCCATCATAATATGGAACTACCGTATGATTTTATATACAAACACACACATACAAAACGTACATATACGAATGAAAATAACGAAACGATAGACGCACCACGGACAAAATGTCTGGATGACGATCGATTGTTCGCCCCCCAACCTCGTATTTATGAGCATTTTGTTAATTTTTATTCATGTTTTACTTAAGTCTAATTCTTCTTCGTCATCGATACTGTTTTTACTGGTAGCGATTGTGTAGCCGCAACTAGTGTAGTAACGATCACGAGAAAAGAAAAAAAAAAGGAACATAAGAGGAATACCCCGATTCTTATAAACGTCCTATGTCCCCAGTCGCGATTATTGTTTTGAGAAAAAAAAAAAAGAAGCGAGAAAAGAAGGAAGGAAGAGACGAAAATCTGCATAGCGAATTGAAAAGCGCGGTTTGCGTTAGAGCTATCTTACCTTTCATTCCTCTCGTGCCCCCTTCCCCCAAACCCCCCTTTTTACTCATTATTCGCTTACCATATTTTATATACCTACCTACCTACTCTCTACTTACCTACACACCCTATTTATAAAAGCATAATATTGAGAGTACGATAATATTAATATTAACAATATGATAAGAATATTGCTAATCATAATTGAGTGGGTTTTTGTGACATGATAATATTCTAATAATAAAAAAAGAAATTCTGGTTTTCTCCGTGCAAAATTGTAATTTAAAAAAAGGGTATAAGAGCATTATAGAAAGAGAGAAAGAGCGAGAGAGAAAGGGAGAGAGAGAGAGAGAGAGGGAGAGAGAGAGAGAGAGAGAGAGAGAGAGAGAGAGAGAGAGAGAGAGAGAGAGAGAAGACGAATAAAAAGGAAAAAAAAGAAAGAGTAAGAAGATAATGTTATATAATACATCATATATATACACACACACACTCGTACATAGATGCAGAGATATACGATAAAAGAAATAAAAAAAAAACATAAGAAAAACAAATTCGGCTTGCGGGGGCAAGGAAGTATAACTTGGCTAAAGCGGAGACAGTTCACGGTGACGAGACTCTTAGACTGATCTAGGTACTAGCGTTTATCGATACCACCGACCCTGCCCCGACTACGAAGGCGCCCCAAAAGTATCACTCGCCCCTTCCTGACCCTTAGTATCTTTTACCTTCCTCCCCCTCCCCTTTCGTCATCCAAACAACCATCCACCCGTACCCGTCTCTCCTCTCTCGTTCTCTCTCTCTCTCTCTCTCTCTCTCTCTCTCTCTCTCTCCTCTCTGTCTTGTCCGTCCTCGCGTCTCATCTCCACCGCACACCCCCTTCTCACTTCTTTTATATTCTGATAACCGGTGTTGTGGCAGCTGGGGCGCCTGAGAGAGGGGGGGAGGGGTTATCGGTCGCATTTTAGGATAATGCACCCACACTGTGGCTGGCGATGCCGTAGCCGCGCGCGCGCGCCCTTCTTTTTTTTGCCTGGCCAACGCCCCGATATTAAAATAATTTCGCGGCACACGTCCTTTCTTCGGAAGAGAGAAAGAGAGAGAGAGAGAAAGAGAAGAGAGAAAGATAGAGTGAGACCGAGAGAGAGAGAGAGAGAGAGAGAGAGAGAGAGAGAGAGAGAGAGAGAGAGAGAGAGAGAGAGAGAGAGAGAATGGGAGAGATCAAGAGAGGAAGAGAAAGAGAAAGAAAGAAAAAAAAAGTGAAACGCAACAGTCACTCATTCGGGGCTCCATCACGCGGTTGGCCCCTCTCACGTGTCAGGCGGATGTTGTGTGATCCAAATGGGCCGGACGATTTTTAACGTTAGTTACGCGGCCCGCGAACCTCGTGTTTTTTTTTAATTATATATATATAAATATATTATATATATTATATCCCCTCCTCTGCGAATATGCATTTTTGTGACGTGATGTTATTTAGCACTAATTAACGAGAGAGATTGAAATCGTACGATGGTAAACAGAACATTTAATTGAACGAAACAATCGCCCCTAATCCCCCGAGAAAGAAAGAGAGAAAGAAAGAAGGAAAGAAAGAAAGAAAGAAAGAAAGAAAGAAAAAAAAATAACAACAAAACATGTACATGTTATATTACATACTTTTTTTGCGCTACGTGTCAGCTCCGCGGCTAAACAGACGTGCAAAATTATCACCGCTAAATTCTTTATACATCATTGCTGTAATTGTAATTCCTTTTCTTTTTGCGTTTTATCGGATTCATTATTATTCACCTCCTCTACCAATCTACGCTTTGCTTTTTAATTCCCGCAATTTTTTTCTCCAAGTTGCCCCTAATTTTAGTGTGAAACGTAGTTAAACATAATGATTATAATGATGAATTAAAAACGAATGTTATAACATGGTTCCTTTTTTCGGGCTAGGAGCTTGATTTAAAGTGTCAAAGATTTTTGTGTATGACCAGATGTATTCTACATGTCTCAATAAACAGTTGTATGTGAATTACCTTTCTTAAACTTGCGCTGCACTTTATTTCGCAATCCCCCCCGTTTCCTTGTTATTTTAATTCCTTATAATTCCTTAATGTTATATTTTAGGTAGATGTATACGTTCGCGAGATTGTGTCCACGGGACTTTGCACGGTTATTATACAGATAGCTGTGTCGATATATTTACAATATTCAATATCGATATATTCATAAAATATTTTAGTATTCCAAATTTTCAGATTATTCAGACAGATTATTTCTTCTATATTGTAGTAGACCGTACAGATTCTCCTAATTCATCTAGTCTTTTTTTTTTTTTTTAAGTCTCCTGGTCTCCCGTCGCGGATTTCTTGAATAATGACGTCAGAAGCGAGAAAGTGCACACTGAAAATTCGCTGCAAAATATGTCAAGATAGAAAGATATGTAAAAAAAATATTTGCGATCGACGATGCAGATATGTGAGATAATCCGAACGCACTTTTCTTTCGTCCTATCATTCGATGAATAATTAACGTAAAATTAATTTTATGCAATTCACCTTTATAACCCATTTTCTCGGTCATGTTAGCTTTACAATTATTTTATAACTATTAGAGTGAAAGGAAAGTATAGTAGCTTTTTATTCAACGTGTTTTGCAAGAGTTTTTAAAATGCTTTTTTTTTCACTTCTGACGTTCGAGATTAAAATAGCAACGAACAGGAGACTGGAGTCTAAACTTTCTTCAAATATTCCAGCTGTATAAAATGTTTGAAAGAAAAGTTCAAGACTTTAAAGGCAGAGATAGTACTCGCAAAATGGAGGAAAAAAGTTCTAATAAACACGCGACGAAAAATTCATATTATCGGAATTATGAGCAATTATTTATTTTAATTAAAACAAGTGACTCACTTGTGGTACTAGAAAGTTTGCAAAAGACTTTCTACACGTCCTCCTATTTCACATCTTGGTATATTATAGAATTGCGAACTCTAAAAAATTCTCGACTTTATTCTAATCTACTAAACTATCCGACAGGCATTTTGTATTCTTTGATGTAATTTGTCATGTCATTTATCGATGAAGAGAGCACACCATGCTCTTGAGAAATCTTATGAATTTAAATGTTAGGCAAATTACGAGTAGATCACTTGCTTCAATTAAAATAGATAATTCGGTCCATAATTCGGACAATATTAATTTTTCGACCCATGTTTGTTCGAATTCTTCCCCTCATTTTCTATCTGCCCTTAAGGTCCTGAACCCTTTCTTCCAAACGCTTCATTTCCTTAATATACCCCATGTTCAAGAATAACTCGCGACGTAAGAAGCATCCCTGATAAGACCGCGTCACATTCGAACATTCAATCCAATCTCGAGAGTCTCGATATAAAGTCATCGATACATCGATTCTCATCCGAGTTCGCATCCAAGCGCGAGATTCAAACTCCGCGAGCAAACAGGGCCGTAGCATTCGTCTCCCAGACGAGACTCGTCGCCGGACGTTCCTCCCGTCCGCGCCGGAAGCTTTCGCAAAAGGAAGAGACTGTCCTCCCAACTGAGGGCAGAGGGACGCGAAGGAATCGGATGTTCCGTTCCGCGAGAGCGATTCCCACCCCCGACGCGCGGGCGGCGGGCGTGATCGCGCACGGCCACCTCCGGATTTTGGCGGCCTCTGCCGCCGATGTTGGGGCGTGTGTTGGCGGCGGTGGCGAGTCGACGACGTCGGAGTCGCCACTCTTCGCAGAGGGGCGAGTCGCGCGCGCGTTCGGGGTGCGTTCTGATGTGCCGTTCCGTCTCCTCGGTGTGACTCCAGTGATGGTGTCGTGTCACGTCCACGAGAGAATCGACCTCGAAGGCGAAGGCACGGAGCGACAGCAGCAGCAGCAGCAGCAGCAGCAGCAGCAACCAAAGCGACGGTACGAGTCGGCTGCTGACAGCAGCAGGGTGGCGGCGGCGGCGGCGACGGCGACGGCGACGGCGACGGCGACGGCGGAGGGTGCGCGTGCACGCGCGACGCTCTTACGAGTTACGAAAACGATGAACGTCCGACGAACGTAGGGACGAACGCGCGCGAGGGCTAATCTCCGTTTAACGCGAGCGCGACTACCGTGAGAGAGCACAGAGGGTGAAGAAGCACCGCCGTGAGGGAGAACTCGAGGTACGCCTGCTCCTCCGAGTGGTAGATCGAAACCGCCGTCTCTCGCCGACGCCGACGCCGACACCGATCGCGGTCGTCACGATCGGAGCGACAGGCTCTCGCGGCCTCGCTGCTCATGGCCGTCTCGGCGAGTCCGCGAGAGATTCTTCCGTAGACAGTCTTTCGTCGTCGTCGTCGTCGTCGTCGTCGTCGTCGTCGTCGTCGTCGTCGGAGGGTGCGTGCGCGTGTGCGTGCGTGCGTGCCGCAGGCAGGTGACCGTGTCCCTGATCGTCCTCCGCGCGCGGCCCTCGTGGAGGGAGAAACATGTGAGAGGGATTTGGCGAGATCTTGAGAGATCGACGACGACGACGACGACGACGACGAGAACGAGGTCGCCTCGTGATAGCGCGCGAGTTACCACGCTGGGCTGATAAGGGCGCGCTCGCGCGAGAATCGCGCTCTGGAATGACCGCCGCCGCCCGACACGTTTCGCCGTCGTCCCGTCGACCAGCGGGTGTCTGCGAGTCACTCGATATTCGCCGGCGGCGGCTCGTGTTTATCAGCGCGCGTGATTAGCCGCCGATTACGAGGCTCGTCACTGCGATGTGCCACACGCGTCGCGCTCTCGCGGCTACCAGTAGGCGTGTCGGGGATGTCAAGCGCGTAAGGGTGTTGTACACCCCCGCGGGAGTTACAGCGCCGAGAGAGAGAGAGAGAGAGAGAGAGAGAGAGAGAGAGAGAGAGAGAGAGAGAGAGAGAGAGAGAGAGGAAGAGAGACGGAGGGAAAGAGAGGGAGGGAGGGAGAGAAGCGCATCGCGACGTAGCGACTCCGAGACGACTACTTGGGTGCGACGGGGTGAGTGTTTCTTTGCGGAAGGAAGCTTCCTTTTTTTCACGGGGACGAGTCTCTCTCTCTCTCGTCGATCGGAAAACGGGATGTACGGATGAGCACGGGTGAACTCGTCGGCTGGTGGAGCGCGAGCAACGACGGCGATTCCCCGCTCTCGGGGATCATCGCGGCTGTGTTGCGGCTCGACCGGGATACCACGGTTCGCGCTTTTAGAACGCGAGACCTCGCGCGGGCGGCTCTCCTCTCATGCTCGTCCTTTGGTTCTTTTTTTTTTCTTCGAGAGAGAGAGAGAGAGAGATCATGCGTCTCTCCCTCCCTCTCTCGTCCTATGTGTTTTTGTTCTTCTCTAGAGTGTTGTTTTTGTCCCCCTGTGTGTCTTTCTTATTCCGAGCTATTCGATGCTGAGATCGAACTCGCGAGGGCGAGTCGTCGGGGAGGAACTACTCGCGGGGAACCGTTCTTTTCGTCCTTTGTCCTTTCCGTTCCGTTTCTACCTTTTGGCTTATCCTCGTGGTGTCGCGATATGCGTGCGTGTGTGTGCGTGCGTGCGTGCGTGCGTGCGTGCGTGTGTGTGTGTGTGTGCTGTGATAGTATTCACCGTGCAGTTTCGGCTCGCCCTTTTTGCCGAGTCTGTTAGGCGTGTCGGCGATCTCTACACGCGCAAAGAGAGAGAGAGAGAGAGAGAGGAGAGACGGCCGAGATTTAACTGCCGAGATGAAAGCGAAGGTACGCGCGGCCGCCGCGTCGACGCGAGAAAAAATTCTCGGGCTTAATGAAGGCAACGAGCGTTATTTTTCAAACAAGTCAGCCGTGAATGAATTATGCTCGCGGGGACGATCGAGCGCGCGCGCGCGCGCGAATGTCAGCGACGAGTACGACGTTGTTGCCGATGAGTACGACGTTGACGGATTGAGAGAGAGAGAGAGAGAGAGAGAGAGAGAGAGAGAGAGAGAGAGAGAGAGAGAGAGAGAGAGGGAGAGAGGGAGCGAGCCGGTGCGTGTTGAAAGTACGACGTTAATGCGGTCAGTAATCGGCGGAAATCTCGCGGAAACACGCGCGAACCAACGCCGCGTCGTCGGCGAGACGAGTCAAGTCCGATCCGGCGGTGTCCACGTCGCGAATTTCCATTTCGGAGTCAATCGCCAATTGCTCCCGCGTACGCGCTCCGTGCTCCATTTGCTTTTCCATTTGCGCTGTACGTACGCGTGCATATATTCTTTTTAGACTTTTCTATTTCCACTCCGCGCGCACGGCGTCGCCGTGCGCCTAGCGTCACCTGCGACGCGATTTTCTCCGCCGGTGAATTCGGCCAGCGCGATGGATTCTCTTCCGGCTGTATATATCCAGGGCTGTGTTCCAATATTCACTGGCAGCACTGAAAATCTATAATAATACGTGACACGAACTATGTATTTCCAGTACTGGCGGTGGAATTTTGGAACACAGCCCAGGTCGGCGCGATCGCGCGCGCTTCAACATCGCAATCGCCGGCCCCCCCCCCTCCCCCTCCGCGCGCGATTTCATCGCTCGCCGTCGAACTCGGCAAACTCGCGCGTACGCGATCTCGCGAGCTAATCGCCGCCGCCGCCGAGTTGCTTCTCGCAGCCGCGTGCGTGGCAGGCGGCTTCGAGATCCTCTCACCGTGTTCTCGCAATCGCAGGTAAGCGCCCGTTATCGATTCTTCAACTTCGACTCGTCGCTCCCGAGCGAATATCGGCAGTTTCGCACGGCGGAATCGCGAGAAAAGTCCCGGCTACGATGAGAGATAAGCTTTCAAACGGCGCGGAGGTCTCTCGCTCGGTCTCGGGTCATCTCGGTTTCGTTAGATTTCGATCGGTAACAATCGTGGGCCAAACACGCTCGTCGCGCGTCAACAGTGCGATTTCAACATTGATCGATGACAATGTCGCACACGGCAACGGCTGGCCGCGGCACAGCTCGAGAGGCCGCGGTTCGCTCGGCCAGGGGATGTCCGGCGACACCCCCGCTGGACGTCCGCAGCATGAGGGTCTGCATGATCCGCGGAAGAAAAAGCGGCCGTCGGCGTTTAACGTCGGAGAGCCGCCGCTATTGACCATCTTGCTATCCTTTTCCGAGCGCATGGGGCGCGGTTCTGATCCTATAACACTCTGTTCTACTTTCTAGCCGTCCGCGCCGCGTTCTACACGCGCCTCGCTCCTCCTGTCGATTGTTCCCGTTTGTCGACACACTCGAGCGCGCGCGGGCCGACCGGCCGGCTCGTCGGAAAAAGAAAAGAGGGAGGAAAAACGTTCTCAACGGCCGCACACACACACACACACACACCCTCGAACGAATCACGGGCTCCCCCCCCTCACCCCGCCGTCCGTTGTCCGCTCGAAATCAGCGGGATGACTCGCGGTTTTTCGCCCGCGAGGTTACAGAAACTAAAGGAAATATCATCCGCGGATTACGCGTGGAAACGGACCCGTCGATCTCTCGGGATGTTCGAATTTCGGGTTCCAATCGATCGCGAATCAGCTGGAGTAAGGTGAAACTAAGTTTGTTTATTCGGCCGGAGGTGTAGGAGAGACGGTGGAAGAGATAGATAGATAGATAGATAGAGAGAGAGAGAGAGAGAGAGAGAGAGAGAGAGAGAGAGAGAGAGAGAGAGAGAGAGAGAGAGAGGGAGGGAGGGAGAAGCCGTAGAAGCGATACAGCTGGTCGATTAAACCGATACGAGCGCACTGTCTAAACGAAAGACATCCATTGATTACACTGCGGAGCTTGTGTCTGCAGTCGAGCGGATTGCTCCACTGGCCGTTCTGCCGGATATATCAGCAGTCGTTTTCACTGGCTGCCTGCACATCGCCTGGAACTACTCGCGCGCGCGCCAATAGATTGACCTGAGCCTCGTTTGGCGGTCATGCAGGCTGTCCCAAAATCATCGGCTCTCTCTCTCTCTCTCTCTCTCTCTCTCTCCTCGCCCTCTCTCTCTCTCTCTCTCTCTCTCTCTGATCGCTTCTCCCTAATTTCGCATTGTTTCTCGCGTTTTTCCGATATCGCTTCGATACGGACGGAGAGATTATTCGAGAAATGGAGAAAAAGTTATTAAAAATTATTAAAATACAACGGAATTTATTTTTGCAATTTGTTATTTTGTTATTTTTGTTATTTTGGCAATGTCGTTCTCCGATATCTTCCTTATTTTCTATATTACTTTTCGCTCTTTCAATATCGTGGGGGAATGAAAAATTGTTTGAAAGACGGAGAGAACTACAATGGCAAAATTGTTGTTAAAACATAATAGAGAGGGAATTAAGAAAATTATTATTATTATCGCAACTTTATTTTGACAGTATCATTTTTGACATTAAAAATCATCGGCTATTTCTCTCTCTCCCTCTCTCTCTCTCTCTCTCTCTCTTTTTTGTCGCTTTTCCCTAATTTCGCGTTATTTCTCGCGCTTTTTCGATATCGCTTCGATACGGACGGACAGATTGTTTGAGAAATGGAGAAATGGAGAATCGCAACGGGACGTAGTTGTTATAAGTATAATGCGGATTAAGGGTTATTTTGAAAAATTATTAAAATATAACGAAAAGTTATTCTAGCTATATTGTTCTCGATATTTTCATTATTTTCTGTGT
The DNA here is from genome assembly GCF_003227715.2 of Harpegnathos saltator. Taxonomy (NCBI): domain Eukaryota; kingdom Metazoa; phylum Arthropoda; class Insecta; order Hymenoptera; family Formicidae; genus Harpegnathos; species Harpegnathos saltator. The sequence goes on along the minus strand of NW_020230532.1, from coordinate 293,035 downwards.
TACTTTTTATTCCTTCAATGTCGTGGCGGAGTGAAAAATTATTTGAAAGACGGAGAGAACTGCAACGGAAAATTGTTGGTTAAAATATAATAGAGAGGAAGTTAAGAAAATTATTATTATTATCGCAACCTTATTTTGACAGTATCAGTATTTTGGATATTTTCGTTCTCCCACTCGTACTATTATTGTTTATTCTTCCATTTTATTTTAATATCGTTGCAGAGTAGAAAATCACTTGGAAAATGGAGGAATATAATGGAGAATTATTGCTCAAATTAGAGAGGGCAAAAATTATTGAGAGAAGTTACTATGAAAATACGATGAAAAATTATTTCGGCAATATCGTTCGCCGCGCTTTTGTTATTTCCTACGCGCTCATTTTTCATAGCTCTCAGCATCGCGACGGAACGGCAAATTATTTCGACGATATCGCTTCAGTTATTTTCTGTTATTTTACGTTTATTATTTTCCGTTGTACGTACAACCGGCACGATTAGAGCGTGTTTGCGCTTCGCTGCTAACGATTTTCAATTTAAGCTTTCCGGAGCAAAAAGAGAGGAGAGAGGAGAGAGGAGAGAGAGAGAGAGAGAGAGAGAGAGAGAGAGAGAGAGAGAGAGAGAGAGAGAGAGAGAGAGAGAGAGAGAGAGAGAAAAGGAGAACTGTTCGGATTTATTAACGAATTATTATCGCTTCCACGGTTTGTGTAAAATACCTTTCGACCACGGCACGCCGGACGATCGCTCGATGCGCCGCCGGCCGGCTTCTCTCGCTCCGACTTGTCGCGTCGATATTTCGTTAATTCACTGTGAAATCACTTGACGCGATCGCAGGCGGGCAGACAGGCTGCGTTATTTTTCAAAGCGCGTTCGCTCGGCCGAAGGCAAGTACGGCAAGCGGCTGTTATAGAATGTATACGATTAATTCTTCTCCCGCAATCCGTACCCGCATGAGCACACGCTGATTGTAACTGTCGTCATATTCGCGATCACATGCTGAGTGATAGCGCGTTAATTGATTAAACGTTGCTTGCCCGAGAAAGAGAAAGAGATTGCACGCGCGTCTCTCTCTCTCTCTCTCTCTCTCTCTTTTCCTCTCTTCTCGTCCGTGCAAAATCGCGGATATCACGGCCGATTAAGTCTCTCGGCGATTATGTCTCTCGATCGCGGCAAAAATAGTGACTCCAAGTTGTCGCTCAATTAACGGGGTTGCATGACGGCGACGCGAAACACGATGCGTTACCCGAGCGAGACACCTTGGGGACTAAATTAATCGTCCGTGTCGTGTTTCTGCCATTTTCCGCCTCTCTCGGAATTAGACGCTGCGAACGCGCGCGCGCGTCATTGATCGCTAAATCCTTCTCGAGCGATTTTACATCGTCGCTGCGTTGCGCGCAGTGGATCTTTCTCATCGGAAATCAATGCGACTTATCTACACGTTGTATCTACACGTGCACCGGTGCGAAGCTTCGTTAGGACATTATTTTCGTTGGTACGCGTCACGCGAAACGCGATTTTCACGGCTTTCCTTTTTTTTCTTTTCTCTTTCACGAAGTTGGAGCGGTTCTTTTCGAGTCAAGTTGGAAGCGCTACTAGCTACGTGTGTAAGCACAATCGTCGACACACAGCTGTGAAAAGCTGTGAAACCTCGGCGTGAAACACACTCGCTGATTTGCTTGCCCAGCGAGATATAACCAACCATAATGCGGCGATTGAAATGAATAACAATAATAACGGCTGAACCGTGTATATTGCAGATGATCTTCCGGATCGATTTTCCTCGCTTTTCCTGCGCCCAGGACAGATACTGACGATATGGTAAAGACATTTGAAAAGAGAAAGAGAAGGGGAGAGATTACGATAGTACACGAATCCGCGCGTCTGTGCACGCTCGTGTCGACGATGAGGTATATGAATGATTATTCTCAGGATACAGTATGGCTTCAGTACTCTGGCATGCCTCTGGGAGTAGTTTTCTTTCGTCAGCCCTCGTGCTACTCTTGCTACTCTGTCCAGACAGCTCCACAGGTCAGTAAGAATGCGTTAGCGCGTAGTTGTTGCTTAAGCTACACCGTTCTTCTCTTTTCTTTTCCCTCCCTATGTGCGGTCTAGCTACTTTCACGGTCGAGTCGCGCGAGGCGAAGTCAAACGCGAAGATCGATGGACGGTCGAGACCTGGGGCGAGTAACCGACGAAATATCGGCTTTCCCCGGCGCGGGGAATTTTAATTGGGATTTAGCCCCGCCGGGGTGTGCGCGCGCGCGCGCGACACCGCAGTAATATTTCGCGGACACGTATTGTCCCGAGAAAAAGTGTGTCGGAATTTTATGAAAGCGGGACAGTTTTTCTTGGTTCTTGCCATTCGGTAGCAAACCGAAGCCCGAATATCGAGGCAATTAGTCGAAATGAAAAACTTTCGGCAAGTCACTTGGAATCAGCTCGTCGCGTAGCAACGAGTAATTAGTGTCTACTCGCTAGAGTACAGCGGGAGTGTACTCAAATGGCTGAATATTAATACACCAGGGTACTGCTTTCAGGCAGTGAAAGCACTACTATTAGTGCCGCCTCCTCAGAAAATTTGCATACTCTCCGGGACAAAGGAGGAGAGTTAATAAGCCGTCGTTTTTCTGCCCCTGCAGGATTTTTACAAAATTTTCTTTTATATTGTATGATCGTTAGAAATGTCAGAGATAACAGAAATTAGGTGAAAAGTCGATCTATACAGCTAAAATTAATTATTAATTGAGGTGTATCATTACGGTATCTTTTTATGACTAATAAGTGGACTAATAAGATATTTTTGCTCATTATACTTCTTTGCCACCACGTATTAACGTCAAATTTTCAGTGATTTAACACAGTCAACACAGTCCTGTTACTTCAGAATCAATTACGTTCAATATTCCAATGAGGATCTCCTTAGAATCAGTTCGTCGTATCGCGTGATATTATACAACACTTTATACGTTTACTTTATAGATTTCAACCACTTAATCGGCTGGCTACGCTAGCGCGTGCGAATTTAACAGTATGATCGATCTCCATCATACGTCATTAGTAATTTTCAAGTTCAGTATTATCAGACACTTTAAGTTGATTGCATCTTGAATCCTATTTGTTATGTAAGATTCTTGTATCACGTTATGCCTGCTATCTCCTTATATCTATTTTTACTTGGATTATTTTTATCATCTGTACCATTATCTGTACCAGAGAGGTGATTCTTATAAATAAAAATAAATGAAACAAATAAATAAAATAATATAAAATAAAATAAATAAAAAAGATAAAGAGAATAAATAAAAATAACTCTCTCGATATCCGGATTTCGGTGTTACGACTTGTCAGGCAACTGTCCCAACTGTTCCGAGTTTCGAGATTTTGTCTTCTCGAGACAATGCACGTTCGTTGAATATTTTTGCTCGCGGGGCGGGAGGGACGCGTCCTCGATGCCGCATTTAACGCCTGAAATAACTCGCCGAGGAATCGGGCGAATCGTGTATCCGCGAAAATGCATCCACGAGACGTCTCGTTACGTCTCGCTGTGATCTCGAGCGGTGATCAATCTTGCATGTTTATCCCGAGGTGACGGTCCTCGGTAATATCATTTCTCGCTTGACAATAGCGACGCCACTAATCTCGAATAATAATGTGACTGTGCGCGAACGGCATACGGGCGGCATCGCTTTCTCTCTCTCTCTCTCTCTCTCTCTCTCTCTCTCTCTCTCTCTCTCTCTTTCTCTCCCTCTCCCTCTCTTTTTCCTGAATTTTCACCGAAATCTCACCAGCCGTTTCTCATTCGTCGCGACACGATATCATTATTGTACACACGAGTTCAGGTGTAAATTACTTTCGGACAGTTTCGAAACAGAGAGAGAGAGAGAGACAGAGTGAGAGAGAGAGAGAGAGAGAGAGTGAGAGATAAAGGGAGAACCGCAGCGGCCGGATTTCGGATTATCGTTCCCCGCGAAAAAACGCGCGGAGCTAAAAAGCGCAGGGGAGAGACAAAACAGAGAGAGAGAGAGAGAGAGAGAGAGAGAGAGAGAGAGAGAGAGAGAGCAAGGGAGTGGAAAAGAAAAAGTGGCAAAAAAAAAAAAGGAAAATGGCAAAAAAAAAGAAAACGCTCGCTCGCTCGGCCGCCCCGGCCGCGCGACACACGTCACGTTGTTATCAGCTTCGCACTGTCACGATTATTGTCGAATTAATACGGTGTGTATGTGGTGTGTTCCCGGTGGCGGTGGGTATTGTCGGGGTGTCTCGGGGGTACTTTGAATCGCGTCACGCCGTCCCTCAATTCAGCCCGCGAGGTAATTGACGCGCCACTGCCACAACAAGACTACGTTCCATCACTGCCGCCACCACCACCGGGAGGCCTCACCACTGCCAGAACACCAAGTACGTTTCTCCGTCCTTTTTCTACTCGTTTCTAATCGCTTCTCTCCTCACCTTACGCCCGACCGGGACTTGACTTTGCACACATCCGCCTCCCCCCTGCGATCTCTCTCTCTCTCTCTCTCTTTCTCTCTCTCTCTCTCTCTCTCTCTCTCTCTCTCTCTCTCTCTCTCTCTCGATATAGTTATTGCATCGCGCGCTTCGCCGAGAGCGATGGGCGCCGCGTCACGCAGATCGAAAGCGACGTAATTTTCGGTCGGTTCGAACATTCCCGCGTGTGCAGCGTATTTTCTCCCGTGTATATTTCTCACCCCCCCTCCCGCCCGCAGCCGCGTACGACATCGAAGATTGCGTGTGCTCGCCGTAATGAATGTAAAATCGATCGGCCTCGCGCCTCGAAAGGGCTTTATCCCGGAAATGTGAAGAGCGGGAGCGCGGCCGCGTTGCGCTCCTTCGTGCGGCAGGAAATCAGAGTAACATATGCAGGTGAAAGGGAGAAAAGGGAGCGGGGGTAAGAGGGGGAGAGAGAGAGAGAGAGAGAGAGAGAGAGAGAGAAATATCATACACAGCGACGAAACGTCATCGAGCCGTCGCACATGACTCGAGGGCTTGAAAGGGATCCGAAGAAAACGGCTCGAGGCAGTTGGCCCGGTGTTGACGACGGTGTTGAAAGGCCGCGAGCATTTATACCGCACGAACGAGTCCGAGAAATCGACGTTAAATGTTTAGCGTATAAACGTGAGCAGTGAGTCCGTGCAATTGTCCGCATGCATCGCAAGAGAGATTTGTCTCTGGAGAGTTCGCGGGAGTCGAGTCGGTTCCCTCACTGGACATGTTCCGAAATGCATGAACGCAAGTTCAAATTTCCAAAAGAATTCCCAAGGAGGAGGTGGGCTCACGCGCAAGGAGCGATCGTGTCGAGAGAAGAGGGCGCGAGGTGACGCGCTGATATCAGCGCGCGACTGCGCCTGTTATCTTATCAGCGCGTCGGTTCACGCTCTCGTTAGCGGGGTCACTTTCAGCTTTCTTCTCGGCCCCTTTCGTACGAACACACACACACACACACACACATACACACGTGTTCATAACGCGCAAGACGGTGAGAGAGAGAGAGAGAGAGAGAGAGAGAGAGCGCGCGCGCGAGCGACAGCGAGAACTGAACTCACCGAAAATTACAGCGACTTCGGTCGTCGCGCGGCCACGATATCAGCTCACGCGAGTCGCGACCTTGTCTCGTTTCACAGAGTGCGACCAAAAGTTCGTAAGCACTCCTGACGGGCCGTCGAATGGAACTTTTCATGCACCGACGCTGATCAACCTCGAAGGGAATCCTCGACAGTGCGTTTATACGTTCCTCGCAGGGCCACGTCAGCGTGTCGAATTGGTTTTCACGTCGTTCGGCCTTCGGGGAAAGCCGCCAGAGTGAGTGTCAACCACCACGGCATTCAGGCATCATCTCCGCCGTCGTCTCCCCCCCCCCTCCCTCCTCTTTCCGTAACACCAGCCTCATACCTCCCGTCAGCCAGTCGCACCTGACGCGTGCGTCGGAAATCGCGCTACGGCTATTATCGCCTGCGGATTGATAACACACACCCTTGCCATTCTTTCCGCGGCCGACGATAGACGCCGAGATATCCGACTTGCATGATCCTGATTGCTCGCGTCGACGCGCGTCAACCGCGCGACAGGAGACCGAAGGAGATTCGGGACGACTAGCTGAGAGAGTTTCAGCTCTGATATGTTCCGACATGCGGAGCGTGAACATTTTCATGTTACTTCCCTTCTCTCATCCGCAACACGAAATATCATGTATCTCTGCCTATCCGCCTTGCTGTATTTTACTTGCGTTACAATTTTACATAATTTAATTTAATTTTAACATCGCTTTGCCGTGATCCCCCATCTGTCGGTCGGCGTAAGTTTCAACCCTCTCGATGCGGCAGCTTGATTTACCATGTCCCGGTCCAACACCGACGAGCAGTGACACTGCGTCAATGTTTGGCATTCCTCAGCAATGTTACGCGCAACGTATGTTACATTACGCTTGCGTTACCGATTGTAAGGCAGATTGTAAGGTTGATGCAACGTCACTGCCTGCTCGGTGTTTAGAGGTAGGCTAGAGTTACACGCAGACAGCGATAGTCACGACGGCATTCAAGTGCTGTCTAGCATGACTGTGTAGTCGACTAGCATTCGTACCGAAAGGGTTGCAACGCCGACCGTGTGAGCAGGGAAAGTAATCCTAAGCGAGCCTGAACCCCAGTCAGAACTATATAGCACGTGTCCCATGTAGCAAACAAAGCTATATGCATGCAGCAACATTGCTGCAACGTTACCGCAACATTGCGATGTTGTTGCAACGTTGCGGCAATGTTGCTGCAACTTTCTGTGCTGTATCGGCTCGATTCGACGATTGATCTGACGTTGGAATGTGGTCGGTGAACCGTTGAATCAACCTTGTGGCTCTGACTGGGACGATGTCTTCTAACGCATTGTATATTACGCTCGACGAGCGTACAATGCATGCACAAACGATCGGTCGAATTACGAAGGGTCACCTGTCTAAACGTATGTCTTGTTTACACGCACAATTCCGTACGCCGGCCCGTAGTGGATCTGCTGTGGGAGAATTACCCGCGTAAGTGCCTCACATGAGCCCGCGTTTCTCATTAATCGTTAGGTGTCTTCTGGTCTACCAAGCCACGCTAAAGTCACCTCGATCGCGACGTCAGACGCGACACGGCCGAGGTCTATTCTTGCGCGCCGTTTTCAGATAAAAAGAAGACGACACTTGCAGAATGCTGCGAGAACTGTGCCTCTTCCTCGACGATCAATCGACAGCCTCAAAATGAGGCCTGAGGTGATGCGAGACTATTGCGCATGCGCACGTGTGACTAGGCTTAATGTTACAATCATCCGGGGATTGTCGATTGATCGCGTCGAGAGAATGGGATACTTTACGGAGGGTATTTTGCAAATATGCTCCAGCGAGGTCCGCGACGCGTATCCTCTCTCTCGTATACGAATATAACTTGTTCTCGCCGACGTCACACCGCTCGCTTCTGATGTCACGATCCAATATGGCCGCGGTAAATACCCAGGAGCCTTTAAGAGCGAACTTAAGCTAAGCCGCACACGTGTCGTCGTCGCGTTCGCGCGACGTGCATGAATCGCGCCGATTCTCAACTCTTCATTTCAGCTGTGTTCACGAGTTCATGGATATATACTCGGAGATACGATCGGAGAACACGACTAAGCTGATAGAAACGCCATTCGGCGGTCGGTTCTGCGGGCCGACCCCACCTCGTAGACGGGTTTCTCTCTATCAGGGGATCGCCTTAAGTTTCTTCACCGACAAGAATCTCACGCTACCGAACGTTTTCAGCGGTATTTACAAATTTATCAACGCCTGTAAGTGTCTCGTCTCGACCGCATTTCTAACGACGCGCATATTTACTCCCCCTCCGGAGCACGCGGAGGAGAAAGGACGACGATGTCGACAAATTTGCAATCCGGCGACGATTAGATAAAGTAGGAGAGAGCGCGCGCGCGCGAGAGAGAGAGAGAGAGAGAGAGAGAGAGCTGAGCGGTCGCTCGATTAATGTCGAAAACCTCAGTCGCGATGAAGTGTTAAAGAAAAGGATCGCTAGTTTCTTCGCGCAACCCGCAGTCTCTCCGTCTCACGACCGACGCAAGGTCCTGCGGGAGCTCTTCCGGCTGAGTTGATAAATTTTAGACCTTCGGCCTGTTCTCCCCGCTGCGCGGAGCCTCCCTCACCGGTGTGAAAACGGTGTGTCATCTGCGCCCGTTTGTACGAGTTATTTATTCCTCTGACTCCCTTCCTCTCCGCCCCTCCCCCCTCCCCTCCCTCTCCCCCCCCGAGCCCCGGGGGGTGCTGCCGGTAGGTAGGTTTTAATGAATTTTACGTGACGTCCGCAGCCGAGTACGAGGTGGGCACGCTGGCGCCGAGCACACCGTGCTCGTTCACGATAAGCGCGGAGGCCAAGGGCAGCGGCAACATACTGTCGCCCACTTATCCTGGCACCTATCCGAAGGACCTCGTCTGTAGCTATCAGTTTATCGGCAAGGCCGGGCAGCGCGTGCGACTGGAGTTTCGCGACTTCGACTTGTTTTTCGGGGGGCCACAGTACGTATGAGCACCGGCGGGGTGAGAGACCTTGTGGGATTCGGCGTGGTCTCGGGATTCAGGATCGGCCTGGTCTTATTATTTAAGACCGACCTAGGTTCATCTTTGGATGCTCCGACAAGACGATCCGTGGTATCGGAAGATGTGAACTTGAGACGATCTTAAATATATAAGATTCGAATATAAATTGTCCGCGAGGAAAATTGTGGCCCGAGCAAACCGTGCTGGCTTTTAAGCGTCCCCATCTTCGCGTCTTCGTGTTCCTCGCCAGCGAAGAAGCTCTGTACCGAGATCCGCGTTTGACCGCGTTCTTCTCCTACGTTCTCGCGATCAGACGACTCCTTCACTCGTCAACGCTGACACCTGATCTCATCTAGCTCTCAAGTCTGTCCAAATTGGGAGACTTTCGAAATATCGAACGTGAATTCGCGCGCGCGTGAAAATGACAACTTCGTCATCAGCGGCTTGCCGCGGTCATATCGCGCGCGCGCGCGCGGTAGTTCCTCGGGGGGACACCACCCACGTGGTGTTATTGCGGAGCTTGATTTTTCTTAACGCGAAGATCTCGTCGCCATCCGTAGTTGTCCGTTGGACTACGTGAAGGTGCACGACGGCATCGACAATTCGACGGCCGTGATCGGCACGTACTGCGGCCAACAGCGGAACCTGGTGCTGTACTCCTCGGAGTCCAGCCTGTACGTGGCGTTCGTCACGCTCAAGCGCACCGCGAACACGCAGAACCGCGGCTTCAAGGGCATCTTCGAGTTCTCAGAGAGTTTCGTCAGTCTGGGTGAGACGACCGTGCCGATTTTGTCCGTTTGTTCCGTTCCGTTTCGCGTCGGACTGGACGAAGGCTCTTGTTTTTTCGCAACGTCAGGAGCGAGAAAACATACTCTAGAAACGCTTGCCAAATATCTCGGAATAAAAAGGAAAGAAAAACATATCCTCGAAGTGACATTCGCAGCCAGTCGAGGAGCGGGTCTGCGAAATAGTACGAATGCCTCCTTTTTGCTCAACGATCGATAAATATAAGCGCAAAATTAACGTCCGTGGAATCCTGAAGAAAGACGGAATGAAAGGAAATAACTTGCATGTCACGTTATTTCTTTCGATCGCAAGTGTCACGTTACGAATGTAACCCGTCTGGTCCCGTCGACGCGTTCCGCAGGATGTATTTTTTCGCTTCTGACGCCGCCAGGCAGGATTCCCGCGGCGAGGAACCAAGAGCTTTGAGGACCACGCTTGTAACCCGTCCCCGTTCTGACGTCTTCTCTTTCTCGTTGGCCTGCGTAGACTTCATCAAGGAGTACCAAGGGGAGCACATCCGCGGATCCGAGTGCGACCAGAAGATCCTCAGCAAGAAGGAGACCTCGGGATTCGTAGTCAGCCCAAACTTTCCATATCCTTACATACCGAAGGTCGTCTGCCGTTACTTCATCTACGGGATGCAGGACTCGCAGCACCTCGAGCGCGTGCGACTGGAGTTTGAGAAATTCGCGATACAGACACCGAAGGGAGAGTGAGTCCTTTTTGCTCACTTTCGTGCTCGCGCATCTCTCAGGACTTTCCCAGGGACGGCAAAATTGGTTTACCGATTACCAGTTGTCGCGGCCTCATTTTTACGAAATCTTTCACGCGGGTTCCTTTCCCGTTTTGTCTTTTTCCTTTTTTTTTTTATCGCACTTCCTGGGTTTCGTGTTTCAGGTCATGCACCGATGGCTACCTAAAGCTATATCTGAAGGGTCAGGAGGCGACGGATTCCTACGACAAATTCGATTACGAGATGTGCGGCAACAAGAGCAATCCGAGCCACGTAGTTAGCGACGGGCCGAGACTCGTGATGGTGTTCAGTAGCGGCGAGCTGCAGGCGACGGGTTTCAAAGCGAAGTGAGTGCGAATCTCGAGAGGAACAATTGGGGATCAGTGGAGCAGTTCGAACAGATCCACGTTGGTTTTTACGGGCTTGGGAAAGTTGTCTCGTAAAAATACCTAATTACAGTTACAATTTTTTACTGAAAATCAACTGGTTACGGTCACAAGTCACGATTCTGAAAAATAACTCGTTGCAGTTACGGTCAGCTTCGGTATGTTCTAAACTTTTCGTTTAAAACAGATTGTTTTGAACGTTTGATAATTTTAAACATGCGTTTTTCTAACAAATGTGTGTTCTTTAGGTATTTCACAATAAACTACGGATGTAAAATTATCGGTGATATATAAATCGATCCTTTCGCAAAATATCTATTTTTTAAAACATGTTTTTTGCACTTGTTTAAAAGAGACTTAGAACACAAGAAATCGGACAATCTCTGTCCCTTTTGTGAGATAAAAGAATTAGATCACATGTTCCCTCTAAATTGAACGCGCTCCTCGAACGTAGCTGCGAAGCAACTATATCAAATCAGTTCCCGATTCCCCAAAAAAGATGTAATCAAGTTAAATTAACACAGATATTGAAAGAGGAACCAAGTTATATTACCGAAAAAGAAAACAACCCCGTGACTGCAACCCCGTTACAAGGATGTAACGAGTTACCTCCTCCCGATCCTGGTTTTTTATCCGCACAAGCGCTCGTTTAAAATCCGACCACGAGCTAGCTGGAGAACGCCGGATCCTCCGGCGACTCCGACAGACCCGCGTAAATTCCTCCACGCCACTGCGCGTTCCAACGGATCCACGTTGATTCCTTTTTTTTCTCCAACACTCGCGACTCGCCCAAAGTTCATCGGCGCGAACTGTGGCGTTGGGTCTTCGGCGGCTGCGAGACAGATCCATTTGCTTGACACGAGCGCACGTTGAAAGGCCGCCCGCGCCGTAATCTGCCGGCAGGTACACCTTCGAGACGGAGTACAAGATCCCGGGCACCGCGGCTCCTGATGGCAGCTGCACCTTCACGTACCGCAGCTCGTCGCGCAAACGAGGAGAATTCAACTCGCCGCGCTACCCCAGCAACTACCCGAGCGACACCAACTGCACGTACTTCTTCCTGGCGACGCCGAACGAACAGGTCGCGCTGATCTTCGATCACTTCAAGGTGCGGACGAAGAATCTCAATGCCACGGACGGCCACTACGGGTGAGTAACGCACTTCTACGTCGCGCTTTGTGAAACGCGCGCGCGAGCTGTTTCGCCGGCAGCGTCGTCAAACATGGTCGATGTGCTTTTCCCGTCGACAGGTACGAGCTGTGCCAGGAAGACTGGCTGGAGATCTACAATATGTATAGAGACCACACGGAGAAGCTGATCGGCAGGTATTGCGGCACAACCGCGCCCGGCCCGGTCGAGTCGAACCTTGGCGCCCTCGGCTTGAAGGTGATTCTCCACACCGACTCGGAGCTCGTCTACAGCGGCTTCAAGGCGCGCTACACCTTCGAGGTCGCCAAACCTATCTTTGGAGGTACGGAGGGCGCACTTTCTGCTCGCTTCTTTGTAGACGAGGATTACCTCCCGTCTCCCCTTCGACGAGAAGCGGGAGCGAATATTTGGAATTCGAAAGATGCCTCGAGTAACAGGAAAATTTTCTCATCAACTAGTTGTGACTTGATGTGACAAGCGTTTTTACAGTTTTTGAGTCGTCACACTTTATGCGGGCCACCCTGTGGATGTGCTATTTAATATCCACCAAACAAATATTGTTTATTTGCTAGATATTTTTGTTCACTACTATATACGTGCTCACAGCATGGCTCCAAAGGCTTAAATCTCTACTAACTGAGTTAAGCGAAAGCCGTACGTCGCATCTGTCCGAAGATATTAATTGATCCACCGAATTGATCGTGTCGTAGATTGCGGGTCGAATATCAGCAGCTTAAATTATGGCATCATTACCAGTCCGAATTTCCCGAACAAGTACGAGGGACCGGCGCGGAACCTCGCCAGCAAGACCTGCAACTGGTTCATAAGAGTGCGGCCGAATCAGCAGATACTGTTGAACTTTGAGCTTTTCTCCGTGGAGGGCGACCAATCAGGTAACATCGCGAATAAATTAGGTGGTTAGGTTTCTCGCTGAGTGTAGAAAATGCAGCATATTTTTAACGAGATCTGTACGTGCAAGAAATACGAAAAGGGTCGTATTAGAAGAGAGAGAGAGAGAGAGAGAGAGAGAGAGCGTGCGCTTTTGGGATGACACTTTTGAGCGCCGTTATCTACATACGGGCATCCCTTCAATTGGACGTTGGACCGCCTCAGTTTACCTTATCTCACCTTATCTGTTTTCAGCGCGAGGGTGTCCGGCGGCCGTGTTACGTATGTGGTACTCCTTGACGTCGACCCCGCGCGAACTCTGCGGCATGAAACCAACCGACGCTAAGTGGAGCTTCATCTCGGAGGACAACAACATGCGGCTCAGGTCTGTCGCGATCACGCGCTACACCGAGCGATTGTTATCTCGCTCCGCGTCCTTTTCAAGCTTTTTCTTTTATCATTTTTAACACGCGACCGCGCGGCCGTTACAGCTTCATATCGGCCGACAAGGCGGTGGGCCAGCAGGGCTTTCGCGCGGTCTGGACCGAGGTGAGCAGCGACACCGTCTGCCAAGATCAGTTTCTATGCAGCAAAAATAAGTACTGCATCGCCGAGTCCCTACGGTGCAATAACATTGATAATTGCGGGCCGGACGATGCGTCGGACGAGGAGAACTGTAAGTTTCGCAAACGTTAAAGTCGCAGCGTTTCTCAGGAGCAAGCATTTCGAAAGCGGTGTGTGATTCGGTGTTTTACTTTGCTTCCATTACAACTTAATATTATCTCTCTCTCTCTCTCTCTCTCTCTCTCTCTCTCTCTCTCTCTCTCTCTCTCTCTCTCTCTCTCTCTCTCTCTCTCTCTCTCTTCCTATTTTTTTTCTTTCTCTCTCTATCTCTCTACTGCTCTAACTTTCTCTCTCTCTCTCTTTCTCTCTCTATCTTTCTACTGCTCTAACTTTCTCTCTCTCTCTCTCTCTCTCTCTCTATCTTTCTACTGCTCTAACTTTCTCTTTCTCTCTCTCTCTCTCTCTCTCTTCCTATTTTTTTTCTTTCTCTCTCTATCTCTCTACTGCTCTAACTTTCTCTCTCTCTCTCTCTCTCTCTCTACTGCTGTAACTTTCTCTCTTTCTGTCTCTCTCTATTTCTCTCTCTCTGTCTCTCTACTACTCTGCCTAACTTTCTCTCTCTCTCTCTCTCTCTCTCTCTCTCTCTCTTTGTCTGTCTGTCTGTCTGTCTGTCTTTCTCACTCAGAGTCTCTTTCTTTACGTAAACTATACTCTGATATTCAGTGTAATCTCCTTTGGACTGTTCAATAGACACTATATTCTACAAAGATTTCCAGGTGTTATTGTCTTTGTGTATCGTAATACCTTCAGGCGATCCTCTAACAGTATCTCGTGTTCATCTGTATTTTGTTAGTCCAAAACTCGCGGCTCGCACGACGGGCGAGTTAACGGCATGGAGATACTCACTCGAGAATCAGCATGAGAACGATGAGATGAACTAGTAACTCGCGTGTGTCACGTTGATCAATCACGGAAACAAGCCGCGTTGATCCGGTCTGATTTCTTCCATCCGCGTTGTACGCGAGGAAACAGCAGAATTCGAATCCTCCTCGTGTCTTTCGTTCAAACGATAAAGCAGATTTCCACGCGCGTATATTTCCCGCGTACACGTAAACAAGTATTGTTCACACGCGGGGTGGCCCGCGTAAGTTCCGTCCATTATCTACATAACGCTGCGCTTTTAGGAAAATTTGTCGCTCTTTTCTCAGCGAAAGTGTCGAGGCCTGTCGGTACGGATTTCCGGGGTACGAACGATCGAAAAATCGCTTTTAAGCTGGCTCAATCAGCTCTTCGATCAGCACCGAGTGGACTTCACTTCAACGACATTTCAATCTGAGGCTTAGCTGAAGACATATCGTATGAAGATCGAGAAAAAGAAACATACCGGAAATATACACTAGAAAAGCAGTGGCCTTCCTACCGACACTTTCGCTCGACGGGGAAATTGTCTGAGACAAATTTTCCTGAGGAATAGCGCTGTGTAAAAAAGATAAGCGCAGAAGACATGCGAGGCACCCGCTAGGCTGCCGTTCGTCTCCGAAGAACTTTCGAACTGGCGCGGTGAGTTAGAGTGAAACAAGCATACTTTCTTTCATCCTATCTTGTTGCACCAGCGTGTGCACTGGTCCGGAGGTTCTTCGGAAACGAGAGCAAGCCTCCTCTGTGAGGAACTCAGAGAAGCGTGGATATCACATTGGGCGAGTGCGCAAAAGTTTCGACGAATCTTGTCGACATATGCACCGCGATAATGCATAATTTTATTAAAAACAATTTACCAGGTAATTATTTCACCAGATAATCTGCTGCTAATTATTTTCTCATCATTCAACGGTGTATCGTGTACATCTATATATATGTTTGTAATCGTCGCCGTAAGACCGAATCGGTCACGACGATCTTTGAGAAACCCATCAGGATTTTCGCGCTCACCCAATACGGATACGCTGCACGGTGCATGTGTACGAAGTTCGCTTCCACGGGAGATATCAGACGCTCTGTTATCGGAGAAACTAAAGAGAAAAACGCCAAAAAAAAAAGAAAAACAAATCGCAGCGAAAGACAGAAAATTCACGCGACTCACCCCTCCAATGACACCTGCACACGTCTCCGTGGCCAAGGTGTGTTACACACGCCGAGCCGACGCAAAGCCTGATTCACGCTATCGAATATACAACAGACACACACACACACACACACACACACAGAGACACGAAAGCAAGCGGTTTACACAACGTTAACAGAGATAAAAACATATACCAGGGCTAGGCGCGCGAAAAAAGCGCGCGAGCGTTTTACACGCGTAACTTTTGTCTAGGTAAGTAGTAGCAAACGTAGAGAGAACGTACGTACACACGCAGGTGAGAGAGTGGTGGGGCTGCGCGGGTGAATGATTGTGTGGTGTCGCAGGTGCAGCATCAGCCCCATTGTCACCAGCACTGGCTGGGGCCTCTGCCATGCTTCTTCTCTCTCTGTGCTTTGTGTTCGTGGCCATCTGAGCCCCCTCATGAAGCTTCCGACGATCCGGCATGCTATGATCTCCCCTATCAATCACGTGAGTTCACTCACAGTATTGCACATCATTATCGTACTTAACAAGCCCGATTGGAATGAACATATTGCGTGTCACACACTTGGTCTCCGGCGTGTCTCACTTCGAACGACCGTTGCGACCGGCGCGGGCGGTCGTTACTCCCGACGTACGTCCGCGGCCGGAGACGAAGAGAGCGATGAGGAAGGACGAACGAGTGGTGGTGCCGGTGTCATTATGCCTTGTCCTTGTTATCAGCCTCAAGCGCGACACACGGACGATATATTGGCTGCGTTACGAACGCTGCGTCTATACGGGAGACATACATAGTTTGTGTCGGGTATACTATGGATTTTCAGCGCTGGCGGTAAATCTCGGAAACGCGGCTATAATTATCGTCGAGGTTGCGCTCTGTTCGAGTCTGACTAACAATCGTGGACGATCGCGCATCGCGCACAAGAGAGAATCGGGATTGATGGAGACGCCGCAGAATTGTGTAAATGAGAGAGAAGAACAGTCGAGCGCGTCGAGTCTCTCTCTCTCTCTCTCTCTCTCTCTCTCTTGGTCGCTTCGATGGCTTTTCGTCGCGCTTTTGTTATCGAGGTGAATGTCTCAATCAGCGGCCGCGTGACGTAATCGTCAAAGTGAATGAATTGGTTGATTACATATACTTGACGTGCAAAGTTGACTCTGTCGGCAAGCCTGAGCATTCGGCGTTTAGATTGTGTGTCAACGTTCCAACTCACGGCAAGATCTTCACTTACTTTCGTCGGAAATAACTAAAGTACCGTTCACACGGCAGAAGTTGAAGAAGAACGACCGCTAACACAGATGACCGATATTAACCGTCAACGTTCCAAGCCAACATCTTCGATGAATGATTGTTCGAACTATCGCTGTTAGCAGCACGCTCGCGGTCATGACGTCCCAACCGTGGCTTTTAATTTTCTTCGAAACTGATGATTGTTGCGACTGATAATATACAAGATAGACAAGTGAGAACACACGTTTAGGATAAATGCAGACCCGTGTGTAAACAAAGCTTTACAAGGAGAAGCAAATACAATACCGTTAAAAATTGGGACATTCACTTTACTATCGAACGGGCGGTTTCGCGAATTGGAGAAAACGGGAAACACAACACGTCGGTTTTTACCTTTTCGGCCGGGGCATCACGTGCGACGACGACATCCGACACAACAAAAAGAAAGCATGTCGAGAGGGAATGCAATTACATTGGTTATATGCCTTTACTAACTTTTTGACTGCATGCGATTATTTTCTACTATTTGTACTCCTGAATCTCTTGCGACGTACTTTCTCTCTCTCTCTCTCTCTCTCTCATTCTCTTCTCCCTCTCTCTCTTTCTCTCTCTCTCTTTCTCTATCAAATGTACTATTTGCCTTTTTCTCGTAGTTTACCCTATATCTTTTTCGATCTACATGGCATTACTTGCAAATTAAGCCCGTATATAATTTCGAAGACTCGCAAGTCCGTTACTCGTAGTCTAATAACAACTCGGTGAGTGACATCTCTTAAATTATAGTATTTCTAATCAGTCCACGTGTTTAGCAATCCATCAGCGTACCGCCAACGGATCGGATACGAACGCGCACGAAGCATTTCGAAATTGTGGTTAGAAAGAAACATATTTCATCGTTCAGCGACACCGTTCAAATAGAATATATCGACGATACCAGCATAAAAGAATAGATGAATTATACATATAAGAAGTCATCAAATGAAATGGATAATCTTGAGAATCAGAGACTTGTCATTCGTTTCGCGCTGAGAATTATGTATTGGTGGAGTTGGGTAACAACCGGTTGATCAGTTAAGAGAGTTAAGTTAAAACGTTAAGAGCAGACGTTAAGCAGACGTTAAGAGCGTTAACTTTTAAATCAAACTGACTATTTTCGAATGCATCAACCTTTGCTAATGTTTCAAACAGTTCGAATTATACAAAAAACATATAAATCTCTTTGCATAATTAACTTTTAACTTTAGCTTAAAGTTAGTTTAATTTTAACTTAACTTTAAATTGAGTCCTGCTCAAAGACTTTTAACTTGATCAAATCAACCTCACAGGTTCTTAAAAAATTTAACTTACAAGGCAAGTTCGTCATTTCGCCGGGAATTCTCAGAAAATTCTGAAACATTGTGTGTGCAAGTAGTAACAAAAAGTAGTTACAAATTAATTACTTTATTTGCATACAACACACACAACACGCGTTATCCCAAGGACGTTCTACAATATCCTGGGGATGTATGTATGTAATGTTCTCCGTTATAGATACAGATATCCTGCGGACATCTTTTTTAGTAACAACTTTTAGAAATTAAAAATTTCTAAAAGGGAACTGAAAGTTATTAAAAAGGATATCCGTGGGATATCTGTAGAATCTGAAATAGCGGACATTTGTGTATCCCCAAGATATTGCAATATCCCAAAATGATGTCCCTGACGTTCCTGAGATAAAGTGTTCCTCTGTGGAAATGTTTGAGAATTTTCCGAATTTCCGAGCTGCCTAACCTCTCTCTTGATAGTCAAGAGAAAAAATGAGCTTACCCAACCTTGTTCATCAGCAGTACAATCGATATTCAGCGTTAGATTCAAAAACGTAGTGACGTCTCACAAGGACGTAACCCTCCGCGCGAGAATCAGCAATCGGAACAATCGTCGGGCATTAATCGATTGCAGTCCGAATTTGATTGACTGGCATTAGATCCAAATTAACATCGAATAAATAGCGATTGCACACGACGATCGTCCCCAGCGATTAGATCGATCGTACACTGACCGACAATCAATCCCATCGATTGATCGAACTGTCCACAATTAAATGCCGATCGGAATTAAATGACGATTGATTATTTCGATTACCGATTCGCCGATTACTCCGTCCGCGCGCGCGGCTAGTTAGGAAAGCGAAGGCGAGACGAGAGAGACGAGCGAGACGTGAAAGCGCGACTTAACCGGCGACGACGCGAATTCCAGGCGCCGAGAAGCCGCAGACGGACAGCTACATGGCGCTGGTAGCTTACTTGATCGGCAGCATCCTGGTGGTCGTAACGATCTGTCTGATCTGCCATCGCCTGCGACGATGCGCGCGCGGTATGCCGATCGACGAGCTGCCGCAGCGGGTCGTCGACGACCGACGCCATTGCTACTACCACGACGACCTCCTGCACCATCACCAGGAGTATCCGCGCGGCTTCAATCAGTACCAGCTGGAGCAGCCGAGCCCGCCGAGCGAGAGCGACGGCGAAGCTGAGGAAGTCGAGGCCGAGGCGGAGGCCGAGGCCGAGGCGGAGGCCGAGCAGGCCTGCGACCAGGAGGCCAGCAGCCCGAATTGCGTGTGACCGTGGCCGATGGCAGGGTGACGATCGCGCTCCCCCCCGTGTCCTCCTCGCGACGCCCTCGTCCTCGCGGTGTTCGCGCTCCTCCTCGTGCGATTCGTTGCTGTTGTTGCACGGCGTGTTCTCGAGGAGCCCGCCGCGCTGCTCCGCTTTCTCGCCGCCGCGGTCGCGACCGGGGAGTCGCAACAGCGAGGAACAGGAAGTCGCGGTGGAAGTCGCCGGTGAGAGAGAGACTTTGCATGTGAATCGGACGCGCCGTGGCTTCTCCACGTCCATCGCTACGTGCGTGCATGCGTGCTTGCGTACATACCTCTGCGTATGTCACATTGAACTCCACGACGTGTGCGTGAGGAACGGAGTGGGTTCCGTGAGTTCGTAGACGTGGAAACGCCGGAAACGAACGTCCGCTGCGGCCGACGAGTGTTGTTCTTTGTCGAGAACTTTGCCTTCTTCAGAGCTGAAGCAACGCCACGGAGATCCCTTCCTCTTCCCTTTCCCCGACAGCTATCACGTGATGGCTTACACGTGGTCGTTAACACGTCATCGTCATCGGCGCCATGACTGTATTTTCTAAACAAACCACATGGCCCTTCGAATCCGCGGATGGCTCTTCGTAGGGCTTCGTGGTGCTTGACGCTCAATAACCTCCTTCGTGCCACGCGAATTATTTTCTCCCCGGGAGAATTCCAGCCATCCGCCGAATATCCGAGAGATTGGCTCCCGATGGCTTCGTCGAGCCGCCATCCGAGATCACCACACACGACACTCCGCGATGCAACAGCAAATTTATACTGACCTGCAGTTGAGCTGCATTTAGTCGCGAAAAGCGATGAACCGTTATAGAATTCTCGTCGATTCTGACTGGTGTGCGCTTGGAAAGTTTCCGCGTCAGGAATGGAAAACTGCAGGTTAGATTTTGGGCGCGTATTCGCAAAATGGCGCCTACAGCCGACTGCATACAAAGCGTCTCCAGTGCCCCGTGCAAGCAATCATTTGATGGATATATTTCCTTGCGTAAAAGTTTCTTCAGCTCTCTAATTTATTAAATAATTTATTAAATTGATTTAAATTGAAATGTTTCCTTGTCATTTTGTGATTTTATAAGATTGGTGATTGAATTTTCCAAAACATTCATGATGATTCACTGGTACACATAATTTTACAAATAACAGTTATTCTTGGGGAAAATATTGTGTCCCACGTGCAAATATTGATTTCGGTGATTTTCACGCGAGTAATCGTTCGCGCTCTGGAACGCCGCGAAAGCTTGAAACCAACACAATTTGAAAGCGTTGTTGAATGAAAACCTGTCCCAAACGCAAGTGGAACTTGCCGAGTTAAAGCTCCTTTCACTACAGATCCAGAATTTAGATTAAATCTTAGATTAAATTACGAGATTGAGAGCGAACACCAATCAGATGGACGAATTTCACACAAGCTCCCTCTTCACTTGAACCTTCAAAATACGTCGGGATTTCAAGTTCAGTTTTACCATCGTTATTTTGATTTTATTGTCTTTTCACCACATAGGGAAAATTCCGACACCTCACTCTAACGATTCTTACACTCGTATTCATAGTCAGGCCTTATATTTAAGACTTTCTTAAGTTTATCTTCAGATGGTCTGCAGCCAATAAAGTAATCCGTGCAGCATCTAAAGATGAATATAAGGAGGCCTCAAATATGAGGCCTCCTGACTATGAATACGGGTGTTAATCAACGTTTCTTCATTTTCTAACATCACGCGTCGACTTGTTTCGACTGGGACTCTGTTACTTTCTGAACGCTTATCAAATGTTCATTATGGCTTTCTAATTGTCAAGTTGATATAACGTTTATATATATAAGAAAAAAAAAGAAACGGAAAATCGATATTGTTGCAGCGCGTTCAGGGTAACAGATGTTCTACAAAGATCCGACTATGAAAAGCAGCCCTTTATGGACACATTCTGGATAACGGTCATTAGATTGGTACTTGGATCAGGCTTTCGCTATTCTGTAACTCATAACGTAACATTCCGGATAATCTTTCTCGGGAATCTTGGGACATTCACGTCCGGCCTCGACGAACGCATCCGGCGAGCCGATCGGACGATTGCCTGCTATCTTTTGTAAATGACGTAAATCGGACATCTCGCGTTGATAAGAACCAAGTTGAAAGTACTAGCGCTTCCCGACCGTGCTGAACCATAGACCACGTTCAGAAAACACAACGGTTATTGGTTTCAGCCGTGCAATAAGAATCATCCACGATTGGATGCACTTTCACATCTACCAATAATATCCATCTTCCAGAAGTCGACGACCAATCGTACGTGCTCTCTGGACACAGCCATAGACTTGGATACATAGACTATTGCTTCCTACGGGAACTTCGAAAACGAAAAAGATGTAAAATACTCGTCGCAGGGGCGTACTTGGGAGAAATATTGGAGAGGCAAGAAGTCATGACCTTTTCTTTAGTAGTCCTTACATCACCCGTGGTAGGGGTGAAAGTATTTAGAAGTATGTAGGTTATATAGGATGTTAAAAGTTAACTTACAAATTAGGACATTTTGGATTAAAAAGAAAGTATCATCTTATCATTTTGCGTTGTTGTTTACAAAATGATGAAGGACTTTTGATACAAGATGTAATATTTTTTCATTTGTATTATTTATGGTTGTTAAATAACCAGTAAAGAGGGTAAAATTATTGGGGAGACGTTGCCCCTCCAATAAAATTATTGGGAAGGCCAAATATACCTGCTGTTTTCCTCTAGCTTTCTCCAATAGGATTGAAGCTTGACAAAGATCGAAAGTCCATGATATAGGTCATCTTTCTTGCAGGTAATCTTTGCAGCCTTTTATGGAGCGCTCGGTTCGTGTGAACAAGTTTATGGCTGGAATACGCTTCATTAAAAACAAAGAGAAAAACGCAACCGCCTCGCGTTTTTAATCCTGCTGTGTCCTCGCTCTTCCTATCCGCAAGTGGAGATCGGATTTGAAAGCTCGCGCGATATTCGGTGTGTGTGTGTGTGTGTGTGTGTGTGTGTGTGAGTGTGTGTGTGTATATGTGTGTATATGTGCAACAAAGGAAGAAAGAGAGAGAAGGGGAAGATTTCGCGTTTTCCATGATTTACACGCGACGGATTCTGGCGTGCGACCGATGCAAAGTTCACTCGAGCGAGGGCTGCGCTTCGGACGCTTTCGTGCTAATAACATCCTAGCCAGCTAGAAGCGGATTTCGCGTCGCGTCTTTTGTAAATCTGGTCGCAGCAACACGCGTGATACATTGCATTGCTTGCATTGTTGAGTGAGAAATTATAACTAACACAGTTACGTTACTGTTACTTGGTGCTTGCTGGCTTCTATCTTCACTGTTCGCTTAAGAAAAACTCTGAGTGTTTTCGACATGAAAGCACCCAAAGCGAAGATCTCCCGAGGTGGAATACCTCCCTCGCGGAGACAAAACGACCGGTGAAATCCGGTGTGCCGCGTTATCAGGAATATCCGGATATTTCCGACGAGCAAAATCAGACATTGTATCTCTGATCGTGGGGAGTGGGGAAACAATGGTCGGACAGGTCAGGCGGTCTCGCGCGGGCTCGAAGTATGTTTCCTTTTGTATTATCGTATTACCCCGAGCAAGAGTTGCAACACGTCGCTGTAAACCGTAAATACAATAAACGTAATAAACGAGATCCGCCGCGGCGAGCGGGTTCGTAGTCTCCGCATGCGGTGCGACAATACATAGATATGTATATATACAGGGTGCTAAATTTCAAACGTAACAGGTAAAAAATCTCGACAACTATGAAAGATATTAAAAAAAGCTACCTAATTTAATTTAATAATTTTGAAATTTCCAAAGGTCGATAAGTTAACAAAAGTTAGAGCACTATTATAGTAATATATTCTTGATAGTAAATAAAGTAAAAAAGTCTAATACTATTTTTTCCTTCGACGAACAGTTAGCGAGATATCGTAAGTTAAATGTTGAAAAAGTTACCAAGTTTTCCTTAAGTATTTCAAAAAAATATTGGGCAAATAAAAAGATGTTTCAGACAAAAGTTGTCAAAATCAATTGGTAGAAAAAGAGGATATAATAAAAAAGATTGGGCTTTCTATTTAAAAAAATTAAGTTAACCTTCAACTGACCTTGAAAATGCCCTCCAAATAAAAAACTGATAATGCCATTCTCTTTCCCCTTCGGAATCACGGAACACGTGTTTTAACTTTTTTTTAATATCCTTCATAGTTTTCGAGATTTTTTACCTGTTACGTTTGAAATTTAGCACCCTGTATATACATATAATATATATACATATATATATATATATATATTATATTTTGTACACACTCGATAACAACGTATTGATTTTTACCGGAGTGCGATCGACAAGCAGCACATGTACCACCGCGTTTCCGGCGCTCCTTCGATCGAGACACAAATCCGTCGCGCGTTGAAGCACAATCGCCAAGGGAAAGAGAAGGGGAGAATGAAAGAGAGAAAGAGAGAGAGAGAGAGAGAGAGAGAGAGAGTCACTTGGTGATTCCGCGACGAGGATGAGCAGCCACCCAGAAGATGTGAATGTTTGAAGGACGTCAGAAACGCTGAGACGCTGTTAAGCTGTCAATGGCGTCCTCAATGTTTTAAACTTCTCTGTAAAGGATATACTGAACTCCCGAGACGCGCCTCGGACGGGCTTCAGAAAGACACCTCGGATTCGCCGAGATGTCGCTCTCAATTTCGAGATTTCGAGCAACATCATTAGCCCGTCTCGTTAATGACCGCCGACGTCGTCGTCCGACCAACGGGGAGAACACCCACGCCCTCGAAGGACACGGTAATCCGACGAGGGTGTGAGACGTGGTCCTTCGAACGTCTGCTCTGTCTGGGGGGGGGGGGTGGCGATTGCGAGCGAAACTTCCAAACTTTCGACTTGTACGATTAAAGGATGTAACGTGTACTTTGATACATACGCATGAGTGTATGTCACGGTATGAGCGCTGCCATCAGAGTGCTGGTATATATAACGAAGTATATTCTAAACTACCTTAAATAAAATTTTCGCGCGCGCGTGCGAGATGCGTGCGCCGAGTGAAAGTCGGATAGCGAGCGGGAGGAGACTCGATTCGGCCGCGAAGCTGGAAATCGCGCCGCGCGACACCTAACAATGATTACATGACATGTTCACATGACATGAGCTGATCAGCTCAAATCACACTCGCAGCTTATCTTTGCACGATAATGATTAGCAGTGCCGCCCGTGTCTCTTCTCGCCTTTGGTGTTTACCTTAAAAGTAGCAACGCTCGACTGGGGGCAGGTTGTTCCGACTTCTTGATAAGTTGACTGATAGTTAAGTCATATGTCTGTCTTCGTTTGAATTGAAGGGAAACAAAGACAAACATATGATTCAACTATCAGTTAACTTACCAAGGGCCGGTTGTTCCTCTTGGTAGGTAACTGACAGTTAAATCATATATATTTATCTTTGTTTTTCCTTCAATTTAAACGAAGGCGGACATACGATTTAATTATCAGTTAACTTACCAAGCAGTTGGAACAACTCCGGAGGGTCTGCTTGATACCCTAACTCGACCGAGAAGCCACTGTGACGAGTTAGGAGCGCGCAGCAACCAAATTGAAGAATCTCGCGAAAGCTCAGCTTTCTCCGCTGAGCGCAGCCAGGTGTCGCGCGGATAAGCCGTTGCCATGGTCCGTTGTTGCCAACAAATTATTGACAATGTCTTAAATGAGGGGAGCGTGAGACACCGATAGCGTGGAGCTAGGGTAGTCTAGCGATGAGACAGTCGCCCGGTAAGCGGAAGACCCGGGTTCGAATCCCGGCCTAGACTTACCCGTTATCGTTGTCTTATGCCCCTTCTATGACATTGACAGAGGGGTGAGTGGTGGCATGTGGCGTAAGACACGAACACAGGTGCTTTTCTTCTCGCGGAATCTCTCTAACCTCTTCCTCCTCACATCTCTTCATCCTCGATGCTTTGCACATAGAGATAGTAATGGAGTTGCCCGGCGCTTTATAGCGCTTGTAATACAAAAAATTAAGCTGCAATTCCGCGGGTCGTATGTGGGTTGGATTGTGTGACTACCTTTGGTGTGTGGACGAGGTTTTAGCAACTCGTGTGCAGTTCAAATGTTGCCATGGCATCCATGGAGTGAGAAGAAAGTATCTCCACCAGTACATCGCTCCGGAGTCGTGTCTTGCGTTTACGTACTGCGTAGCATGTCACAGTGCTCCGCAGATAGGCTGACTCGATCGGCACGCCACCACACGCCAATGTTATCGAAGAGTAACATTTATCTGACAATGTCTTAAATATAGAGCGTAGGATATCGTTAGCGATGGCAAGTCTGGGTAGCTCAGCGGTAAGAGCAGCCACCCGGAAAGATCCGACTTTTTGGTATTACGTCTTCTTTCTTTTGGTTGGTCTACATCGCTCTTCGATCTTCTTCGCTCTTTTGAAGGTACTAATGTCCCGCCATTAGTATCTTCAGCTTATGGCATTTAGGAGAAAATCATCACGAGACGAACAAATGTTTCCCGCCGAATTCTGATTCTCCTTCACGAGACTCCTCGACGCGTCTGTGAACCCATTCTGTGACTCTCGAGGTTCTTGCTTCCCCGCCGCAGCCATCTTAATTTGTGACATCGGGAAGCGAGAAGATACGTTCCGAAAATTCTTACGAAGTACGCGAGTTGAAGCAAAAGAGAATAACATCTGCAATTAATCGAGCCAAACTAAGTAAGATAACCTTTTCTCATTTTCTTCTTTTGACTTCCAGCAATCGTAATCATAGGTAATCATGAAATTAACATGATGCAATTACGAGAAAAGATCGGTCAAAAGAAGGTATATGTTATCTTCTTTTTACGGTAACTTATTGATTGTTATCGCGAGTGGAAAGTGTCGGGACGTATTCCACAGATTTGCTCGATCGATCGCAGGTGTCACTTTACGAATATATATCTCTACTTCAATATACTTCGTAAAAATTTGGAGCGTGTATTTTTTCACTCCTGATGCCATAAATCAAGATGGCCGCGGCGCGCGGGAACAGGGCCCTTGAAAGTCACAGAATGGGCTCAGTGCCGCGGAGCCGTCGACGAGCTTGTCTCCAGGCCGTCCCGAATCCCGAATATTTTTTTAACGATGAAGATTACGTTGCGAAAGTTACAGAGGGGAGCGTCTTGAGTCCGTATTTTGCGAGAAACCGCGCGACTTCGCGCAGCCGTGGAGGACCTCCTCGCGTGTAATCTTCATTTAGAAAAAATACGAATCTGAGACGGTTTGCTCCTTAGCTTTTTAACGCGCGCCGTCTCTACTTTCTTGAAATTCAGGCCAACTCGGGCAGGAGTTCGTCGGCTGTTCGCGAGTCCGATTTTCAAGTTTGCCGAGGCGCCTGAGGAGAAAGCGCACGCGCGCGTATGTGTGTGTATATGTGAGAGAAAGAGAGAGAGAGAGAGAGAGAGAGAGAGAGAGAGAGAGAGAGAGAGAGAAAGTGAGAATGTGTGAGCCCGGTAGTGATATACGACTTTATACATATATCGAACCGCTGTGTTCAATTTCTTTAATAAATACGGAGAGACACTTATATAAAATATATCGGATACACGCAGAGAGATATAGATAACGTTGTTACATACAGTTAGCGCAGCGTCGAAACGGGATTGAATTTAATAAGAAAAAAAAAAGCTAAGGAAACACGGAAAATTCGTACAGACAGTTCCGTATGTGTGCCACGCTTCCTATAAAGAGAGAGAGAGAGAGAGAGAGAGAGAGAGAGAGAGAGAGAGAGAGAGAGAGAGAGGGGGGGGGGAGAAACGACTGTGCACAAATCGAGTATCAATTTTTTTATCTCGTTCAAATCAGCGGTCGAAAGCGACATAATTGTAAACGCGGTGCTACGTGTGAAAAAGGAATAAAAAGGATGCGCGGGGAAAAGGAACCGACGAGAGAGAGAGAAAGAGAGAGAGAGAGAGAGAGAGAGAGAGAGAGAGAGGGAGAGAGAGAGAAGAAAATCGTCGGTCGCGGAATATGCGAGAATATTAACGGGATTGACGGTATGATTAACTGAGTGCAATTCAGATGGCGAATTGTGTCGTCCTGAGAGAGGTGGACGTGCGCGACATCGCGAATTCGCACGATTGCGCTCGGAACGGGCGGACGGACGCAATCAACGTGGTTACAGCTCACGCACGTCGTTCGAAATATTGTATTATAACAGCGGGATTCATTACATCAGCGGGATATAACTGTCGGGCAGGAAATTAGAACGGGACGTAAAGAGATGATGAGATTCGCGGCTGCTCGCCGCGAGAGAGAGAAAGAGCGAGAGAGAGAGAGAGAGAGAGAGAGAGAGAGAGAGAGAGAGAGGGAGGGGGGGAGAGAGAGAGAGAGAGAGAGAGAGAGAGAGAGAGAGAGAGAGAGAGAGAGAGAGAGAGAGAGAGAGAGAGAGAGAGAGAGAGAGAGAGCGCGTCGCGACGTTTGCCGCCCGTGCGAGGTAGAGTTTAATTAATAACAATGCCTTCGAGGTGTTATTAGCGTTTAAAATTCACGTCGCGACGTTTGCCGCCCGTGCGAGGTAGAGTTTAATTAATAACAATGCCTTCGAGGTGTTATTAGCGTTTAAAATTCACGTCGCGAAGTGAAGAGCAGACGCTTCTAAAGGACTAGTAGCTTTCGCAGTGAGACCAAGTAAGCAGCGAGGAGAAGGAAAACGTAATTCTCAGACGCTCGGGAGCGACGTTTCCAGCCAATTTTATTCAATCCGCCGATTTATAGTGAAGTTCAGTCGAACCGCGTCCCATATGATCGTCCGGCGCACGATCTGCCATTAATCACGGAAGAAATTCGCAATTTACGAGAAACGATTGGCGTTGCTGGTGGATCAACGTGATCGAAATTGTCTGGGAGACGCGACCCGAACGTCCGTGTACGTCGAGAGTTATTGATTATGAAACGTGTAAAACAAAAGTATGTTCGCTACTATCCGAGCAAGCATACACAACACACACACACGCGCACACACACACACACACATATACACACCACACATACACACACACACACGCGCGTACACGAACACGTACACAAATATATGAAATATATGAAATAGATTGAATATAAATATATAATCGTATTTTACGCGCGTGCGCGCGCGCGAGAGGCGAAATCGTAGAGAAGCCAGACGGAAGGCATCGAGATCCTGGATTTATACTCATCCTTTTTGTAGACTCTTAATCTAATCACGATGACCGGCGACGATGTGTAAGACTAGTCGTGTACATATTACTTAGGCGTGGAGGATTGTCAAATTAATATTTTAATATTTGTCTCACCGCTAGTGATAAGAAGAAAGAGAAAGAGAGAGAGAGAGAGAGAGAGGGAGAGGGGGAGAGAGAGAGAGAGAGAGAGAGAGAGAGAGAGAGAGAGAGAGAGAGAGAGAGAGAGAGAGAGAGAGCAACAATGAGTGCGTATATCGAGGCCGCGAGAGAAACAAGACAGATGAATCGATGGAATTTTACTCGAATGAAGTCACGAAACTTTATTCTTCACGAAACTTTACTCGAAATTTAGCTCGGGGATTGGCTTTGGGATTCCTCTCCTTCCGTTTACGCTTCCATCAATTCAGATCGTCGAATTCATTTCAGGATAATCGATTCATTCTTATCACGAGGCCTTAATAGTCTTCGCTTCAAGCTTGCTTCAAATGAGATCCTCAGATTTGAACTTTGAGTTGAGTGTGAGCTTTCAGCTAAATCATGATTATAACAATGTCGCATTATATTCAAATGAAAAAAAAGATTTAATAACTTGAAGCTAGTCGCAAATGAGATATTCAGATTTGAATTTTAATTTGAATGTGAGTTTTCACACTTAAATCATGATTGTACAAATATAACGTCACATATATTATATTCAAATAAAAAAAAGATTTAATATAATACAATATTAGATTCAAACAAACAAGACTCAAATCTCAAGCCCAAAACTCTGGATTCGAATTTATCGTGCATCAAGTTTCAAGTAAAGACTATTAATACGGGCTTGAAATGAAAAGCGGCCAAAAGAAATGACTGAAATTTATCGTATAGCGTAATTAATTTCATCGTAATTAAATCGTTCATAATTACACACACAACGATCATTGATTTTATCGATACACTGTAAGAAATGATATGTTAAATTTAACATATTTCATGTGTCTCAAATCATCCACTCTCATTTATGTGTTAATTTAACATACAGCAAATATGTTAAAAAGTAACACGCATAATACGTAAAAAATTAACACAAAAATTTAACATTTGAATGCCGTCAAGAATCACAGTTTGTGTTAAATTGACATACAATAAATGTTACTTCAACATTTGGAAAAAGTAATGATCTATGATTTGATGAGGTGAAAATGTTAGATTGACATAATCCATGTGTTAAAAATAAAAAAAATCTTAACTTAAAACATGATAACTGTTGTAACAAGGAAAGATAAGTTTAGATGTTGATTTTAACATATAAAATATGTCATAGCAAAAATTCATGCATTTACATATAAATTGTGTTATTTTAACGTTTGAAAATAGTTAATCTTAATTTAATACAGTAAAGTCTAAGTAACACAACAACGATATGTTAAATTAACACACGACTGTGTAAAAAATTCAACACAAAACTTTCTACACACAAGAAATTTTAACAAAAGTACGAGACGTTCTTAACTGTGTATAATTTGCTGGACTAAGATTTTAATCGACTAACGCTCAACATTGGTACAAGATTTCCCGAATACGAAATGATTTTGTTGTCACAAGCGCCTGATAATATACATATATATATATATATATATATGTATGTATGTATATGTGTGTGTGTGTGTGTGTATGTGTGTGTATATCGTTATTATCGCTTGATATCAATTTAATATATTATAATATATATCGCCGTTTGATCGCCGCTATAAGATTGCGACGATGACATTTATACGATATTATACACGAGCACTGAGTGTCGTGCGTAAAGCATCGCGTAGCGAAGTAACGTTTAGTTCTCTATGATTGATTGATTGGTCGATCCGAAATTTCCGTGACTTTCGCAAGCCCGAGGCTTACGCGCCGACGGGCTTATTCGTTCCTTTCGATTTGCGTGCGCCGATTAATTGCCGATTACACCCAAAGTGTAATCACTAGAGCGTCGAACTAGCGTTGTCGCTTCGTCGGACGATGCGCAACGTGCTCTCTAAATTTCCTAGAGTGGAATCTCGCCCGAACTGGGTGACTGGTGACAAGTGACACGATTTTCACATTCGCAATATTTTATCCCGTGCGATTCCGTGAAAATTCTGCGATGTTTCACTCGCCGATTCGGAGCGGAGGATTCACTCCGTACGAGGGAAGGTTCACTCTCGAATTTCAGCGATGACTCGGTGCGGCCGTTTTCTCCACTTCTCCAGTGAAATTTCAGCTCGAGGAACTCCGGGAGCACGTGATTTTCGCTGTAATTTCGTTGATTAAGCTTCCGCAGCCGAACCTATTTTTATAGAGACGAGCGTGCGCGTCTCACCTGGAGAACGCGCGCCCAAGTTTCGCCTAGAGGTGTAATAATAATAACGATAACAACAATAACAACCAGCAACATGACATTGATAACGTACGCGAGCTAACGTAATAATAATTCTTACTGATATACGCGCGTCAGTAATATAGTTTTACGTTAATCGACACTATGCTAATCCCCGGTATAACGGTGTAACCGCGAAATCCTACGTACGAGTCGCGCTCGAAATCGCCGCGTTTCCTTTTTCCCGCGAACGTACCTCGTGAACCGCATCTCCGTGGGTTACGTCGCGTATTCGGTATATGTCGTCGTCATATGCTCGTCAACAGTTCGTCATCGTCGTCGTCGTCGTGGTCGTGGTCGTTCCACCGCGCGTTGATTCACGACGTGAACGAGAATCTTCGCTCTTCTCGCGAAAGAAAGGGAGAGAGAGAGAGAGAGGGAGGGAGAGAGAGAGGGAGGGAGAGAGAGAGAGAGAGAGAGAGAGAAAAAGAGCGTCCTTTTTACACTCCTCGCCGCGCCTCGCGTGATCGAGAGTGATCTTCCGTGTGTGCACAGCGAGCTGAATAATGTAATCAACGTGTGCCGTACACGCTAAATAGAAACTACTCAAAGTGTGCCGATACTCCGTATAATCCCAGACCAGTCCATTTTTTATGAACGTAAGTCACCTAAGCGAACCTTAGCATTTTACCGTATCTCTCGCATCGATTGTATATCGAGTAACAGGAGAAAGATTGAGGAAAGGCAAAGAGAAAGCGGAAACCGAGAGAGAGAGAGAGAGAGAGAGAGAGAGAGAGAGAGAGAGAGAGAGAGAGAGAGAGAGAGAGAGAGAGAGAGAGAGAGGGGGGGAAGAGAACAGGAAAACAAGAATAGAAACATACGTATTATACGAAAGACTATTGAAAAACATTTTCGACGTGACGATCATCGGTTTCGATGACGGGCGGGAGTTATGTATGAACAATTGTAACGCAAGATAATGTAATTAATGTAAGTAGTAACTATATATTTACATATATTGTTAACCGATCTAGAGACCATAACGCACGGATTGTCAATGTGGTGTCTACGATGTGAATGAGAATACATTTTTTAATAATAATAAAAAAAGAGAAAAAAAATGAAAAGGGAAAATGTCTCCTGTCTTGATCCTTGCGATCCTGCGACACATGGTCATACGTGGTGTATAATTTCGTTTGCAACTTTTATCATCTGCTTACAACAGGAGAAACATCAATTCGCAAGGAGAAATAAGTAGATTCGCCGAGGCCATTGGCGATGGAAAGAAAGGGGGAACGAGGGAGGGGAAGATTTTTGAAAACGCCTTTTATTGTATAAAACTCTGGAATTTCGCAAAAATACAAAGAAATATGTATATGGTTATGTAATTAAATCACGGACTCTCCGCTGTCTCTTCCACTCTTTCTCCCTCTCTCTCTCTCTCTCTCTCTCTCTCTCTCCCGGGGCAACGAGAAAATGTCGAATTTTAAAAATTTATGATCGGAAGATTACATAAGTCGCGACGTGGCCAATTGTGTGCTCATAAGAGATAGACGGACGCGCCACTCGACGCGGCGCGTCCTCGCGATGCAGCGCTCGAGATTTCGACGCTGGCGTTACCAAAATAGCGCACTTTATTTTTTTTTTACACTTTTACACATACACGGTCTCGTATCCTTAAGTAACAACGTATAAAAAGGAACTCTATTATATACAGTGCGTGTATCTACATTACTCGAAATTTGCAGCGGTATTGCGGACCGAACACCAACTCGCGCTCTTGTTTTGCCGAGCGGTTACAATTCCGAAAAAAAAAAAAAAAAAAAAGACAATCAACTGCACACCGCGCATCGCTGAACGTATATTAGCTCGCGTTTATGTTCGTTGTGGCGTTTGTGATAACTCGCGAAGGAGACGAATGTCGAATGCAGCGTCTGACACCGGGAATCAATTTACATTAACTCAGGTTTTGGAAACTGTCCCTGCAGACCATCTCGTGACTTTTTTTTTTTCGTAAAATAAAAATACCGATGGCGGCGCATATAACTCTGGACATTCTTATTGCCTCGGCCTTTAAGATATTTAAATTTTCTGCGTAGAATATATATATATTGCGTATTTTATTTAATACATATTTATTCTGTTTAATATATATACATATTGAATATATACATATATTCTTTGAAAATTTAAACATTCGTATCTAAAGGCTAAACTAAGAAGAACGTCCAGAGTTATCCTGGGATTGATATTTTTACCTTAATACCTTAAATATATAAAAAAAAATGAATTTAGTTTGACAACGTGAACATAGAAGCAAAAATTTCGCTCTCATCTGGTGAGAGATGAATACGTCATACACTTGACGTTGAATACATGAACTCTTAGAGGCTGCCACGGGTGAAATTTCACCCCATGCGAATTTTGTTGTGATCTTATTAAAAAGCGATTTACTTTATTTAAAAAATACTTTTCGTCCCATTTTTCATAATAATAAAATACTTAACTGCGTTTATTTGACTTTTTTGATTTCTAAAATAAAAAATATATTGAGGCGAAATTTCACCCATTAACGTGACTTTTTCTCCCGTGACAGCTTTCAAGGTTTTAGCTTTAATAGCGATTTTTATTCGTGCCCACAGTGCTCGTTGATCAACCGTTATTTAGGCGTGGACGTTTGTTCCTTTATTCGTCGCAATGAGTCTGTTCTGTAACTTTTGATGACACTGTCGTTATCTCGTCACCTTGTCCTTACGCATCTCTTTCATCTCATTTATCATACTCGCAAAAAAAAAAAAAAAAAAAAAAAAATAAATAAAAAACTCAAAAGTTACGGAACAGGTTCACAGTTGTACTTTTAAGTGACATTGCGCTTCATCGCGGAGCAGTGTGTTTGCGATCCTTCATTGTTAAGAAGGCCCGGTGACATGTCGCTTCTCCTTGCGTCTCTGCCGAGATGCGCGATTCGAGTGTATTATTTCTCTTTTATATCTTCTGACGTTATCTTCGGATTTAATATACGACTAAATTACATGTGTCGCTATGAGAGATTAGTAAAAAATATCATGTGAAGTATAGTTACCCGATTAATCATTCGCGCGTAATGTACGGATATATATAAACATCGCGTTTTGCGTTTGATACTGGAGCACGATATTGCGTCATAGTTAATCGGCGGAAATCGCTCCACGAGTGAAATAATGCGAATCAGTGCCGTCGGATATCATACTCGCGCAATGGCAGTGTGTGTTAAAATCCAAGAAAAAAAAAAAGAGACACAGACCTACAAACCAAAGCGACTTATAAGAGAGTGAAGTTGCTCATCGGAAGGTCCCTTCTTCTGAATGCCAGACACAAAGAAGCCGTCACAAAGCAATTCTGTTTCGTCAAACTGCGATATAATTTCGCGAATAAAGACGAAAGGCGTGGTATAATCCGAAGTGCGACAGATCTACGACAGATATACGAGACATCCGACGCCACGACAGTGCCGGAGGATTCGAGAAAGATGTAAGTATTGGGTTGGCAACTAAGTGATTACGGATTTTGTCGACAGATGGATTTTACACTTTCTTTTGTTTCGTTAACGTGTTCAAAGTACCTAACCTATATTTTTTTCTTATTGTTTGAACTTCTACCTTTCATTTAGTACAAAAATTATATCGATTAGTTCTTTAGTTTTGTTTTTATCCCAATTTAAAAATGGAAGAGCAAGACGTGCACTTCAGACATATTTTATTGTATTATTTCCGAAAAGGCAAGAACGCATCGCAAGCACACAAGAAGTTATGTGCCGTATATGGGAATGAAGCCTTGAAAGAAAGGCAGTGTCAAAATTGGTTTGCCAGATTTCGTTCTGGTGATTTTTCATTGAAAAATGCTCAACGATCTGGCCGTCCAGTTGAAGTCGATGAGACCCATATCAAGCCCATTATCGATTCAGATCGTCATAGCACAACACGTGATATTGCAGAGAAGCTCAATGTATCGCATACATACATTGAAAAAAATTTAAAAAAGCAAATTTAAAATTTTAATATTTTAATAAAAAATTTAAAATTTTGAATTTTCACTCTTATTTAAAATCCGCAATCATTTGGTTGCCAACCCAATATTTTCATCAGCAGTATACCTATCAGATAAGACTAAAGTTTGAATGTAGATGTGTAGCGAAATTCACAAATATTTTAACGACGAGTCGCTTAAACCTTTGCTAGTCTCTTCAGCATCTGTGTGTTATTTTAGTACAGGATAAACTGACTGAAATTTAGCAAAGCAGATTCGGGTATTCTTAGCAGACCGTTCATGAGTGACAAAGAAAACAAGAATCGTTCATTCTCAATATAATTCGATGGAAAATTGCAAAGCTTTAAAGAGACGTATGTTGAAAATTTCACACGGCCTCCAGTGTAGTTTTAAAGGTGATACTTCCTCAGAACTTTATCCTATATATTAAAATCAAAGGACCTCTGCCCCTTCCCCAAGATGTGTAATACTTTCTATATAACCACTAGAGTAATATTTACATCGGTACTGTCACTTCGGCTCTTGTCGTAAACAATTACCGCACAAGCGCGCAAGAGTCGCTCGCAAATGTGATCATTTGAGATGCGCTCCTAACATCGGAAAAAAAATATAAGCAAACCATTGTGCAAACAAATGTACGGACGACCTAGTGATTAATCAAAAAAGAAAACAAAATTAATATAACTCGGTCGTCTGACGCATTGAGATAAACATATTAGTGATTTCTCTCTCTCTCTCTCTCTCTCTCTCTCTCTCTCTCTCTCTCTCTCTCTCTCTCTCTCTCTCTCTCTCTCTCTCTCTCTCTCTCTTGCGCGCCCGCACAATATACGTCTTTGATTACGTTTCAATCTCCATCTTTTCCTCGTAAATTATATTAATTTGACGAACATCTTAAAGAATATCAGCTGATTCGCGTCATCGATGAACGGTAAAACGCAACAATACGTTATATATATATATATATATATATATATATATATATATATATATATATATATATATATATATATATATATAGTTTTGCGTAAACGATGTTAAAATAAATAATAAATTTCTAAAATATAACTCTCTATTTCTGCGCGTACGAGGTTATGTATAAACTCTATATATACATATACTTAGCGGGGATACAAACATTATAAACAAAAAGCGCGTAGACTACTACATGGTGTTCCTCTGACAGGTAGAGCGCGACTTTCAAGAGTCGCTTTCGGCGAAACGGGACGAGAAATAAATACGTATCGCATTTATATCGTGTAGTTATGGTTCGGTTCCTGTTATTGTGAATGTGCGCGTGCCGTTACGCGGCTGTCCTTACGGTTTATGGTAAATGCGTCGACAATAACAGTACGTCTATTGAAGACAGACAAAAATAGCAAGAACCTTCTTTCTCTTGATCCGTAAAATTACTCTCACTGTCTGTCTTCGTCAGTCTTATCCTCATTATCGTACGTAATTACCGCGACGTGACGCGAAGCGAAGCGAGAGAGCGCTTTTCGGTCATGTCGCTCGTTGAATCGCGAATAAAAAAACGGGGAAGTCTCGAATTTCGTTTTCTCCGATCCCGGAGTGGTGAGATTGCGTCGAAACGGACACTCGAAGCTTGTTCTTTTCAGCCACACTGGGAAGGAACTTCGTTCCTTTCTCCCTCCGATGCTGCGCTATACAGGGTGTCCCGTTATTTGCACGTTAATCTCCATGAAAATTTTTGAGGAAGGCCTATGACATTTTTTTCAATGTTCAACATAACACATGTTTAAAATTCGGATGAAGATTTCGCTGAAACAAAGTCCACTTGAGAGACGGATCGAAGAAAATAACTTTATTATCCACTTAGTCGCGAGAAACTCCGCTCTTCTCGACGGCTCTCGTATCTCGAAGACTACCGTATGCCTCGACATTGTTGCCGACGAGAAAGTTTCGATATTTTCCTAAGAAAATAGCGTTACGTAAATCACCGGACACCCCGTATACCTGTTTCACTTCAGAAGCGAAATATGCCAGTTGGTCCAGCCCAAAAGAACAGGATCCCAAAAGAACAGGATCAAGTCACTTTGATTATCACGTACACGGCGAACATCGTCGATCGATCGAGCGATCTGGACCGCCCGATCGAAATGGGCGAGACGACGAACGCGTTACACCTGGACGTACTGTTCGTCGTCGGTATCGCCGTTGCTCACTCGTTCCACGGAATTTCCCACATCGATTTTCTCATAATCCGTCTCCGTCTCCGCCGTCTTCTTGTTCTTCACCTTCTCGTAGCCGTCGGCGTTCGCGTCCGATAGGAAATTGTTCACTTGCTCGTACGGCGGTTCCTCGCTCTGCGTCACGCTCATGTACTTGACGCTCTCGTAATTTGGGTCACCGTGGCAGACGGACTCGTAATTGGGGTCCGTGTCGCTGTCGCCGGGTCGACAGACGGACGCGTAGTTCGGCTCTCCGGTGTCGTGCGGCATGCTCTCATAATTAGGCTCAGAATCCGTGTCCTGGTCCAGCTCGACGCGTCTTCGCAGCCTCACCTTCTCGTAGCCGGGGTCCTCGCTGCTGGCGTTGCTCACTTGCCTGTGCTTGAACGGCACGGAGTACGTATCTGTGCTGTCTCTGACGACGGACAACAACGCGCCGCTGCCGCCGCCGCCGCCGGTTGCCGGATAGTCGTTCTCCCGCGAGCACTGCGGACGCAGCATCTCGTAATTCGGATCGGGGTTGGAGCTTGACGACGTCACGCCTCTCGCCAAGGAACTTCTCTTGCCGTTGTTGGAGTTGTTGACGGCCTCGTAGCCGTGGTCGATCTCCAAGTGCGACAGAACGGTGTTGTCTGCCGCGTCGGCTTTAGGCAATCTCGATGGATTGCCATCGCCCTCGGCGTGGAAGTTTGTCGCGGCGCTGACTGCGACGGCCGGGTAGTGCGCAGGATCCGGCTCCTTCTTTTGGATCTCCACGGATTCGTGGCTGCACCACGACGCCCGGCTGATCTCTATCAGGCTCAGTTTCCTGCAAGTGGTCGATTCGGGATACAGAACGTTATTGGCGGCTGGGTGAATATCGTTCTGCTGCTGCTCCTCCACCTCCCTCTTCTTCTTCATCACTTTCGCGTACATGTCCTCGAGGGACTTGCCCACCGACAGGGAGGACCTCGATCGGTCGTCGGCTTTGCCCTTCTTGTCGACGGACGCGTACATCTCCGAGCTCGCTTCAGGCGGCGGCGGTAGTGGAGAGTTTGCTTGACGTTTCTCGGGTTTGGGTGATCCAGGGTTGATGATGGAACTGTTGGCACTGGACGATGACGCTGAAGTGGAAAGAAGGGTGGCCGATAACGTGGTGATGATCAGCAATGAGCTTCGTATGGTGATTTGTTGCAACTTGTCTGAGAATTCGTTGCTACAATTGTGGTCATTCGTTACCTTGTCTAGAGTGGGCGTGGGCGACATGACGCAAGCTATCGACGCTCGGCGGTTGTGGAGCAGCGTGTGTTTCTTCCGTGCGAGAAGGGGGCTGACAAAACACCGTCTGCTCATGCTGCGCTACTCTTTG
Source organism: Harpegnathos saltator (assembly GCF_003227715.2). Lineage (NCBI taxonomy): Eukaryota > Metazoa > Arthropoda > Insecta > Hymenoptera > Formicidae > Harpegnathos > Harpegnathos saltator. Next base: position 254,958 of record NW_020230532.1, on the reverse strand, counting down.
TACCTCCAACATCATCGGTTGAATTTGCGCGTACGTCTCGCTGCCGCTGGTGTATACTTTGTCCTGCTCATCAATAGCGGCGTACATTTCATCTGTGAAATGTACAATTTGGGGATCAATGTCGGGTCGCGTTAAACGACTCTTCTCGCGAGCCTAAAGCAGACCCTTTAGATATTCGGATCTACAAGTTTAAATCATAAAAAGATTCGTCTTCGTAGACAAATTTTATATAGAGGGTGACCTATTTTCAATACGTACCTAAGATATTTTTGAGTAAGTATATTATTAAAAAAAAAAAGATTTTAGACAAAAGTTTGAACAAGATCCGACTAAAATTAATGTTTCATTGTTCTTTTACAACCGGATAACTTTTGCCCAAAATATTTTTCGTAAAACACATTTGTTCTGAAATGTTGAAGATGAGCATTTAAAATTAAAAAAAAAAAAAAAAAAAAAAGAAATAAATAAAGGAATAATTTACTAACAAAATTATATGAAATAATTATTATTCAAATATATAAACGAGCACAATCGTTTCAGGTCGTTAAATTGCAGTTAAAAAAAAATATTGATTTATTGATGGTCAAATCCGCGAGAGGTTACTGTGTGTCTGTCTGGCTGGCAGATTCCATCACGAATTTAAACCCGAATTCGGATCCGATGCGTCAGTCATTCCCCGAATAACCAAAGAATAAAGCGTCACAGTTATCCGCTGTCTGAATAATCGAGTACTCAGATAGTGTCAGACCGCAGACTTCTATATACTGATTAGATTAATGACTCTCACATACCATATCTCAAGTGGGAGGGATATGAGAAGATATCGTATCATTTTGAATTTATTCGTGCACTTACAAATCACGTCGACAGTCACTGTAAGATCAATATTAATTTATGTAATGCATAATATAATTAAAAACTTAAAGATATCGTCAGACAAACAATATAGCATAATCAAAAGTCCATTCAATATATAGAAGTTTGTGTCAGAAATCCGAACGAATATTTCGGAGACCTACTCCAAAGCTTGTAAGCATAATAAAGCATTGCATAGCTTACCCGAATCGTCAGAGACAGTAGCATAATGAGGATCGATGATTGGCCGAGTCGATTGGTTTTGTCTATATGCTGCTTTGGTCTGTGCGATTATATTAGCTAATGGTTCCCTCACGCTTATGCTTGTGTATCCTTCTGCATTAAACAGACGCAAAAATTAGAACACACGATGAGTTTCAATACGTAACGAAATTACTGTTCACGCGTGAAATGACAGGTAGTGAGGAAAATTCGCGCGAAGAATGAGGTAATTACTCGAATCTTGGGAGTCACCGCTGAAGTGCTGCTGCGGGCTATTGTGCTGGGGCTGTGGTGGGTGCGGCAGCAGCATTAAGAGAGGCGGCGTCATGTAGGGCAAGTCTTGATTAGCCTGCACACCACCAGAGATAGCGTTGGCGGCCTGGATGTCGCAATGAGAGTCCGAGCTGAGGAGCGAATTGTGCGAGGACGATCTGCGGGTACGCGGCGGCGCTACCGGATTTCCGCTCGGCTGACCCATGGATGACGTCGACGGCTTTTCGATGTTCGCGGCTTGATTAACATTATTCCTGCGGCATACGAGAAGTGAAATGGCGCATACGTTCGCTCTGATAATGAAAAGAGAAAGTGTGAAAGGAACGCAGCAGGCGCTCGTACCTATTTACTTGACTAGCCTCAGTCTTCTGAACACTTTGAAGTTGCGCGTAAGGATGTTCAACTGAAACGGAGAGATATCAATAGTGTGTAATTACTCGGCAAATGTGATGAATGGCTTGATAAAAACACACCATTGTCAGAAATGGGAGACGCGAATCTGGCGTATTGATGAGAGGTGTCTTGTGTCACAGAACTTGGCTGGGAAGCTTCCTGCGTCTCCCTCTCGGATATCTGTTCTTGTCCTGCAAAAGATCATAGCGAATGAAATATGTAATTCACGATACAAGAGTCGTCGCTCCAATCTTATTATTTACTTCGATATTATCTATTCACATTATTCAGTAATATCATATACCTGTGTCTTGGACTGTGGCATATAATTCTGAATGGTCCCCCATGGTCTCGGTGGTCTCGTAAATATCCTGAGGTACCGACTCGGCTATATCTTCATGCTCTCTGCTCTTGTCTTTTGGAATATCCGGAAGACTTCTGTTGGCACTTGTAGTCCTACATAAATGAAACATCTCATTTAATTAAAGTATATTTTGCGTCTTATGTTAGAATGGATTAGTAGATTGAGCAAAATTAGTATACATTTTCATGTATTACATAATATTATAGGATTTTATTAGTCTTCCATCCAATGAAACGGTAGATCATTAGACAGACATTGGTGCTTTTTGTTTAATGGGATTAATATTTTTTTTAATCTTTATCAATAATGTATAATATGACATGGTGCATTGGGAATAATATAAGCTACCAAAATGAAGAAATATGGGCAAATGTGCAGAGGATTGTAGCGATGGTTAATCTCAATATATGAACAGATTTTAGATATTATTTATCATGCTGTGATAAGATTAATGCAATACCTTGTAAATTGTTAGTAGCAGTCTTTAATCTGTTTCCTTATCGTTAATAACACAAATCACTTGAAAGAGAGATTACAAGGCAAAAGTGATCAGACCATGAAACTAGATGAGTCTCATGAAACTAGATGAGGGAAACAACTAATCATCAATCTTCTACGATTCTGTGGCTGCTCACTTCTGGCTTAGGACCTTTCTTTCAACAGAGACAAGCACATACAAATTGTGTGATGTTTGAATAGCATTAAATAGTGGCAAATTATTCAAAATGTTAAAAGAAAAAGCAATGGAAATTAAAAGATGTATTTGCTAGTAGAGATTGCTGCATGCGGCCAAGTCACTTTTGAGGTAGGAACCTTTTTCCACCATCGTTGACATCTTGCACAACAACTTGGGTTACATCTGCTGTTGGAATTCTGTTGAAACCATCTGTTTCGGAATTATTCAGTGTTACCATACCAGCGAGCCCCAGAAACTCATTCCTGTCATAATATGATCGCAGTTGTACAACAAATACGAAATATGCAGATATACACATCTGTAAAAACTGACAGTGTTACAATCTACAAAGGAAAAATGCACTATGTGAAGACAGAAAACTGATATATAGATTTGTGCTGAAGTAACAATAAAAATTCTGCGCTACACATTTGTGAGAATTCATGTCATCGTCTGGGGTGGACCACACAATCTTGGTGAGCACAAGTTAGAAAAAAAAAAGAAAGAAGGAAAATGTACTGTGACGAAAGTAAATCTTATGAACAACTATCTAACGTTGCAGCATCCTTCGTTATACCTGCTAACAACAATTACACGGCGCAATGAAAATCAATGACGATACAAATTATTACAAAATCCAATCGAAACAAGTCAAATCTGCCGCATCGAATCTGACGATTCGCGACAGAGAGGAGGGCTCGCGATGCACTTACTTATTTTCGTTACGTCGGCAGCTGCAGATGCAGGCGACAACAAAGCCGAGGAACGACAGCAGGGCGCCGATCGAGACTGCCCAGTAACACCAGGCGTCATTTTCGTCGAGGAAAGGGTTTATCATGTTACAGGCTTCCTGCTGGACGCGCTCTCTTGTCCTGAAACGCGACCGAAAACGCCGCTGTCAGACCATCGCACGCGCGACATAACCTCAATGCGTGCGTCATGCGACGCTGAACACACCCAAGAGCGTTATTACGCACACGCCTATCGTACGGCTCGCCTACGATAACGGCCTCCGCAAAGTCCGCACATACTTCCTTCGAATGGCCTTCGAAGCCTACCCCGCTTGGATTTTCATTCTCCGGTAATAGGAATTCATCGTCAATTTAGAAAGTCTCTTATATATTTCCCGTTGATAAATGAAGAAAAAAAAAAAATCTACCCGACCTGCTGTTCGGTCGCGTCGTCGAATAACCAGGAACTTCGTCTAACTCGTCGCGTTGAATCGTATTATTTGAAATTGAAAAATACATTCGACTGGTCACCCCGGTAGTCGTGTTATTTGAAAACAACAATATTTCTTCGATATATCATTGAATCGTGGATTAAAAGTAAAAATGTCTGTCGACTTACTCCATTGAGTCGTGCTACTTAGGAAGGTAAAAGTCCGCTCGGTCCGTTTGATTTATTTATCGTTGATTTCGTACCGCGACTTTGCATGCATTTTACTGCCCGCTCTCGTCGAGCACTTGCATTAGATTGGCGTGTGTATTTTAAAATTTAAAAGAATACTCCAATCAAACGCTGAAATACTCAGTGAGCGGCTGTAATATTGAATACACGCCTTGAATTTTCGCTCTGGACAGTGGCGCCTCGTAACGAAGACATCGGTACTAAAAAATCGTAAGACAATTCGACAAGATCCTTTCCATTTTTGAGTATTATGTTGTTGTTGCAAGTGGGATAAACTTCCATTTTTCCCCTCACGTGTGTGCGTAAGCGCTGTTAAGTATTATTATTAATCTTTTATTAGACATCAAATAGTTATTGAAAAAGCGAACGAATCAATCGGAATATCTACGACGTGTGTCCTCGCGATGCGTTACTTTTGAATCATCAGGAGCATCACGTTCACTTCATCTCGGAATTGAATCCAAGATTCGCGAGATCGTGGTCGATTCGTGATGAAATTTTTTATGGGATTTATTCTATCATATATATTACATCTATCGTATTATAAAATGTCTATTAAATAATACATATCGTTTGAATGAAATACACGTTTAAGCGTATATAAAATGTATTATACACGATATTATGATGACCTCGATTAACCCTACGCCAATATTAAGTACAAATCGAGTAATTTGCAATGAGAGTAGTGACTTATTCGACGTATATTCGATTTACATATTACGCAAGCACCGTTTCTTCTTAATTACATGTACATACGCACACTCTCTCTCTCTCTCTCTCTCTCTCTCTCTCTCTCTCTCTCTCTCTCTCTCTCTCTCTCTCTCTCTAATTAACTCACTCGCGCTGAGAAATCGATTATTACTGCCTTATCCAAGCACCTTGCAATATCTTTTTTTACACATTTACATACGCACGCTTTACGTCGGGATCGTCACGCACGTTGCAGCACCTGACGATTTTGTACGTTTATGTACAATACTGATTCGCTCGATTGTCTACCAGAATATACGCGGGAAAGAAACAATTCCCCGTTGGTGTAACTGAATTTTGTGTGTTACCTAGGAGGAATTTGGAATCAAGTGTCCTTGGACAGAAATAAACGAAATTAACGAAATTAACGACAGTCTTCAACGAGACGCAAAGTTAATACACTACTCTTAAATCCCAACAAATCCCGGGAAAACTGAAAAGAAACATACACATCGGTCCTTTCTTTTCTCAAGGTACGTACATATCAGGTCGATTCACACGATTTTTCTCATAGAATACACATTTCATTCGTCGGTATGTTTCAGGTTTGTCCAGTGGGAAAAACCTACGAGTCGCAATACACGCAGAATTTACTGAGATTCAGATGCATATTTTGCGCCATCGTCGGTCATCTCTCTCTCTCTCTCTCTCTTTCTCTCTCTCTCTCTCTCTCTCTCTCTCTCTCTCTCTCGACGATCTCGGCGATCTACCGACGTCCATTATCTGTCCAACTTGCTGTCGGACGGACAACCGACGTAGACCGGTAGCGGCGAATTGTCGTAATACCCGTAGATCTGCTGCGAAGATGGCGGCGGCGGCAGGCCCATGGTGTGCATCACGTGCATCGGCTGCATGTAGGGCATCATCTGCACCGGAGTGGCTGGCACCGAAGCATTGCCCCGTCCCAGGGTCGAGCCATTGTACGATCCCACGTAGAGGTCATGGTTAATCTTGCCCGAGTAAGCGCTGGCCGGCCTGATCATCGACGCCTCGTGAATGCTCGACGCCACCGCCGCCATCCGCGCCTCGTTGATCTGGCTACTCCACCTGAGTCGGCAGATGCAGATGACGATGACGATGATCGCGATGAACGCCACTACGCCGCCGACGATGCCGATGATCAGGGTGTCGTCGGTGCTCGACATATTGCCCATAGTTGAGGTACCTATTTCGCAAAATCGTCGCGAGGAAGTAGAGATTCGTCAATTATTTAATTACTCCTTAAATGCTTAGAGATGCTTAATTCCTACGCTCGTGATGAAAGTTTGCTGAAGTCTCTCACGCTTAAACGTACAGCAATTCAGAAGCGCTCAACACTCACCCGTGTGATCGTTACTGTAGTGTTTGTTCCGATTGTTCTGCACTGTCGGCGCCACGGTCCAGATGATCTCCGGCTCAGATGTGGTCAACCTCGTGGACGGCGTGGTTTCAGTCATCTGCGGCTTGGTGGGTGTCGTCCGTTCACACGAGAGATACTCCTCCGTGATGTTGCTCAACGTCATGCCGGCGAGATAATCAGGACTGGAGCAGACGACGATGGGTGCCCTGCTGGCCGACGACTTCAGCCAGCGCCACAGGTGTTTGGCTTCGCAGCTGCAGTTGATCGGATTGCTGTCGAGGCCGGCGATCCTCACGGAACCGCCGCGCTCATCCAGCGCTGCCAATAATTGCGCCGACAAGCTGCTGAACTTGCTGCCGGAGACGTCGAGCTCGACTTGCGTGGAGCGCGGCACCGGGAAGAACAAAGCGGTTGGTATCAAGTCCACGGATGTGTCCTTGAGACCCAGAAGCAGTCGCGGCCCGCGGACACCGACCAGCGAGCTCGAGAGCACGTTGCGCAACCTCTCTCCGCGTAACGTCAGCTCCCGCAGGTGCGGGTGAGTGCGTACAGACAGTTGCTCGTTGCCCACCGATGAGTCCTTGATTTCGATGTCCAATATTTCCAGACTGGCCAGACTCTTGAGGATACCCTGCACGTCGAAGTAGCCCAATTTGGGGTAGTTGTAAGCGTGCAAGGAGCGTAGTCTCGTCAACGACCTGAAGGCATTCCTCTCGATCCGTGTGCAGTTCGGCAGATTAGCCATTCGCAAGGCGCGCAACGCGCCTAGACCGTCGAAGCTGCTCTCGTTGACTGTCTTCATCTCGTTGTCGGACACGTCCAAGCTCCACAGCGCCGGTAAGATCTTGAAGGTGTTGATCAGATTCGTGAAATCCGCCAGACGATTTCGCGACACGTCCAAAGTCTCTAACATCGTGGTGCGTTCCAACGTAGTCGGTTTGATGTCCATGATAGCGTTGTTGGATAGATTCAAATGCTTCAAGAACGGCGTCTCCAGCCGCGGCATCATCCTGATGCCGGTGTCGGCGAGATTCAACGATCGCAGGATCTTCGCCTCGCCGAGGATGCCGCGGATCGCGTTCTCGCTGAGCGGATTCTCGGACAGGTCGAGCTCCTTCACGTTGTTGACGATGTCCTGCGTGAACACCTCCACCATTCGGTTGCGCGCCATCCGTAAACCGATCAGCGACGCCGACTGACGTTGTAGCGCGCGGGTTGGTATCTCGTTGAAGCGGTTGCCGGACAGGTCGATCTTCTCTACCGCGCGGATCCTGGACGGATCGAAGATGGTCTCGGGCAGCGCGGCGAGCCGATTGTCGCCCAGATCTAAGGACTCCAGCCGCAGCAGGCCCTCCATCGTGCGCTCGCTCAGCGTCTCGAGCACGTTGCCGGACAGATCCAGCGACTGCAGCTGCGTGGAGTTGTGGAAGGCCAACTCATCCACCGACTCGATCCGGTTGCCAGAGAGGTCGAGCACATGCAGACGCCCCATCTGCGAGAACGCGAACTCGTGCACGTGGCGCAATGCGTTGCGCGACAGGTCGAGTCGCTCGAGGAACTGCAGCGATTTGACGAAGTCGCTGGGGAACTGGACGAAGCGGTTGCCTGACAGATCCAATCGCCGGAGCCGCGGGTGAATGACGAAGGCTGTGGGCGACAATTGGCTGATGCGGTTGTCCGACAAATCGAGCAGTTCCAAGCCGGTGCCGGTGTTGAAATGCTCGCCGACGAAGGACGTAAGCTTGTTGCCTCGTAGATTCAGCGAGTAGAGGTTGATCAAGCCGACGAACGCGCCGTTGTCAATGCGCTCGATCGCGTTATACGACAGGTCGATCGCGGTGAGATTGTACAGGTGCTGGAACGTGCCCTCGTCGATCTCCTGCAGCTGATTGCCAGCGAGGGAGATCCTCTGCAAGGACTCGAGGTTCAGCAGCAACACGGTCGGCAGGATCCTCAGGTCCGTGCGGGAGATGTCGAGGTTGATCAAGGAGGACGGGAAGATCGGCGGGAAGCCGCCGTACAACGGATTGCTGCTAAGATTGAGATACTGCAGCCGGTGCAGGTACTTGAAGGTCTCCGGCGACACGCGCTTCAGCTGATTGCCCGCCAGGTTCAGCGACAGCAGATTCCGCAGGGGCAGTTCGGTGATGGTGGTCAGTCGGTTGTACGACACATCCAAGTTCAACAGGGTGTCCTCCAGACCGGCGAAAGTGTTCTGCGAGATCATGGACAGCATGTTGCCGGACAGCTCGATGCTGATGAGGTTCTCGAAGTTGTAGAACAGCCTCGACGGGATCTCGCGCACGAGGTTACGCGTCAGGCCCAGTGTCACGAGATTTGTGGACGTGGCGCGGATCAGTTCGGTGGACAGCGCGGCGATACGGTTGAATTGCACGTGCAAATGCGCCAGCGAAGGCAGTCGCGTGAGCGCCGCCGCTGGCACCAGGAGGATGTTGTTGTCTTGCAGCGACAGCCACTTCAGCTTCGTCAGGCCCTCGAAGGACGATTCTTCGATCTGCAATGCATCAACGTTGAGGGGCGCGACGATGTTACAAACAAGAGGTCGGTGTGTGCTTATCGTTTCTCACTTTTATTACGTGCTTGCAAAAATTCGTCAGATTTTTAAATATATTTAATATCTATTTAATGAACAGTAGAAAAATTATCCATATTATTTATTTTCATCGATTCACTGGTCCGAAATCAACGTTTTGTACGGACCCAATATGGCGGCTTCAAGTCGAATGCTGTCTTTCCCTTATATTTATAATTTAAACGGGAATGACAGAAGAGAGCACACACATCTCGGTACGACTCGGAATTGGCAAATTCAATGGGCTATATTTCTATTGTTTATCTTTGAGATATCTTTCGAATATGTAAGTGGATATACAGTGGATATACATTTATGTATGGATATTTATGTGGAGATGTATGTTTTATCACAGTACGTAACATTCCGAAGTTCCTTCTAATGTTGCGCTATAATTGACGAAGTCAAATTCGTGATGAAATTCTCACATAAAATATTTACAATAACGCACTGACTAAATATCCTGAAAATGTCCCAGAATCGTCCTGGTTACATCCAGGATCATCCTGAGGACGTCCTGCTGAGTCTGTCTGAGTCATTAGCGATCGCGTATCGCTGAAAATTCACCTCAACAGGCTCGTGCGAGACGCGATCGTTAAACCCGGACGTATCAAGGCTCAGCAGCGATCGGCTGATAAGTTTACACAAACGGATCATGCGTCACGAGATCGGCTTCCAATGTCAGAGCTGTTCCCATGATAAATTTCGCCGGGTTACGTACCGTGCGCAACGCGTTCAGACTCAGATCCAGCCTCGTGAGAGCGGAAAGGCTGGAGAACGTATTGACCCCGAGCCGGCCTATGTTGTTCCGGCTGAGGTCCAATACTTGCAGCTCGGTCAAGCCTGACAGGTGTATCCGTTCTATTTCCTGCAGGGAGGAGAGAATATAAGCAGTCGCTCGTGTGAGAGCCGTCGGCGAGCGTGCAATTTTCGCGAGAGAGAGAGAGAGAGAGAGAGATGACAAACGAGATACCGCTGGTAATGGCCGTCATCGGGCGGCGATACTCACGGTGACGAGGTTGTTGGAGATATTCAGGAACTTCAGTTCCGTTAAGTGTCTCAGCGCGTCGGTGGGAAACTCCCGGAGGAAATTAGCCGAGAGATCCAGCTGCAGTAGACTGAACGCCCCTGAAAAACCGTTAGAGCACACAGTAGTTCGAACATCTAATTTCGAGAGTTCTCGTCCCCTCCCTCCGCCCTCCCTCCGCGCCCCTCCGCGTCGGCTAGCCGGGGTGGAGGGTACTCGGAGGTAATCTCGTTCGCGCGAAATTATACACGGCGAAGCGCGTTCGGCTGACGGCGGGAGAAACGTCATGACGATTCGCGCGATGACAACGACGACGAGGACAAACCGAGTCGCAGCGTGGGTATTTCTTGCTCGTACGAGGAAGCGCAGAGGTTTCGTGAGAGCGAACGGACGGAGTCGGGTTATACGGGTGTGGGAACGCGGATTAGAGTTCATTATTCCGTCGAGGTCGCGTCGGCGAAGGCGCGCGCGTAGACCGACCTCTCGCACTTTCGTCGCTCTCGAAACACCGCCGAGGCCCGCACGGGATCTTCTCACGGCTTGATTAGCGCGGCTATTCTTACGCGCGCGGATCTAGGAAACGATGCCTCCTTCCGGAAAAATCGGTTACACGGTCGCGCGATACGGCGGCTCCTTCCGAAGCCTTCGTCGCCGGAGGAAGCGTGTATGAGAAAAGCGGTGCAGCCTATCGCTTTTGTCGCGAAACTGTTCTCTGAAGAGAGAAAAGTCGACAGACGATGACATTGTTCTCACCTTGAATGTCTTCGGAATATGAGTGAAGAGGAAAAATGAGGCGGGTCGATAAAAGCTTTTATCTGCTCCCCCCTCCCAGGATTTTCGAGAAATAATTTTTTTTTATTATATGATCGTTAGGAATGTCAAAAGTAACCATTAGATGAACTAAAAACTCGATCCATAAAGCTAAAATTAATTATTAATCCTTTTATGGCTAATCATTTATTTTTGCTCATTATACTTACTTGCCATCGTATTAACGTCATTTTAGACTATCAAGAGATTTCAAAAATAGTGTTTAATATGTTCAAAAAGAAAACAGAAGAAAAACAAATAAATAACAACACCGATTTTTCTTCCCAATTGAAATTCGCGGAATAATTAGATACGGTTTGAATGCTTATTTCACCAAATTGCGTAAAATTTGTCTTTCTCTGGCTCCTTACATTAATTTACAATTAATTTACAAAGTGCTCTAAAGGTAAACTACTGCTCACTTGAAGTGAATGGTAAAAAGCACCGAGCGAAATGCCTACCTCTGAAGACGTCACTGTTGAAGCGGCTGAGGGAGTTGTGCGAGATGTTGAAGAACAGCAAGTGTTGAACGCCGGAGAGAGCACCGTCCTCCATGTGAGACAGTTCATTGTTGCTAAGGTCCAGCCGCAGGAGCGATTCACCGAGGCTCGTGAAAGCACCTCGAGGAAGAACACCTACGAAGCAAGATACACGCAATGCAAGATAACGATCGAAAGAGAGGGAGAAGGACAAGAAAAACCAGCTCGACGCTTCGCGCGGAAAAAGTGACGCTGAATACATCGTGATCGTTAGATGACGCTTTTACGCTCGAGCGTAGTTAGCCGAGAACTCGAACGACAGGGATGTCCTGCGAGAGGACTGACATTTTCGTTCTCTCGTGAAGAGAAAGGAAAGAAAGAAAAAGGAAGAAGGAAAACGCTTGCAAGTCTGAAGTGCCTCACGCAAGTGGAAACGTAATGTTTCCTACGTTAATCAACGTGCCGTAACCTGTCACTTCATAGATATGGCTGCTTCTCGCTATCACGACGAGACACCGCTAATTCGCGTCGCGAGGGAATGCAGATTCGCTGACGGCGCGGAGGAGCCGTGTAATACGAGATACGCGGAGAAAGTCAGGCGTGAAAATTCTTCGTGCCGAGCTGTGCGAGCGTCTTCGCCTCGTTAAAGACGCTCGGAGGAGCGGCGTGTGCACGCGCGGCGACGGAGACACGACGCATCCGCAGGTTTTCTTCTCCGCCGCGAAACACGCTCTGATAACCGTGCAAACCGTAAAAAAAAAAAAAAAAAAAAAGAGAAGAAAATATCGGGTTTGTCTCACCGCAGCGCGGCACCGCACCGCACCGCATTTTTTTTGGTCGCGAATGTCGCTGTCGTTGATTCTCGGCGGAATCAAGTCCTTCGCACGAACGAATCCTTGTGAAAGAGAGGGAGAGAGAGAGAGAGAGAGAGAGAGAAAGAGAGAGAGAGAGAGAGAGAGAGAGAGAGAGAGAGACGTGGAAAGAATATTACAGCATGTTTCGTTAACAGTTTCTTTTAATTATTGTCTCGATGGTCGAATTTCGATATTACTATTTTCCGAGGAAGATGGTTTCCAAGTCCCGAAATGTTGATTTTCCACGTCTCACGTATCTCCCGCAGGATAATGAATTACGGCAGAGAATATCGATATACTCCTCGACCAGGAAATTCCGCGGGGATTGTTACTGCAAAATTTTCTCTCCGTGTGAAAGCGGGCCCGACATACCGCAGAGTCTACGCATTACATGTATATACCGATGTTGTTTCCAGCCAAGGAGAGCACCCTGATGGCGCGAGGCCCCTTGAGCGAGGCGGCCGGCACCGCGGTCAGATTGTTGCCGTCGAGGTAGAGCTCCTCGAGATTGTCGCATCCCTTGAGGATGCCCTCCTCGATGCTGCGAAGGCCGTTCCTGCTGAGGTCGAGTATCTCGAGCTCGTTCATGCCGTGGAACTCGTTGCTGGAGAAGATCGGGTTCAGACTGTCACCCAGCAGATTGTCGGCGAGTCGCAGCTCGCGCAGCTGCGACTGCACCTGCAGCAGCCGGTCCATCAGTCGGTAGATCGAATTGCTCGACAGGTCGAGCCTGCGGAGGCTCAGGCCGGAGTTAACGATGTCCTCCGGTAGGGTCTGGTGGCCGCAGTGCCTCTGGCTGACCGACACGAGCGGCTGGCCGCGCAGGACGCTGATGGTGTCCCGAGTGAAGATCACCCTGTCGCAGTTCATCTCGAGCGACCTCGGGTAGTCCGCGGAAACGGCGCACTTGCAGGGCACCAGCAGGTCTCGCTTCAGCTCGATGCATGGCCGCCATTGCGCCTGATACGACGCCACCAAGGCGCCCGGCAGCAGAAGGGCCGATAAGAGGTACGCGCTGTAAACGACAAAGGTTGTAAACGGGTACCGGTAGCTCGGAATGCGAAAACGAAGCCGATGAAGCGGCCGAGCGATTCGACGAGCTTCGAGCGCGACTCGAGATATCGCGGCTATAACCGCAGAATCGCCGTGCCTTCGTCTTTTCTCTCTCTCTCTCTCTCTCTCTCTCTCTCCTTTTCTCTCTCTCTCTCTCTCTCTCTCTCTCTCTCCCCCCCTCCTCGCTTCTGCTCTTTTTCGTTGAACTAGGTCGTGCTTTTTGCTTCTAGAGTGAGACGAACAAGGTGAATGTCCTAATTCGTGACGAATGAAAACCCGCTTTCCTTAACCCTTTGTGTGTGGCTTTAACATTTCTTTTACATGACGGATTTCTGTGAAATCTCGTTGTATCTCGATATGTTTTCTGGGTTGCTAATTACAAATCTGAAGTAAAAATTTGAAAAATTCAAAGTGGCGGGTCCAATACGGCTGCCATATAAATTCTCATAGAGCACAGACAGCTGCAGCAATGTTACTGCAATGTTGCAACATTGTATATTGCAATGTAATAATAATATTGCGTATATAAAAATGTGTCTCTGCAATATTGCAACGTTGCAGCGATATTGCTGCAACGGTCTGTGCTGTATGAGTATTAGTGTGAGTTTGAGTAAATGTGAATCAGACATACGATATAAATCACGTATCGAACACCTGAGCGGAATTGAAATTCAAGTAGCGAGGCGTGAGAAAATTCGATAATTTCCGGCCCAACAATCGCTCGAACGAAAAAGAAAACACTTTCGCCCGCCAAGAGAGTTAACGTTCCTCGCGCAATTATCTCTCTCGAAGTTAACGAGTTGTCGGTGAAACCGCGTGCGGCGAAACCACGGCTGTAAGACAATCTTCGTTTTATGATTCGTCGCGATTAATATCCCCTCCATGCGAATTGCGTTCGAGTTTTTACCCGGTGCATCTTTATGTCGCACCTCAGTGCCTCGACTGTGAGTGAGCTCTTAGCACGTACAGTAAAGAGTAGTAAAATTTATATTTTTAATATTAAATATTTTTAATATTAAATTTTTTTCTTATGTTGAGGCTTCGTCAAAAATTTGAAAATTGATCTGATGCCTTTGACAAAATATTCCTTCACGCGATATTTTTGTTTGGTGCGAAATACTCTGCCTTTGCGATATCTTTGCTCGAAATACAAAGTCACCTGGGGAAACGCACCAAGCGTGAACGCGCGGACCAAGGAAACACGCGAAAGAAATGAGGCGTGAATCACGCTCGCCGTCGTGAAAAGAAGCGATCGTTCATTTAATCGCGCGAGGTACGCAATAATTACTCAACACCTTGTTTCGCGAATCCCTCGTTGCGGGACATTAGCGACCTTTGTTAAGCAGCGCGTGCGTTATCCCCGGCTGTAATTACCGGCTATGCGCGATCGCACGCGACATACAATCTTGATCGGTGGACTTCTTGGCGCCGTGGCGTTCTGCATCTCGCAGAGAGAATTCAACGGCGCATTCTAACGGCACACACAAGACAACGTCCGCTTTATTAGCGTTGCAATTTCTGTCGGATACTTCTTTCCCTCCTGCTCTTACATCTCAAAAATATTCAAAGAGGTGTAAATACAGGGTGTTAAAAAAAAAAAAGAGTTCAGGGCTCTAAGGGCGGATAGTACTCACAAAAAAAAAGAAAAAGAAAAGGAAAAGAGTCGTAATAAATATTCGTAAAAAAATTAATTTTGTCAGAATTATGAACTAATATTCATTTTAATTAAAGCAAGTGATTACTCGCTTCTGCCGCCCTGTTATCATCTCATCCCGCACCCTGGACGAGTGTCCAGAGATATTCATATTAAATAACTATCAAAATGATTGATAACATCATCCTTCTTCTGATCTCTCGGCCCTTTTAGACCTTCCAGGCCCTTTCTAAGGAAAGGCAAAAGAGAATTCTCGCATTGAGAGAATCTATTCGCGATTCTGCAGCGTGCAACACGGCCGGCAACACGCAATTAGCCCCCCGCAATTAGCGATCCTGCGAGAGAGAAGGAGACTCGCGCGCGCTTCTTCGGCCGCTCGTCCTCTCGAAGTCGGGAATGCGAATTCGAGCTGACGATGGCGACCGGCGCGGAGTAACGGTAGGCGCTGTTTGCGGAGAATCAGGGACCATGTAATTCCAAGCAGCATCGCCTTGGGCAGGGCTTCCTTTCTATACGACGAGCGGGAGACTCGCAGCGCGAGCGAGACTGCAATAGCCTCCTTCGGCGGGCGAGCGCGCATCGGCCGCCGAGGATTGATTTCTAATTAAACGAGCCGTGCTAAAGGCGCGGCCTTTTTTCCTTCTTTCCTTCACCCCCCTCCCCTTCCCCCTTTAGCTCCCTCCCTGGCGTACGTCCGTTGGAATTTTAATTATCCGCGCGCGGGGCGGAAACGAGCGGCGCGCACAACGCGCTTGCGAAAGCCTGCTCGGTTTTCATTCCTCCGCGTAGCGGAGGATCGCGTGTTACACATTTTAATGCCGCGAAATACGCGCGGCGAGAGACGGCTCTCTCGTGACAACAACCGTGCTCTCTTGCGAGATCCATTCAGCGACGCAAGCACGCAAGCACTCACGCACGCACGCACGCAATTGCGAAATCGCGTGAGCGTCGACGCGCGAAAATATCGGGCGTCCGATTCGCGCGCGATCTTACGAAAGCGTGTGAACAATGGACTCGCTTTTGTTAAACTCGACCAGGGAGCTCGTAACGTACGACTGGAGGACCCGCCTCTTCTTCTTGTCTTCCTCCGTCTTCGCGGACCTGGAGCGGATCGTGTCATTAACCGTGCAGCCGAGAAGGCACGTTTCTTAAATGTCAGAGGAATCCGATCGCCAAGTTTCGACATGGTGACTGAGACGCTCAGTGTCTATTAGTGTTAAATAATTAACCTCCTCGGCGGTGTTTATCACTAGAGAGACGGAATTGATTGAAGTCAGAGGAGACGTTGATTTAATAAATTTTCATGCGATGTAAAAGATGACTGACGTCTGCCGATTATACGACGCGATTTCTCCTTTTCTGCGAATTTTTTCTTTTTGTGAAATTACCTTATGAATGATATACATGTGTATGTGTATATTTGTAATAATGTTCGTTACATTTTAACAACGATAACAATAATCTCCATTTTTCAACTCCACCGCGACGGACTCAGTCGATTTCGTCACTCGGAGAGAATGCCCCGAGAGCGCGCGCGACGACGCAGCTTCTCCGACGCGCGACCGAGGTCCGGGGTGATTTATCGTCGTTATCATTCCTCGGCAATTCCGCGGGATTGTTTTCAGCCCCATCATCGTAGAAAGTCCGCTCGGCTCGGACGCAATAATACAATTTGCGCGATGCGAGAGAACGCGCGCTAACGATTTCACTGCCTCCGATAAAAGTGAGTGAGCGAGCGCACGCGCGCGCGCGGTTTCGACGGCGACCGCGCTCTTCGATTCGATTAAATTGTCAGTCCCGGAGATTCGGATTATTTATTTGGGCCACGCGAAAGTTCTTCTTTTATGCGTAGTAACGAAACGAAGTACGAAGCCGCTGATGTCCGATCAAAAGTGCCCGCCGCTCGTTATTCCGTCGCTTTCTACCATCCTTCGGATAATTGCTACTCGATTCCACGTTTGTCAAGCGGCTCTTGTGTCTTTCGGGCTGAATCATCGAACGTCTGCGAGTCCCTGACGTGTCGCAGTCAAAGAAACAGATAAATAGATATTTAGAATATTTAAAATTTAGAAGTCAATAAATAGATAAACAACTAAATGAATCACTTCTTACTCTCTTTTCCTCATTTTTCTCTTTCTTCTCCGCTATTATTATTGTATGAAATTAATTGTGCCAACAGGATTAAGCGATCAAGTGGATAAACAAGTAACAAATAAATAAATTGTCACAGAGCATAAAAGTCTATCTAAACATTTTCGATCGACACGTTTCCTCTTCGGTAGAAAAATGGCACGAGCATCTCGCGCAGAAAGATAATACTCAATTACCCGAGATGGGAGCGGAAACGTCGAGCAAAACGCCATCGCAATCGTACGTTCGGATCGCATCTCGTCGAAACGGAACCGATCCGTTTGGGTTTCATTCAGTTTCGTGTCGACCGATCGTGTCGACTTCCACGGGCCCCTTCGCAGACCCGATACGGCCGCACTCGACGCGCCTCCGGGCGTCTTTTCACAATGTTGAAACAGATATAACGGTGTTCCGACGGTTCGTACATACAAGGTGTGTCAGAATCACGGAGCGTTCTCCGCGGCGCGAGTTCCTCCGAGAGGACGTCAACGTCGATCCTCCTTCAGCGTGAGAACCTCCATTGCCCCCCTCCGCGAGAATTCTTCGTTTTCGAGACCCTGACAGCCAAACGCTCTCGGAGCCTTGAGTTTCATTCACCTCTTAGCTCAATCTGAAATATCCGCCGAAAGGAAAGCGGCCAAACTCTTGACGACGGAAATATCCGTCCATTTCAAAAAAGAAAAGAAATACTCGCAACGAATTTTGTTTTCGACGTTTTGGACTCAGGCGAGAACCTGAGAACATAACAATATCGTTCCGATTGCTCTCCGTTTAGGTATTTCTTTTTTCTTTCTTTAGAATGCGCGGCGAATATTCATCGACAGGTCGGGTCATTTTGCATTCCGCGGATATTTCCGTCGTTAGCATCCAAGGGCCCTCCTCGCGTCGTTGAGGACCTCTCCTCAAGGGAGTTCCCCAGAGCTCGACCGCCCCGCTATTTGCAACACCGAGTAACTCTGCGATCGTCGGCGTTACGCGCGTACCGGCATTGTTCTGACAATAAGAGTTCACGCGTGGTCGCAAGGACAGCTGGCGATTTCGCGTGGGACACGCGACGGTCGCGGTCGAACCGCAGCAGGACTCGAGCAGGATCGCGGACGCATCTCGAGGACGTGTCCACGGTGTCGCCGGAGAGCCGGCTCGTAAAGACAGCTCTACGCGCTTAATTACCATGTCGGATAAACAGGTTTAAGCACAAAAGAATCGGCTGGAAGACGCGGCCTCGCTGAGGGAAATTCTCTCTCTCTCTCTCTCTCTCTCTCTCTCTCTCTCTCTCTCTCTTCCGGCGCACGCGTGAGGGAGACGGCAGGTAGTACCGGATTAGAAATCACCGACGGGGTGATCTAACGCGATAGCCACGCTTCCATGGGGAATGCATTTTTGTGCTTCCGTTGTCGGCCAGGCGCATCCCGAGCGCGCGCGGCTTCGCATGTTCCGCGAGGAATGCGACGAAGGAGAGGTTGCATAAACGTTACACTCGCCGGTGCTCTCAAGCCGCTCTCGCCAGCGAGACGCGGTTTTCTTCACGACTCTGAAGGGGATGGCAGGTCTCATGCGTGAAAATTTCATCGAGCGAACACGGATCTTTTCGGTCGCCTGTCAGGACCGGTTGTTCCAACTTCTTGGCAAGTTAACTGATAGTTGAATCATATGTCTGTCCTTTCGTTTAACCCTTTCACTGCTGAATCAACTTCCCTTGAGAAAATTATTAAAATGTTTGGTGGTCCTACGTTTGTTGGGTCGCTGATTACGAATCTAAAGTCAGATTTGCAAAATTCCAAATGGCAGACACAATATGGCGATCATGATGTACAAAATTAATGAAAATTTCAATTATTATTAAATAATTACCAGGTCGCAATAAGAACATATGATTCTAGACGATGGAACTCGATCGAGCTGGAAAAAATTGATGTGGGAAAATGTTCAGTACTGCATATTTATGCTTACTAGAGATTAAACATTCATTTTTGAGTAAAATAATATTGATAGTATGGATAAGATGGAGATATAGAATGAAAAAACTAGGAAAATAGAGCTAAAAAGTGCAAAAAAATCAAATTTCGGCCGTTTTTGTAGAAATATTCGTTTATAAAAAAAAATCTAATCTGCAAAAAAATATTGAAAAAAGTATATGTTTTTGTACAACATCGGAAAAATATTTGGTGAAAATTTCAGACCTCTACATTCGATACTCTCCGAGGAATCGATTTTTTCCTAAGAAAAGCATTTTTTTTTCAACTTTGATTTGTTATAAATAATCACAAATGAATAATTGGGTACAAAAACCTATTGGAATATGTTGAACAACTATTCAGTTATATCTGGAAAACTCAAATCCCCGATTAGTTCTTCAAAATTATGTGATTTACAACGCAAAATTTAATCAAGAAAAGGTGGGGAGTATACTTCCCGCTAACAATGAAAGGGTTAAGTTGAAGGAAAAACAAAGACAAACGTATGATTTAATCAGTTAACTTAGCAAGAAGCTGGAACAACCGGCCCTTAATTGCAAATGCTTTTGTACGTGGAAGTGAGTCGGAGCGACGCTCGATGATGTGCGACTGTAAAATAATTCCAAAATTGACCACGTCTCTCTCCAGTTCGCGGAAAGTTCCCTGCATGCGCGGTGCACCGCTTGTGTTCTCCGTTAAACGCGATGAAACCAAACATCACACCTTGTACATACGGAATAAGAAGCGTGATTGTATTTATGCTCATCCGTCATGACGCTTTTTTTCCCGATCATTTCGGCGTTATCGACGTTTCTGGAGCTCGTCATCCGCTCTGGCGTCCCCTTAACTCGAAATAAGATCTTCGCTTGTCACTCCCCTTCTTTTTCCTTTTTCTTCCCTCTGCGGAATGTCGGCGGATAGTCGAGAAAGACGCAAAAGTACCGTTTAGAATTATACACACACGCACGCACACGCCTGCGTATCCGATGAATAAACATGAAGACGTTTTACATTACGTTCGAGAAAAGTAACTATGCGAAAAGATGTTATAAAGGAGAATTAATCTTTTGAAATATCGAGGGAATATCGAAAATTGTACATGTAAAAAGAGAAATGGAAGATGTACTTGCCCGTTACGCGTTACGCGTCTTTCGCGAGCGGCAATTTCAATGATTGAAATGAACACAATCGATTAGAGAATTTAATTCAATTAACTTGAAAAGATGTTTGATAAAAGGAAAGCGACCTCTAAATGATCCCCTGAAGGATCCCTCGAAGGACGGGTGATCTGGCTTAATTGTCCACTTCACTTGTCGTCAAGTGCCTGCTGTATTTCTTATCGGTAATTAAATCAGGAACGCTGAAGGACATCACGGAGGCGACCGCGTCTTAACGCCCGAGCTGGAATGATCTACCTGACGCTTGACTTTCTTATTCTATGAATCATGATGTTAAATGTCAGCCGGGCTGTCGATGACGGCAAAACACAGCGCGGTATGGGTACTCTCTCGGCTCTTATCCTGATGACTTCGGGACTGGATGATCAACCAGCAAGATGTTCACTCGTCATCATAGTTCTTTTCACTTTCTTTTTCCACAAGATTCGAATAACTTTCCTCGACCGCCTCATCTCCGCCTCAACTCGACTCCTCGCTTCGCGAGAGGCGTGCATTGTCCCGCAAAGAAATGGAGCGAAATTTGAAACTTAAAGTTGCAGGGATAAAGCAAAACGGGTATTTTGCGGAAGAAACGAACGTCCGTTGATGCGACTGAATTTTCTGCGAACCTGTTGATAAAAACTCGACTGTGGAAACAGAAAGATTCCTGCCCAGTTGATTTTATTCTCAATTATCTTAACGTAGTCGTATATTCAAACGAACCAGTTTTCTGACTCTGAACGTTTCAGGACAACGCGAAGAGCCTTCGACGGACACGCCCCAGCGAATTTATACACTCCCCCGGAGAACAGCGACGAAATCCCGAGTAAGAATGTCGACCCTCTATTTTCGCCTTCAATATTTATAGACTCTGGTTGATCGATAAACATTTAATCGATATAAAAACGGAAGTCCTACTTGGGGCTCCTCCAAATGGCAAGAGACGCGCAACTTTTCACTCGTACGTTCCGGAGATGAGCTCTCGGCGGAAAGAAAGCTGCAGAGAGAGAAAAGTCAGATATATACTGATATTATGACATTCAACAATATCAAATAATATGAAACAACATAGCGTACAGTATATCTCGGCAAGAAAGCTGCGCGTAGAGAATAATTCGCGGCGCGGCGAGACTCGCTCTTGCGGTCGTCGAAGTCTCCGAAGCGACGAGTTCTCGCTCTCGCGCGGAGCCGCCACCTTCGGCGCTCGCTCTTTCCGTCCGATCGACTCGATTTCCTCGACTTTTCACGCGGGTCCGCCTCGTTTCAGGCATCGTCGACGTGAAGAGGAGGCGCGCAACTTACAGCATGATCGCGCCTCCCGACGACGTGACGCTGGCGCAGTGAGAGTAGCTCGCGGTCGCGGCGGTAACACTTCACCGCTGATCGGCCAACAGCATCACACCGTCCCCGTAATGGACGGACACGGGGCGGACACACAGGTGGACACACGCACACGACATATACACGCACACGCACGCATGCACGGGCGAAGAGCCGGGGATCACCGCGCACTCGTCATGGCTAAAAAATCGTCGTCGTCGTCGTCGTCGAGCCGGCGAGTCGCCCGGATCGGCGATCTCGTTTCCGCGCGCCTTCGAGTCGGAGACAATCCGGACGCGACTTCTCGCGCTCCCGTTTCCCTCTTCTGTCTTTCTCTCTTCTTTTTCTTCTTCTTCTTCTTCTCGCACTGGAGAGAGGGAGACGAGAGAGAGAAAGAGAGAGAGAGAGAGAGAGAAAAGAGAAAGAGAGAGGAAGAGAGAGTGAGAGGAACGGAAAGAGGGAAAAGGTCGCAACAGCTGAGGCAACACACGCGAAGCGAGCCCACGTCGGCGATCGCGCGGTCGGTCGCACACTGGCTGCTCACGTCGGCTGGTGGAAAATCGTGACGGCCGAATGAAAGAGAGGGACCCTGAGGAGGAGAGCGCGCACCGCCCGCCGTGCCCTTCCCCGGAGTTCGCGGGCTTCGACATAACGGAGATCGTGAGTTAACTCGCGCGAGCCAGGCTCCGCTCCGCTCCACTCCTGTCGTCTCGTCTATACCGGATCCTGATGTGTCTCGTCCACAATATTGGAACGTGGAAGGACACCACGGGAGTGGAGTCGAGTCGTTGATTTAGTCGAGGAGGGCTTTCCTTAGGGAGAGAGTGACGGCAAACGCGAAGAGACTGATCGAATTCGCGTATTTAGACCGCACGAGATCTCTGCATCCTCGTCGGTCGAATCGCGACCTCCGAGGCGAGGCCTTGGAGTGAACGCAGGACGATGTCCTGTCGCGAGGACCCAGCGGCCTCCGAAAGACATCGCTGGTATGCCATTCGGAATATTTATTTATTTGGTTATATATTCATATATTAACGGAAATCATCTTTTTAGTATACAATGATACACAATTATCATAAAATAAAAAAAGAACACAATCATAATAAAATGAAAAGAGGAAGCAGGACAAAGGTAAGTGAGAGTATAACAGGAGAAAGGAAAAATGTAATTTTAAATGAATTGTCTAAATTAATTAATAATTAATCAAGTAAATCGACATGAGAATATGATAACGGAAAGGAAAAAATTACTTGTAATTTTAGATAAAATTGTCTAAATCAATTGTTTAAATAAATTATGAAGGCTCGAGACAGATGCGCAGTCAACAGATGCTGAAATGAGAATCGGGAAAAGGAGGGAATATCGTGACGACTCCTCAGAGATAATTAACCAGGCGTTTTAGCTGTCATTTAACTCCTCTCCTCGAGCGGAAAGAATTCAAAAAATATTCTTCAGGGCATTTTAATACAGGGCATTTAATACAGAATTCGTAATTCGTTATGCGATGCGCATATCTCGTCAAAGCGGCCGCTCCGCAGCATCCGCGAGGCGAAGCTTTACTTTAAGCGGCCCATGTAACAGTTCTCTTCTCGCGGCGTGTGTGCCGAGATACACCCACGGAAACGGAAACTGGAACATCGGGAAAGAGCGACTCTCGATCCCGAGATCGCGGCGCGATGCTACTCGACGCGAGCCTGCAAAAATGTAAAACCGATTGACCCGGAAATCTGCCTCGCGAGTACGCGAGTCTCGATTCAGCGCGCTTGATACTTCGCCATTAATTGCTAATAATTAACTAGACTCCGCCGTATATTCGCTCGTGGATTTCATCAAGCACATAGCCGAAAGAGAAGAGCTGATGCCACAAGAGCTATCGGGGTGACGATGAGCGTCATGCTTACGGATGAACTCCCCCCCCCCACGTGATAGACTTGTAAATGCATGAACTTACGAAATACTTGAAACGAGTATAACTTACACTTGAACGGAGCGCGGAGTGTATTGTTCTGTGTGCGGAGAAAGAGGTGCGGATAGTGTTTGAGCAAAAGGAGATTCTCGGCTCAGACCGGCTACGCGCTGGCGACGAAATCGGCGGTGTTGGGTGAACACGCGCGAGTGAATCGAGAGGAACGTTTCTCGGCCGGCCTTTCACTGTCGCGTCGACCGACTCGCGTTGACTCTCCTGCTGGCGCGCGTCCGCTTAACGAACCGGTCGTCCGCTGGTATGCCGGTATTTCAGAGCTGTCACTTTGACTCCTCCTCAGTGGAAGAAAGTGAGAAAAATATTTTCCAAAATATTGTCATCCGGAATTTATAAATTGTCCAAGAAGAAATATTTTAATGCGATCCGCACATCTTGTCGACACGCGAAAATGCTCCTTTGTCCTCCGAGGCTTGTCGTCCGAATTCACGCGTTCACGCGTTCCTGGCGACGCCTCGATGGTGACTGAGACCGGCCCAATGTTGCGGATTTCGGACTTGACTTCCGTAATCGCGAGGATGTCGGAGCTTGCAAGTGTTTCCTCGAGCGTTCTTTAAACGCGTCCTGAACTTTCTCAGCGTCATCCGCACGTATTTCTCGCGCGATCTTCGGTTTTAGACGTGCCGCCGGTGTGTTATTGTACGCTCTCGGGGATTTCATATTTTTCGAGGGTCGATTTTCATCGATTTCTTCCTTCCACTCGATAGTCTTCGATTTGGATCGATGGGAGAACTCGATTCGCGTTGCGCGTGTGCTCGAGAAATTCACAATGGGCGTCTACGTGCGCGTGTAACCTCTAAACTTCAAGTAGCTGTCAAAATTCGAATACTCCGAGCGATTTTTAGCAGGTTTTCGGCGAATCGCGACGACAATCATCGTTCGCGAAGATGTCAGCGATGTTAACCGCTGACTGGTTCCCACTGGGGCGTGATATATATTTCCGGTAAATTTCTGGAGATTATGTTATGATACAGATTTTTCAAGGTTATGTTTATTATCTGCTATGCGTGTCAGATGACAAGGGAACATGGTTCTATACGTGATTCTTATTGCAGAAAATTTGAGCTCTACCCGCTATCCTTTCAGCATGAAATTTCCAACAATAATTGGGTCGTGGCAGCTCCTTACGGGGGTTCCATTGCTGTCACAAGAAACCCCAAAAAGTTTGTCAAGGTCCAAGGAGCAACGAAGCCTGCAATACTGCTGTACACGTCGTCGGGGAAATTGACAGCCAAGCTGCAAGTAAGAGTTCTTTAGTTTAGCACAAGCGACAACAATAAGTTGAATGATTTATGAAGCATAGGCATATAAAAATTGTTATTTTTTTATAAGTAACAAAATTATTACGCAATAAAAGATAATGTGCTTCTTTCTTCCTTCTAGTGGAGCAGCGGGCAGCTGATAGCACTGGGCTGGTCTCAGCAGGAAGAACTGCTGTGTGTGCAAGATGACGGCAATGTCCTCATATATGATATGTTTGGGACTTATCAACATACTTTCAGCATGGGAGATGTAAGCCATAATTTACATATAAATTATTCTGCCATAATTTCTGGCATTTCTGTGTACGCGTGTATTAATTTTTTTCTTCAAGGCAGCCAAAGATACAAAAGTTATCGATGCAAAGTTCTTTGCAACTTCAAACAGCACAGGGATAGCTGTTTTAACATCCACCAATCGTATTTATCTAGTGAACAATGTGTCCGACCCTAAAGTCCGGCCGATTATGGATATGCCTAGTGAGTATAATAACATGCCTGTGCACTTGTTGAATTGTCATTGTTATTGCAATCGTTGCATCTAGGATACGGCGGTCCAATTGATTGTTGGTGCATGATACACTGTGACAGGGAGACGCAGGTAATTTTATCAAACAGAGAAGGAATATTCGTGATTCATCAATCTCATCAAAATGCATTTCCATTCGTAAGTACGATGTTATGTGATTCACAATATCGCTGTCGATTTGTGTTTTATCCGATAATCGTCATTTAGATGAGTTCTTTCGTGTTACTTTTAGACTAATCTTTTCAACAATAAGATCAACAGCGTGCTGGCGATAGCTGTGTCTGGCAACAATCAACACATCGCGCTTTATGCCGACACTGGACATTTGTACATCGGCTCGATAGACTTTCGTGAGAAGTACTGCGAATGTTTCACAAACGTGAACGAAACGCTAACCAATATCGCGTGGTCAGTGTAGTCCATTGTGTAATTATTTCAGAGACATCAAGATGTTTACGGAATGTTACGTACGTGTTTGCAGGTGTGGTACAGAAGCCGTGGTATGCAGCTGGAGCACCACGATAATGGTGGTAGGGCGTACAGCCGAGACTATAGTGTACAATTACGACGGTCCAGTACACCTGGTGACAGAGATCGACGGGGTGCGCGTGCTATCGGCCTTCTCCCATGAGATGGTACAAAAAGTGCCGAACGTCGTGCAGAGGATATTCAGAATAAACTCGACGGATTCCGCCTCTTATCTCCTAGAAGCTTCTAAGCAGTTTCAGAGGAAGAGCCACAAGGCTGACAGCTACATCGACTTGGTGAAAGATAAGTTGGACGCAGCGGTGAAAGCGTGTATCGACGGGGCGAGCCACGAGTTCGATTTTGAGACGCAGAAGCTTCTGATGAGAGTAAGTTTGATAAGGTAGACGCATGCGTTGTCGTCTCGGCGTGTTAAAACCAACGAATAACGATCGTCGATCGATCTTCTCAGGCTGCCAAATTCGGGAAAGGATTCAGCAAGTCGACGGATGCGGAGTATTACGTCCAAATGTGCAGGACTTTGAGAGTCCTGAATGCGGTGAGGCACCCCGCTGTAGGAATCCCACTGACGTACACGCAGTATCCTTTTGCACACGTTTAGTCATGATATTACATACTGAATTACATTACTGATTCAGTATGATATTACATACTGAAGATGAAACCAAAATCCAAAGTTTCTTCGTATTCTGCACTAAAGTATCATCTTGTATCGAGTCGTGTAGGATCCTTATTGATGTTAGATACAACGTTCTGACAAACCAAGTGCTGTTAGACAGGCTAGTGGCGCGTAGACACTACTACTTAAGTATACAGATCGCACGGCATCTGCAATTGCCCGAGATCGACGGAGAAAGTAGAATATTAGCTCATTGGGCTTGTTTCAAGGTAAAACACCCGAGACGCAGGTCGTTAAGAATCGGAAGTTCGTTAAAAATTAACGCACTCTTCTTTCGTCTTGCTTGTGATAGGTGAAGCAGACGCAGTTGGACAAGGAACAGCTGGCAGAGGAGATAGCCGACAAGCTAGGGTACGCTCCCGGTGTTTCGTACAGCGAAATCGCGAAAAGAGCAGCCGACTGCGGGCAAAAACAGCTGGCCATTAAGGTACAATTTTGCCTGTTGATCCGCGCGAGCATGAGATATTGTGAACGATGCAAATGTTGCAGCTGATCGACTACGAGCCACGCGCGCATCAACAAATACCCCTGTTGATGGCGCTCGGTGAGGAACGAGCCGCCCTACATAAAGCTGTGGAGAGTGGCAATACGGACTTGGTCTACACCGTCATTCTTCGTCTTCGGGAAAGCACGACTCTTTGGGACTTCCAAGTAAGCGGTGAAAATTAACGCGGTAAAAGTGAGCAGCACAGTCACTTACGGTTCACACGATCTTACAAACTGATCTGCGACGCAGATGGCCATAGCACATTGTCCTCTGGCGATGGCTCTGTACATTAAGTATTGCCAGAGTCACAATAGAGAGACGCTGCGTGACATTTACAATCAGTACGACGACTTCCATTCGCAAGCGGTGTGGTTCATCACCGAGAGTTATCAGCGAAAGGTAAGAGAAGAAAAAAGTAAGTCCATTCGCTTTTCTATGTAATTCTGTGTAATCTTGTCGTCATGTTACGTAACATATATTGAGAAACGAACGAGAGGCGATACACTGGGAACTTTCAGAACACAATGTCGAGGGACGCGCTGCTGCAATCCGCGCAGGAAAATTTCAAATCGGCTCATAGCGACACCAACGCGGCGCTGACGGAGGAGCAGATCAAATTATTAAAATATCAGAGGTCTTTGGGAAAGACGTTGCACGAGTCGGTCGTGGGTAAACCCCTACACGATACCGTGAAGCTATTGTTACTGCGTAACGAGTTGAAACTAGCAGATAAATTACGATCGGAGTACAAGATACCGGATCGAAGGTATTATTGATCTTTATTGCTTTTGGCGAGAACTGTGTGTATTGAGTCACTTCTTAGTATAATCAGGGATTGAAGTCGGTATAAAAAACACCGTTTTCAAGCCGGTATTTCTCTCTTGGTGGCTTATATGAAAACTACTCTGTGTAAATATCAGTATTATAAAAAAATAAAAAATTAGTGCAAAATTTCGGTATGATGCCAATATTGATTATTAAATGTCCAATACTGATGTTATGACCAAAATTGCAACAATATCGGTAAAGAACACCAGCATGTACAATATTATTATAATTTCGATATTCGGCTTCTATGTTAAACGGATACTTCAACAGGTATTGGTGGTTGAGAATACAGTGTTTGGCGGAGGAAGGGTTGTGGAGTGATTTGGAGAAATTCTCCAAGAGCAAGAAGTCTCCCATTGGCTATGAGGTGAGGATGACCGACCGAGCAAGTTTGTTATTAATTTCATATAAATATATGCTTTATTTCAACATTATTAAACATAATCGTGATGTTTGGTAAATGTTTTAGCCATTTATAGACGAATGTTTGAAGTACAACGAAAAATTGGAAGCGAGAAAGTACTTGACCAGGGTACAAGACGATCTTAAAGTGAAGTACCTGGTAAAGTTGAAGTGAGTACTTTGTATCGCGCACGAATAAATGCTTCTTATAAAACTCAAGTGAATAAAATTATTATTATTTTGTAGCATGTTGAACGAAGCGGCCCAAACGGCGTTCGAGCAAAAAGATACCTCGGCTCTTACATTTGTACTGGCGCAATGCGGATCCTCAGATAGACAATTGATAGATAAGATCAATTTATTTCTAGCTAGTCTTAAAAATTAAGATTTTCTTATTCGTCAAACATTAAAAGCGATAAAGATATATGACGAAGATAAATAGATAAAATAAGTAAGATAAATAATTCGCATTTCGCATATAAATATTAATATAATCCCTCAACATTAATGTTGAATATAATCTGCAGCAAAAGATAACTTTGTCAATTCAGTAAACATTGAAACGTGAAAACGCAACTTTCGTAAAGTCAATGAAACGGTAAATACTTTTTCTGATAAATGTATATCAGACTTCTTAATCAATAGCAAATCGATCTAGATGTCCATCGACCTGTCTATGTGTGCTTGTCGTAATCTGTACAAAGATATACATGTAAAATGTCGATCGTATAAAATAGTGGTAACCAAGTCCTGCACATCTGTAATACTTTAGATACGTGTGTGTACAGCAATATATATTATATATTAAACCTGAGTTCAAACCTATGTATCCCTCGTTAGTATCCCGTTGGTATCCCACAGTTGTAACATTTCTTATTCTTGAAATATACGTCAAAAAAACCTGATAGATACCTTAGCATTATCCATACTTAATCTATCTAGCAGATTCCAGCAATACGATCAACTAACTTCATTAGATCGTATAAATTTTGTATGTTTCTCGACGAGGTCTTTCACTATTAATTGTTCAATCTCCTCGCCGTTGTTTAACTGCTCGTTCGTGAGCGACAAAACATAGTTGGTCTCGTTGCTCACGATTACCACCTGTTGTTTTCTAGTTTGCAGCACGTTGGCTATTACAAGCTGAAACAGATTTCCATTTCAAGGATTGGCAGACACGTTCTGAAAGATTTGGAGAAACTTGGTGGTGCTTATATTTTAATACAACTACTCACGTTATGGTGATACTTATTCAGAGCTTTTCTCGCTTTAGTGATCAGCAGGGTTTCATCAGTCTCCAGTTTAAATGACACCACGAATGCTTGCGGCACCCATAAACTAACTAATGGGGCTAAGATCTTTGGCACTAACTGAAGCTGGATAGTTGGTGGCCCACAGGCGGAGGGTATCTTATGGACCGACTAAAAGCATCGAGATTATTTTGAGATCACAGGAGACATTGCGTTGCATAATCGATATTAAACAATAAACTTCACCATTTCATTGGAGGGAATGTAAAAGTCTGAGACTGCTGCTGCTAAATATAGAATAGCTCTGTTTCCTAGAGGTGCTAATGCTTGACAAGCAGATCGGAGTAGCCAAAGATATTCGGAAAGAGTTGTAAAGCTGAGTTGTAACAATTTTTCCTTGTCCATTGCTTCTTTATATTTTCGCAACACTGCCACCACTTTTTGCGTATATTTTGGTGATACTATATTCAGAAAATAAGCATATCGCAATGTCAATTAGATTACATTAATTACACATTATTACACATAATGTGATGTAATTTACCTGTGATAACAGGATTCTCGTTATCTTCTGATATTTGAAGCATATCTAAAAATGTCTGACCTAGAAAGTGCCTAGAAAATGGTTCTAAGGACTTCACTCTGAAATGAAACAAAACTTTCTGTATTGTATAATGATTATTTTATCAAATCTATTTAAGCTGTATAACATGGAAAAATGACGTACACACCTATACATAAAAATAACTGCATATCCATGCTGCAAGAAATATTCTGCGGAAAGGGATCCCCTTGTGCCTGCACTGAAATTATCTACAAATCTTACTGTATTGTGTTCTAAAGGAATCGTTGTGCCTCCACTCTGTAATATTCACAGTTAAAGAAAAATATATTAGAAATTTATATATATATATATATATTTGTAATTACTTAATACTGTTTATGCCTACAACATTTCACTTTTATTCACCGTTATTAGCACTACTTTGTTACCCCCCTCTAAGTGTTTCTTAGTAAATTCCTTCAATGCATTCTCATTTTGTGCCAAGTCTTGAGGAGGTGGATGCTTGGCATAAAAATCTTCCCACGCTGAGACCATAGTAGATATTTAGGAGTATAAGGATCCAAGAGTCACTTAAAAGAATTGCTGTGAGAAAAAAGAGAAACTTTAGAAACCTATGTCAGCCATTAAGTAAATTCATACCTGTGCATTTACACATATATGTATGTGCGCATATGAGTGTATTACATAAGGAAAACTTAACCTTGCTGACAGTGGTTTAAAATACATTCTTAATTTGATGTATAGTTGACGATCATTTTTTATGATATTTATAACCCTATTTTTTTTTACGTATGACGTCGCAAAAATGACGAACCAGTAACTAGATTTTCTTCATCGATAAATTGCGTAAAATAAAATATGAAAATTGAAAACTAACCTCAGAATCGCAAGTTTCGTAAAGAAAATAAGATTCATTGGTCGATATCGTTTATTAATTTATGTTTTTCTTCAATGTGAGTTATGTAAGAATCTTAAAATAAATTACTTGATATCCTCTTATATAACACAATAGTATATCTTAAGTAGTATCTTACACTCCTTTCTTCACAAAGAACCACATTCCACAAGGACGTGAGCACAAGTAATTTGTTTGTGAGATGCTGACCAGCTGATATTTTTTATCGTAATTATCGTGAAGTGAATGACAAGTTAACAATTATATATGTTATTTATCTTTATTCTCTAAACATATTGTTATTCTGTATATAACAAAAACAATATTCTATATAAATTTTCATAAAATTTATCATTACATTAGTATTCTGATAAAAAATGACAAATTTCCTTATTCATTTTAATTATATAAATATTACTGTAATAAAACAAAAAACTCAAAATATTAGTTTACATTGTATTAGTACCGATTACACAGCACAGATAAGTTTTTTATTAAATAAATTTCTACAGACAATTATATAATTTACATTTAATAGTAAATATAATATCCTTTCAAACATATTTCAAGATTGCTGTGCTGTTATCAATAGACTATATCAGCAATCTCACAAAAGGAGCTTATATCTAAATTACTTGAAGGAAGTAATTATAACAATTTATTCCTACAACAATACTAGTTACACGGTGCAACTTAATATTCAGGTGCTTGGCTCTTCTCTTTGCTGTAATCTCTGACTGGTGATATGAACTGCAAATAGAAAGAAAATAGCAGTGTCAGTACTTCACAAGAGCAAAAATTTCTTTGAGATCACCTGAAATAAAGTTAAACAAGGCAATATGGGATATCGCTATTTGTGAGTGGCTCTCCTCACCTTGTATTGTTTATCCTTATAGGAGTTCCATGGCTCAGCTTCTTTCTTATTGAACCAAGAGACATCAGGACTGCGGAATGCTAGACGTAATGTGTAAAATGTCGCAATAAATCCTCCCACTCCTATACAAACGTACAGTGGGATTAGCTGTAACAGAAAATAGGCCATTGAGGAACCGAATGTTCATGTCGTATGTATTATACATTCGACTATGTAAAATTCGATTGCTCACAGCGGGATGCTTCTTCATGCTGCTTAAACTTGTTCCTTGCATCTTGATCATTTTGGCCGCTGATCGAGGAGTTTGCAACGGTTAGAGGAAAAGAATGAAATTCGTGTCCTCGAACGAAGCAGACGCACCAATACGTTCAATCTTGAAAGCTAGGTCCAGTATCTATCAGTGCGATAAATCACCCCACTCGAACTCAGCACGCTACGAGGGCGAATGAAACGAAAGATCAACCAGAGAGGAACGTGAGAGCGGCCAACACGGTGTTTTCGACGACACCGACTTTCCGCACTGGAAAAGGGCGCCATCTGCATCCATTTTGAAAGGGGAACAACGATGCTACTTTCACTTTCAGGTTTAGGCGGTAAAATCTATATGTGGTGGCAGTCCGTGCTACATCCATTCTTAGGCGGTTTATGTCCGTGCTACAACCATAATAGCGTACTTGACAAGCACGGTCTCGCACATTATTACGCGTTTATAACATGAATTAACATGTTAACATGTGCAAAAAAAAAGAATTGACATTGTGTATGATTAATATCATGAAGATCATACTTACCGGAAGTGTCCGGTAATTAGCTGCCAACCCGAAGTGTGAGGGTAGATTGGGTTGAGACAAACATAAAAGTTCCATACCATTTTGCGAGATTCGCAATAATTATCGAGTTATCAATGACAGAAATCTGAGGAGTAAAAGCGCGCCGACATAGATGATTCGAAAAGCGTTGCAGCTGTTCGGGGCAGCGATCATGAATCTTTTCTCTAGCGTCAACTAATAAAAAGTGAAAGACTTCTGTGAATCAGTGAAAAATGAAAAATTTTATATGAATTTGTGAAAATCGAAACACTTCACACGACAATTGAGTCGTTCAACATGGCAGTTGCGCGTTCTGGATAATTCAATGAATACCAAAGAAATCAAAATGATCGAAATAATAATGTTCGTGTAGTCCGAAGGATATTATGTGACACGCAAAATCCGTTTCATATAATATCCAAAGAAAATGTTTCAAAATATGTATGTACAGGTAATATAAACCTTATGCACCGACGAGATATACTACAAAAACTGATGACCTTACGGGATTTAGCGTACCAGAGAAATTTCCCTGGTGAGGCACTCGGGCGAAAGAAGAGACCGTCTCGCATTTAGCGCAGTAAAATTTAATGGAAACTAATACTTTTCAATCCTTTTCTTCGGATCAAAAAGATTCAGAATTCAGACATATTCAAAATGTCAATACTTTTTAATACGTTTCAATTCGACATTTTATACAGAAAAGTAGGACGAAGGGAATGGGATGCGGGCAACGATACATCATGCGTCTCCAGACGTGTCAAATCGTTTATTATAGAGGAGACTATGATACGGCAACTTGTATTCGAATATTTAATCGTCCCATGGACCACTTATATATAATAAAAAAAAAAAAATTAACGTGGATAAATGAACGATTCGTATCAATTTTTCCTTTTCTTATAGAGCAATGAAAGAGTAAATCAGTATCGAAAATCAAATACCGATTAATACCATAAATCAGTGTCAGAAAATTGTCCAATGACAATTTGTTCTCATTTTTCAGGTAGTTACCGCTCTAATTTACAAAACAAATTAACTCGGTTAAACGAACGATTCGTACCAATATTTCTTCTCTTATAAAGAAATGAGAGAATAAATCAGTACCGAAAATCGAAGGCCGATCAATACCTAATTTATTCATCAAATTAACGCGGATTAACGGACGATTCGTATTAATTTTCTGTTTTCTTATAGAGAAATGAAAGAGTAAATCAGTACCGAAAATCGAATACCGATTAATACCATAAATCAGTGTCAAAAAATTGCACACGTGCATTGACAATTTGTTCTTATTTTTCAGGTACATACCCCTCTAATCTTATTCAACAAATTAACTCGGATAAACGAACGATTCGTATCAATTTTTCTTGTCTTATAAAAAAATGATAAAATAAATCAATACCGAAAATCAAAGACCGTTCAATATCTAATTTTTTCATCAAATTAACGCGGATAAATGAACAATTCGTCTGAATTTTTTCTTTTCTTATAGAAAAATGAAAGGAGAAATCAGTACCGAAAATCGAATATCGATCAATACCGTAAATCAACGTCAGAAAATTGTCCACGTGCAATTACATTTCGTTCTTATTTTTTAGGTACTTACCCCTCTAATTTACTCAACAAATTAACTTGAATAAACGAATGATTCGTACCAATTTTTCTTCTCTTATAAAGAAGTGAAAGAATAAATCAGTACCGAGAATTGAAGACCGCTCAATATTTAATTGTATGTATACTTTATTGATTCCCCTGCGGGGTTACAAATTCCAATATAATCTCTCCTGCTTACTTCCTATTACGCTCGCCCCTATCCCCTCGCACGCACAGACACACTCCCATCCCCCGCCCCTCCTAACTACTTTACAAATATCTTACATCTACTCGCTCGCTTATCTCTTATAATTAATTGTTCGCTTATCGTCTATTTTTATATATATGTATATATTTATATTTCTATGCCGCTGTTACTCCTATAATTCTTATTTCCTACCGCTGATTTTCGCTTTCCTCCATTCATTCCATTCCTTCACACTTTCTCCCTCGCTCTCTCTCTCTCTCTCTCTCTCTCTCATCCTTTTAATCCTCCTCGTCCTCCCTCTAGCCCCCTCCACTCCACTACCTCTCTCATCCCCCTCTCCCTCCCCCCTCTCCTAGCAGCCTTTCTACCACCTATCCCCATCCCTCTCCCTCTCTCCCCACCCTCATGGTGCACGATCAATATTTAATTTATTCATCAAATTAACGCGGATAAATGAACGAAACGTATCAATTTTTTCTTTTCTTACAGTACAATGAAAGTACAATGAAAGAGTCAATTAGTATCGAAAATTGAATATTGATTAATACCATAAATCAGTGTCAGAAAATTGTTCAAGTGTAATGACAATTTGTTCTTATTTTTCAGGTACTTACCCCTCTAATTTATTCAACAAATTAACTCTATTAAACGAACGATCCGTATCAATTTTCTTCTCTTATAAAGAAATGAGAGAATAAATCAGTACTGAAAATCGAACACCGACCAATATCTAATTTTTTCATCAAATTAACGCGAATAAATGAACAATTCGTCTGAATTTTTTCTTTTCTTATAGAAAAATGAAAGGAGAAATCAGTACCGAAAATCGAATACCGATCAATATTGAATTTATTCATCAAATTAACGTGGATAAATAAACTATTTGTATCAATATTTTTTTCTTTTATAGAGAAATCAAAAACTAAATCAGTACCGAAAACCGAACATTGATCAATACTATAAATCAGCGTTAGAAAATTGTCTAAGTGCAATGACAAGTTGTTTTCATCTTGCAAGTACTTACCCCACTAATTTACTCAACAAATTAAGTCGGATAAAAGAAAGATTCGTATCAATTTTTATTCTCGTATAAAGAAATTAGAGAAATAGTCAGTACCGAAAATTGAAGACCGATCAATATTTAATTTATTCATCAAATTAACGCGGATAAATGAACGTTTCGTATGAATTCTTTTTCTTATAGAGAAATGAAAGAGTAATCAGTACCGAAAATCGAATATCGACCAATACCGTAAATCAGTGTCAGAAAATTGTTCAAGTGCAATGACAATTTGTTTTCATTTTTCAGGTACTTACCCCTCTAATCTTATTCAACAAATTAACTCAGATAAACGAACGATTCGTATCAATTTTTTTTGCCTTTTAAAAAAATGAAAAAATAAATCAGTACCGAAAACCGAATATCGATTAATACCATAAATCAGTGTCAGAAAATTGTCCAAGTGCAATGACAATTTGTTCTTGTCATTTTTCAGGTACTTACCCCTCTAATTTATGCAACAAATTAACTCGGTTAAACGAACGATCCGTATCAATTGTTCTTTTCTTATAAAGAAATGAGAAAATAAATCAGTACCGAAATTGGAGACCGATCAATATTTAATTTATTCATCAAAATAACGCGGATAAATGAACGATTCGTATGAATTTTTTTTTATAGAAAAATGAAAGAATAAATCAGTACCGAAAATCGAATATCGATTAATACCATAAATCAATGTCAAAGAAATTGCCCAAGTGCAATAACAAATTGCTTTCATCTTGCAGGTACTTATCTCACTAATTTACTCAACAAATTAAGTCGGATAAAAGAAAGATTCGTATTCAATTTTTATTCTGTTATAAAGAAATTAAAAAATCAGTCGGTACCGAAATTTGAAGACCGATCAATATTTAATTTATTCATCAAAATAACGCGGATAAATGTACGATTCGTATAAATCTTTTTTTTATAAAAAAATGAAAGAATAAATCAGTACCGAAAATCGAATATCGATTAATACCATAAATCAGTGTCAGAAAATTGTCCAAGTGCAATGACAATTTGTTCTCATTTTTCAGGTACTTACCCCTCTAATCTTATTCAACAAATTAACTCAGATAAACGAACGATTCGTATCAATTTTTATTCTCTTTAAAAAAAATGAGAAAATAAATCAGTTCCGGAAACCGAATATCGATTAATACCATAAATCAGTGTCAGAAAATTGTCCAAGTGCAATGACAATTTATTCTCATTTTTCAGGTACTTACCCCTCTAATTTACGCAACAAATTAACTCGGTTAAACGAACGATCCGTATCAATTGTTCTTTTCTTATAAAGAAATGAGAAAATAAATCAGTACCGAAATTGGAGACCGATCAATATTTAATTTATTCATCAAAATAACGCGGATAAATGAACGATTCGTATGAATTTTTTTTTATAGAAAAATGAAAGAATAAATCAGTACCGAAAATCGAATATCGATTAATACCATAAATCAATGTCAAAGAAATTGCCCAAGTGCAATAACTAATTGCTTTCATCTTGCAGGTACTTATCTCACTAATTTACTCCCCAAATTAAGTCGGATAAAAGAAAGATTCGTATTCAATTTTTATTCTGTTATAAAGAAATTAAAAAATCAGTCAGTACCGAAATTTGAAGACCGATCAATATTTAATTTATTCATCAAAATAACGCGGATAAATGTACGATTCGTATAAATCTTTTTTTTATAAAAAAATGAAAGAATAAATCAGTACCGAAAATCGAATATCGATTAATACCATAATAAATCAGTGTCAGAAAATTGTCCAAGTGCAATGACAATTTGTTCTCATTTTTCAGGTACTTACCCCTCTAATCTTATTCAACAAATTAACTCAGATAAACGAACGATTCGTATCAATTTTTATTCTCTTTAAAAAGAATGAGAAAATAAATCAGTTCCGGAAACCGAATATCGATTAATACCATAAATCAGTGTCAGAAAATTGTCCAAGTGCAATGACAATTTATTCTCATTTTTCAGGTACTTACCCTCTAATTTACTTAACAAATTAACTCGGTTAAACGAACGAACCGTATCAATTTTTCTTTTCTTATAAAGAAATGAGAAAATAAATCAGTACCGAAAACCGAAAGACTAATCAATACCATAAATCAATGTCAAGAAAATTGTCCAAGTGCAATGACAAATTGTTTTCATCTTGCAGGTACATATCTCACTAATTTACTCAACAAATTAAGTCGGATAAAAGAACGATTCGTATTCAATTTTTATTCTGTTATAAAGAAATTAAAGAATCAGTCAGTACCGAAAATTGAAGACCGATCAATATTTAATTTATTCATCAAATTAACGCGGATAAATGAACGATTCGTATGAATTTTTTTTCTTATTGAGGAATAAAAGAGTAAATCAGTACCGAAAATCGAATATCGATTAATACCATAAATCAGTGTCAAAAAATTGTCCAAGTGCAATGACAATTTATTCTCATTTTTCAGGTACTTACCCCTCTAATCTTATTCAACAAATTAACTCGGATAAACGAACGGTTCGTATCAATTTCTTTGTCTTGTAAAACAATGAGAAAATAAATTAGTACCGAAAATCAAAGACCGTTCAATATCTA
This sequence comes from Harpegnathos saltator, assembly GCF_003227715.2. Classification (NCBI taxonomy): domain Eukaryota; kingdom Metazoa; phylum Arthropoda; class Insecta; order Hymenoptera; family Formicidae; genus Harpegnathos; species Harpegnathos saltator. The sequence goes on along the minus strand of NW_020230532.1, from coordinate 217,147 downwards.
ATTTTTTCATCAAATTAACGCGGATAAATGAACAATTTGTATCAATCTTTTTTTCTTTTATAGAGAAATCAAAGACTAAATCAGTATCGAAAACCGGATATTGATTAATACTATAAATCAGCGTTAGAAAATTGTCTAAGTGCAATGACAAGTCGTTTTCATCTTGCAGGTACTTACCCCACTAATTTACTCAACAAATTAAGTCGGATAAAAGAACGATTCGTATCAATTTTTATTCTCTTATAAAGAAATTAGAGAATCAGTCGCTACCGAAAATTGAAGACCGATCAATATTTAATTTATTCATCAAATTAACGCGGATAAATGACCGATTCGTATGAATTTTTTTTCTTATAGAGAAATGAAAGAATAAATCAGTACCGAAAATCGAATATCGATCAATACCGTAAATCAGTGTCAGAAAATTGTCCAAGTTCAATGACAATTTGTTCTCATTTTTCAGGTATTTATCCCACTAATTTACTCAACAAATTAACTTGAATAAACGAATGATTCGTATCAATTTTTCTTGTCTTATAAAGAAATGAGAGAATAAATCAGTACCGAAAATTGAAGACCGATCAATATTTAATTTATTCATCAAATTAACGCGGATAAATGAACGAGTCGTATCAATTTTTTTTTCTTGTAGAGGAATGAAAGAGTAAATCAGTACCGAAAATCGAATATCGATCAATACCATAAATCAGTGTCAGAAAATTGTCCAAGTGCAATGACAATTCGTTCTCATTCCTGAGTCTTTCCCGAGTCGAAATATTAATTCTACATTGATCCTGCAAATTGCATCCAATTTGAAAAATCAATGTAGAATATCTAGGTGCGCAATAGTGAACAAGCTTTGTCCTACCTGAACGTCTTCATCTGGCTACTCTCGCAGTCTCGCCCATGATGAGTCTTCAACAGCGACGTATTCCGCAGTTATTTAATACTCGTTTACTTCGATAATGTATATGTACTTAATCCTTATATTCTTAATTTAAATGAGCAATTTTTGTTGATTTTGATTATATATTCGCTTAACAGCGCAAAAAAGAGAACAAAGATAAAAACGTAAATAGAACTGCCTTTGTTAGAACTGCGCGTGAGATAAATATATAAGGATTAAATAGTCATATAAGAATTAGAGGAAATGGGAAATGAAAAATACTTTTTATTCTCATCATTCTTAAAGTTCTTTTTTCCTTTCTTCTTCTCTTTTTTTCTTTTCTTTTTTCTAATGAGAATGATGAGAATTGTAGCTCTTAAAAGAGCTGAAGCTGCAAAAAGACAACGGTTATGTCTAATAATGCTGTTTCACTAATAGAGATTTTAATTCTGATTCGGTACAATAAGAAAGACAAACAAGAATGAGAAACGGACATTCTAGCAGATTTTAAACAAAAACAGCAATCTGAGCATTATTAGACGAATAAAAATCAACACTTGTAAAATTTATATCAGATTCTGAGATCATTATTCATAGTTTTTTAAATTATATGCAATTTTTCATTGAGAACATAATTACAAATTTGTACTCATAAACCTTAGCTTGCCTCAGCAATCTTGCTTGAATAGACATTCATATTTTACGAGAAAAGAAAAGTAGAACTCATGTTACGTGAAATTAGTTTAACGAATAATCAAATCTCAAGCTATTTTATCATTTTTCAGATGATAAACTATGAATGCTGATCTAATTTCGACTCGGGTATGTCCTTACTTCGAGTAAGGTCCGTTAAAATTAGAAAAATTCTGCGTAATAATAATTACTCGAGGTACCTCGAATACCATACATCATGTATCGCTGTCCTCGGCTATGTCTCTCGGCGCGCTCCGGAGTCCTCTCTCCATCCTGACTTCTCGATCCGACGTCCTCCTTCTGGTTGCTCCGTCGCAGCACCCCCGGATACTCCATGATAGCACTGGCGACGACACTGACTCTAGCTCTAACACTCGCGCAAGTAAGATTCGGGGACAAAGAAACGCGTATTAACCGACACTCGTACTATTCTGCGTCGCGGTATGCGCGTCGTTCGTCGGCTCGAGGCGCAATGTCCTTTCCGCAATCACGGAGTCATATATAAGCGTACGAAAACAAACAATCGGGAAGGCACGGTTACCCCCCACTTTGCCGATCAGTGTTGATGCCTGCGTCGTTGTTCGTTAGCTGAAAATGAAAACAACTCGTGTTTTCAAAGCATGCCTGAGAGAGAGTCGCTTCAAACTTCACAATAATTATTTACGTCTGTTCCAAGAATCATATTACGCTGAATTCAAACTGTCTCTATTTTGACATGACATATACGAGATCTGCGATCGCATCATTGATCTTTCTTTGGACAAGAAAATCCTGAGAGGAACGCTGTTCGAGAATATCACATTTTATGTTTCAGGTGCTTTGCAGATTATCGAATCCGCTGTAATAGATCAAGGAAAGTATGAATGCGTCGCTATGAATAACATGCGTGGGCACGGAGTACTCCAAGTCAATCACGTTATACGTGAAACGTACGTGTATTTAATATTATATAAAATTTACCTTTTTAAACAAAAAGGTAAAAAAAGGCGCCAAGTACAAGCGCAACACGTATTGTGTTATTTTTAGAAGTATCAAACTCAAATTATTTTTTTTATTGTATATATGTGTACATAAGTTTTTACAAGTAAAACTTATAACTATAATAAAACTCTGCAACACTTTTCTACTGTACAAAAGAAGTGATATATTAGAACAGTAGCGCCAACTGAGAAATTCCGACTTCTTATTCCCGGAAAATTCGTCAAACGTCAAACGAAGGGCAAAAAGTGTCGTCGCTCGCGAGCCGATCAACACAATCGGCGCGATGTAAACATTGCGGGCCTCGGCGGCGGTTGAAGCAAGAGAGACTTGCCCTTGGGCATTTTTTCTTTTCTCGAAGGTTCCGGGACAACGAGGGGAATGCGAGGAGGCCTTTCAACTGTACGCGACATTGATTTACTACTTATTGATTACTGAAAATAAAGAAAATTATTCTGTCGAAGCATCGGATATTTGTTAGCTTTATGTTAATGAAAGAGGAATGTATACGATTAGAAAATATGTTAGCAACTAATTGTACAGAATGTCAAAGTTGTTGTAACGCCGTTTTCGGAGAATAATTAAGGGTCATGGTAGCGTTAAAGAATGGAATTTCATCTCATGCGAATTTTGTCTCGTTCTTATTAAATGTTAGATTATCCGCTGCGGACAATAACTCTTCTACTTTTCATCTAATATTCAATGATAATAAATAACATTTAATTGCATTCGTTTGGCTTTTTTTTATTTCGAAAATAAAAAAATATATACCAGGGTGAGATTTCACCCATGACAATATCAAGGTGATTTTCTTTGATGCTTTTTTTAAAAGTTCAAATATTTCATCGACTCGCAGGATATTTATAATCAGAGTCTCGTCGCGTTAATTAACATGTGCTCCTCCGAGCGGATCGAATGCTCACCGACGGCCATTGTCAGTGCCACGAGCGAATGTCCGGAGCGGACGGGATGCTGAATTGAGAAGCAGGACGAAGGGAACGGGACGCGAGCAACGATACATCATGCGTCTCCAGACGTATCAAATCGTTTATTATACAGGAGACTTTGATACGGCAACATGTATGTAGAGGATTTAATATTTAATATGTACTTTTATTTTTCCTGCTCCCCCCCCGCTCTTTTTAGACCTTCGGGCATAGTCTGGCATAGAGATAGTAACTATGGTTGCAGCACGGACATAAACCGTCTGATAGGATGTATCACGGACTTCCACCACATGCAGATTTTACCATCAAGACCTAAAAGTGGATGTAGCATCGTAGTTCTCCTCTCAAAATGGATGCAGATGGCGCCCATTTCCAGTGCGAAAAATCGGTGTCGCCGAAAACGCCGTGTTGGCCGCTCTCAGCTTCCTCTCTGGTTTATATTGTTTTATTTTGTCAGGAACCTAAGGCCTGTTCGTTTTGTCTGCACTGCTGAATTAGTGCATTAAGTTAAAGTGAAACAAACGTAGATTTTCTCACTTCAACTTGTTGCACCAGTTCAGCAGTGCAGACAAAACGAACAGGCCTCTAGTATAAGATTATGAATTCCCCAACTACCCCCACCAACTTACGTTGTATCGAGAATCCGCGCGGGACATTCGATAATACTTTTATTTCAACGCACATTTTCAGAATGGATAGACGCGTGAGCTTGCTCTTTATTCTTTTTCTTTGTTCATTCGTTTACGCGCTAGATGTAAACCTGACTAGACAGAAGAGGGTTGTTGGTGGTGTTCCGGCTCTGCAACCTCCCGAGGACGATCCGGTGGTTTTTGTAAATAAAAACGGTCAACATGCGCGCATCATCGGCAGTCGCGACCCGAATAAAGGATTCTATACCTTTCGTGGAATTAGATTTGCAAAACCTCCAACGGGAGACAATAGATTCCAGGTAAAAACATTAATAATATAACAATTGTAGTCTACAAATACATGTAAACTATGTTTCTCGCGTACATTTAACATAATTACAAAAAGAACATTTAAAATTATTTTTACCTTTTTATATTGAATAAAATATACTATATTATGTCGTCAACGCGCACAATATATGTCAAATAATCGCAGTGCGTGAATGACAATGCTGTTAAAACGTTACATAAACTGGCGGATACGTCACAATGTATGCGGTCGGATGCATTAATAGTGTCTGCTTTACATTCACTCGATTGTATGAGCGAATGCTAAATCGTCTGCACGATTCAAATTATCTGCAAGAAAATTAATCACTTTATAGTCACGTAGAAACAAAGCCATTTTTCCTTTTTTTTAAAATCAATTATCCTAACTTTTATCATTCGGTGATTGTTTAGCATTCTTAATCTAGCGAGAAAATTCTTTTCATTTCTCCTTTTCTTGTGATAAAGTATGTTTATCTTTCTTTTTCGTTCAGTGATTAATAGAATTTAAAATTTAATTTCTGCATTCATCGAAAATAATAACGCCGGTTTCGTCTTTTGTTAACAGTAATCAACGGTAGTATGTTTGAAAAATTATCGAGCTGTCTTCAAGCTATCTTCCAGCAATAGAATGATTAAATTCAATGACTACAGTGAACTACTCGCCTCGTGTTAAATAGTCGTGAATAATAATAGGTGTATCCTATGTGAGACCACGGAACACTCCGCTATCGTATCTTTTACGCTACATCATTAAAATTATGAAATTGATACGTGTGGACGCGGAGCGTCCTCTTATCTCTCGGTGTATCCTGCCGCTGCCTAATTTAATAAATTTGATACACGTTATCAGTTCTGTCCGAAGAACACATTATAGCAAGGGACAAGTGGCGTAATTTACCATGTAACTTGACCTATATATTACTCAATTAATATTAATTTTATATATACAGTTGTACTTTTTTCAAATGCGGTCGAAAAAAAGACAAGATTTTTCTTTTTAATTTATTGACGCAATTAACGTAGATAGCATGTGCGCATTGTGAGAAAAGTTATTCCACAGCGAGCCTCACCCGTGCTTCTCGAAGGGGATTACAACGCTACAACCTGGGGACCACCCTGTCCTCAGCCGAGCCGCGATGGGACCGATCGAATCATAGGAAACGAAGACTGTCTCTTTCTGAACGTTTTCACGCCGTCGCTTCCGGATTCCAGTGATGGCTACCCTGTGTTGGTATGGATTCACGGCGGCGGTTTTCGACGAGGTTCAGCGTGCCAATACGAAATGAGAAACCTGATTAGCAAGAAAATGGTCGTTGTATCCGTACAGTATAGACTAGGATCGTTAGGTAAATGAAAGACGCATTGAGAAAACTCTAATAGAATAGAAGATAATATAGCTGAAAAATGCGGGATATATTAGCGTATTGGATTGGACATTAAATTGATTAAAATTTCGGCTGACTAAAGTGATCCGAATTAACCTCGAGCGATTTTCTTCAGGCTTCTTGAGCACAGGTACGAAGGAGTTGCCGGGAAACAACGGCATGTTCGACATGATACTGGCCGTCGACTGGGTGAAGGATTACATACACTTCTTCGGCGGTAACTCGAAAAAAATAGTGGCTTTTGGTCATGACACCGGTGCCAGTTCCGCCATGATGCTGTCACTATCGAAATTCTGCAAAAGTAATTGCAAATGCGTAATTCGTCGCGTCACAAATATGCGTCCGCTTCTCGGTAACAAATTGTAAATGCTTTCACAGATAGCTTCAGCGGTCTGATCGCCATGTCGGGTTCGATTTTATCTCACTTCGCGGTCGACAGAAATCCTGCCGACACAGCGAAAGATGTAGCGCGCCACAATGGCTGTCCGATAGATAACACTCGAGAAATGGTGAGCTGTCTTCGGGAAGTGCCAGCGGAAGAACTGATCAGGACCGATTCCAGATTGGAGAACGTTCGGATGGTGGCTCAGGGTTTTATCTCCGGACTGTCGAATCTGCTCGGAGCCGGTCCTGTCTTGGAAGGTGCTGATGACAACAGGTAACGTAAATTCGGCGGGAAGCATTGCGATTTCTCGATTAAACTTGCCGTTGCCATCTTTTCAAGGTCGCTCCCCAACTTTTTGGTCGAATCGCCGGAAGATACCTTGAAATTCAACAATTTTCCAAGTATACCTTTGCTGACCGGAGTTATGAAAGACGAAACCGGAGGCGCCATTTCCGGCGGCTATAAAAATGAAGTGCTAAATAAGTTGAACACGATTCCAAATTATTTGACCAACGATTTGGTACCGCATCTACAGGACACTATACCAAACATACAAAACGGATCGCGATTAGTTCCGCAAGCTTTCAGCGGCTATTTTAATATCCTTCAGGGCGACGGCGCCCGAGATACGATTGGAAAAGTGGCGGAAGCTGTTGGCGATTCGCTTTATAATGTGCCAGCATTTCTGACCGTTGATAATTGGTCGAAAAAGGCGAATGCTTTTTTGTACACTTTCGATCACAAGGGAAAAAAGAATTATGGGAAAGACTTCCTCGCTGGATTGCCGATTGTCGACGCTAAGCAATTGTCAGATGGTATGAATTTTAAAATAATTGATAAAACAAAATTACTAATTTTATTGTCTCTACGCGGCAACAGGATATCAATCTTCTCGCAGGTAACTTGAATCACGGTGACGATTTGGGATATGTCTTTGGTCCAAATACTATAACCGGTGAAAGTATGGGCAAGAACGACGAAGAACCAGATGAAGCGGACGAGCGCGTGACTGAGATTTTTACGGACATGATAGCAAATTTTGCGAGAAGCGGCACCGTTAACATACCTGCTGTATCTAGCAGAGGCGCCATGCTAGATGAAATACCGACATACTCGAGCGACACAAATTCTTTCGTCAGCATCACAACAGCTCCGCAGAGCATGAGGAATTTTCGGTAGCGTCACGGGAATCTTACATAGTAATTAACAATTGACGCATAAATTATAATAAATTACTCGCTCTACTAACATTAGATATTGCGAAATGGGCCTGTGGACTGTTGCGCCCGAACGACTGCAATCGTCCATGTGTAGTCTGTACAAAGTGCCTCTGCAATTACTACAACAAGGTGTCAAAGGAACAGCATCGATGATCGAGAAACCGCTCGGTACACTCGGCGGATTTGCTTCCGGTCTTCAGTCTGGTCTTAATTTCGCCGACAAATCGGAAAATCAAAATACCAAAGTGCCGCGCGAAGAGAATAAAACGCAGGAAGGATCACGTGACAGGCTTTTATCAAAAGCACCTATACCACAAATACCATTCTTTGGCTAAATAACTTTGCATGTGCTTCTAATATTATTTATCTTGTTAAGGATAAATTGGCGGTATAAAAATACCTCTGACACGACATTTTAGGTAACTGATTCATGGAACAGGAATATCACAGAATAGATTGAGCATATCTGCACCATCAGTGTCTGATTCTTCATCTTCTTCTTCTTGCTGAACATCATTTTCTGCTATCTTCTCCTTTATTTCTTCATCATTTGTTTAGACCAATGCTGCGATTTTTGAACCTGAAATAAGATTATATATGATATAATATATGTTCTATAAGATAGAAATTAACATGCAATAAACATAGAATTGTTTATTTCTTCATAATTATCTGACACTTACAGTTAATAGTATTTCGTTCTAGTACCATATCTTTCATTGAAGATAACATATTCATTTGCAACTTAGTCTCCATACCTGAGAATGAATTAGCATACATCACCTATATATGTGGAGCAACATTTGTAAGTAAATATTTTTACACTGCTGAAAGATTTAGTGCTATTAAATATTAGCTCATTTTCTAAAACTTGACTCGTCCATTGCAAAAATTCATTGCAAGTTCTTGTTTAAAGTAGTGTAATTCGATATCGACTTACTTTATAATACTCGAATCCACATGTTATTTGTTGTATTCTTTCAAGTAAATTTCAATACAAAATTTCTCTGCATCATGTGCAAACAAAAAAAAATAAAAGCTACCATTAATTTCAATCCTTCGATGTGTTTTCTTTCATTCTAACTTATTGCATTAGTTCAGAAGTTTTTCGAAAAGAACAGACCTACTGACAGTAGGCACATTGGAGCACTCACGTGTTGCTACCACACATGCGCATTGTGTATCCCAGAGTCACAGGCCGTTACAATACTAGTCACAACATAAGCCGGTTCCTTTTCTGCTCGATTAGGGTGTACTTTCTTTTTAAAAAATTCTTTTTATAAAAATCTAGTATATATTTGAGAGACTTGTTGGGAAAAGGAGGAGAGGAAAACTAACGCAAGGTAGCAGAGAGAAAGCACAAAAAGAAACACAGATTACAGGTTAGGTTAGGTTACTCTAAACAGATACAAATGGCTGCACCTCCGGGCTGATAAAACCGGGATGAAAATACTACTAGATTATCTACTAGAGATAGTTCGCAAAATATGAGAAACGACCGATAGATGGCATCGTATCAACCTACTTTGTAACGTACCGAAGATAAGTCGTCAGCCATACGGACGTTCGATTCGAACGACGAAGAGACGCGCTGTAAATCAACAAGTATGTGCACTTCTTATTTCCTTTCTTTCGAAAGTCTTTTTTCACACACATATATATATATATATACACATATATATAATATATATATATATATATATAACTGGACTCTCATCACAATTTGGAAGAAAGAGTACTGTTCGCGTGTAAGTTCAGCAAATTCTCGCATGTAGGTCACCCACTAAAAAACAGATGACGTCGCGCTGAAAATCGCCCACTCGCAAGTAATGCTTAAGCAACGCTGAAATGTTTGGAATTGAATGGAGATCAGCTCGTGCGGATGAATAGAATCGAGCGGCGTGCTAAGTCGTCACACTCGTAGCGAGTACAATCGCCTGCTATTACTCCGCGAGTTGACGCACATTTGAATCGACCATGTACACGTGAGGTTATTCAAGTATCGAAATATATACGGTAAGACATGTTATCGAATCAGTCGCTTGTCCGTCTGTCCGCGAGCCAAGTTGCTCGCGCTGTGTTTGGCAATGTTTCGTTGTGTCTTGCAGAAGCGTACAATGGCCATTATACGGCGACGCCGCTATTAATACCCTCCTGCCTAATTGTTTCTCGGAATTTCTTAATTGCACCTGCTGTGCGACACTACCTCGCGCCGGCACCTCGGACGAAAAAGATCAACGTTAGTCACGCGTTGTAAACACAAACGAAGAGAGTTGCGCTGCGCGCAAGTACTTGGCCCAGATGCATTTTCCTGGCAGAAGTCGACCACCGAAAGGTATCGTTCTTGATCTCTCTCTCTCTCTCTCTCTCTCTCTCTCTCTCTTCGCGGTTTTGATCGAGTGAATGTCGAGTTATTCGATCGAACGCCACTTGATCGCGAGTAAATTATTAGTGTTTACGTAACGCTTTTCTTCGATACGAGGTTCATCGCGATTATACAATACGTTCGACCAAGCGATATTTTTCTTCCTCTCGATTTACGCGAGTCAGATCGGGTCAAGTACTCCGATAACTTGGTCTTACTTGTGGCGCTATATAAAATATGCCGAGTGTTTTGCAACGAATCCTTCGAATATTCAATTCAACAAATCACGTAGGAGCGTGAGGCCATAATCGAATGCAAATGCAAACGAATCGAATGTAGCAACGGTTACAAAGTTACCGTTTGCAGACCGAAAGAATCTCCTCGAAGTCAGACATCAATTCACTGAGAGAGAAGAGCAGAAATTTTTCTCAGGCACGAATTGATCAAGAATCTCTGAAATTGTTTTTTCCTTCATTTATCCTCTTCCGTCTATTTTTATTAACGTCGATTCTATTCACTTTTTTTTTACCATGTTCCGGTTAAAACAATCGACTTAGCAATCTCGCAGAATTTCAACTGAGACTGCTGGAAGGAAAAGTGGAGAATGATCAAATCATTACCAAATCGGTTAGATTAACTGGAGCTTGGTAAAAAATGGCCTTCAAAGACCTGAATTCAAATTGAGCTTTTCAATCGAAAACTTCAGTAGAAACGGGCGATTTCACGCAGTAACGAGAAAGGGGGGCCCAAGGAGGCCGGTGCATGCAGGTGCGACACCTAGGTCCTCTCTCTCCTCTGCGCTACAGCGGGAGGCCCTTCTCCTCTCCCTTTGCCAACCGTCCCACGCCCAACCCCTACCTTGATCGCGCGATACTTCCCCCCCCCGCACCTCGTTCGATGCAGGGTCTCTCTATTTCCCGTCTCAAGTCGCTTCTCTCAGTTCCCCTCAGTTCCCCTACCAACCGGCGATCAGTTGAGTTGCGGTGAGCGTCGCTCGGGAGATCGGTTCGCGTCCCGTCTTGTCTTTCACGTTCGCCACGGAGTCGCGTCGATTCGACTGCAACTTCAGGCCGATCGTACAAGTGCGCGTCTCGGTGGATCGGCTGACGAAACCGCGCTCGATCTTTCAGCTGTGGCAAACGCTCGAGAGATCAAGGGGAGGACGACGGTCCAAGGGTGCGAGCTACGAGCGACGGCAGCGGCGGGAGCAGGTCGCGTCGGCCGGAATCGGAGGAACGCGGATCTGCAGCTTGAATTCGACGGATCCTTCGGATCGACTCGGACTCGAGCCCAGCCGAGATTCCATCCTGCCGCGGCCGCGAACCACAGCGCGGAATGCGGCGCGGCCACCCGATGGACGATGGCCGTTAAATCGGTGAGTATATACATGTACACGTATCCTGCGGTAGTGCATATTCGCGCGCATATGTTGTATGTATGTGTGTGTATGTGTGTGTGTGTGTGTGTGTACGCGCACGCGACAGCAACCACTGCCATATTGAGGATAGGAGAATTTTCGGCCGCGAACCGGTCGCGACGGCGCGCTGCGTACGAAAATTCTGTCGCAACGCGCGTCCGTGTGTCAGGTATATCGGCTTTTCTTCTCTCGTGGGTCTCTCGTGCGAGACAACGCGAGTGGCGACCACCTTCCTCTGACAGGTGGAATGCGGCTGACGGCTGCCCGCCGCACGATAGGGGCATCGCATAGACGCGGGCGATCGCAGCGCGACGCGAGCGACACGTTTTGGAATGCGAGTGCACGCGCCAAGTGAGTGTCGCCGGAGATCGACCGGTGAAATTCGCGTGAATTTCGGGCAAGGATGGGAAATATTTTGTGCGGGATTAGGCGTTTTGAGGCTTTCCCTATTTCCTCTCTTCGAAGCTTCAAACGCGACAAAGAAATTTCGCAGGGGATGAACGCTTGGGGATGAATATTTGGGTATTCGAGAACGCCAAAAGCGCGTACAAACGAATAAGCACGCAATTTGTTCCACCGAGAGTATCGATATCTCGAATCTTGGAATGGAGCTCGAAGCCTCGAGAGGTTGAATTGCTCCAACTTCAACTTCAAACGTTGAATTATTAACCGACGTTTCTAATTATCAACTAATGTCACTTTTAATTATATTTATATATATGTTTCATGTGTGGTGCGAATGCCAGAGATAATGTTTAACTTTATTATATACATTATTAATTTATATACATTATTATATACATTATTAATATATATATTTATTTAATATTATATATACATACCGTATATACGGTGATTTTCTATTTTATGTGCACATTTTGTGCATTTGCATGTAGAAAGGAGCAATTTCTTCCTCATCTCTCTCTCTCTCTCTCTCTCTCTCTCTCTCTCTGTAGGAGTTTGAGATCTTAATTCTCCGAAACTTGTTTTTAATTTGTGCCTTTTTTGATCGTTGAAATGTTAATTGACCCTGATGATCAATATAGGTACAACACACTGACATCTCCTTATAAGATGCAAACAAAGCCTGATTGCATCATTTAAACAAAAGATAAAACGTCAAATGATTTGTTGTAAGATGTCGTGTCGATAACAAACGTTTCATTTTATTAAAAACGCCGGTATCGCGTATAAAATAAACCTGACCTACGGTGTGTGTGTGTGTGTGTATGTGATGTCGCGAGCGATTAGCCGAGAAAAATAGTAAAGGCCTTTACACGTACAAAAATTTTCGTCGTAACCGTAAGGTCGTAAGAGAGCTGACCAATCGCGGTCGGCTATTCCTTCAGCGCAAGGGAAACAATCGACTGCGATTGGTCAGTTTTCTCATAACCTTACGACTAAAATTTGTGTGCGCATAAAGGCCTTAACGACATGTTTTTATCGTCGCTGTTTTTCCTTTCCTGTTTCATCTAAATATCAAATTGGTTCGCATCACGTAGTTAATCAACTATGAGTTCAATCGTTCGTTTTTTGTCAAGTTTGAATTCCATTAGACTCGAAGGTTGAAAGATTAAGTTTGCGTTCTTGCTGGCGTGTTCGGCTGATCCCGACTGATCACCTGAGAGACCTTCCGCTCGGGCTGATTAGAATGCCTCTCGTGCACGCATTTGAGTTGGAATTTTTCTCAACGAGGGAGAATTCAACGAGACTGACACTTGATTGTCCGCATTGTCCGCGCGATCCTCTCGCCCTCGGATCGGCGTCGTTGTGTGCTCGCTTGTCATCAACTTCTTCATCCTGCCGATCAATAACACCTGTGAGCTCCGAGAGAGACGAGCACGGGTGAATTTGACTTTCACTCGGAGTGCACTGCTTTCACCTACGCGTGCTCGGTCGTCGGAAGTATTCGTCGAAACGAGAACTCCGTTTGCGAGATGCTCGCGCGAGCATTTTCCCCGAGAGCTCACCCGCTCTTTTATAAATTCTCGTGAGAGAGAACAACCCGACTAGAAATGTATCCCATGGTCCTGATCAGGTTAACCTCACTTGGACATCAGGTCCCAATAAGGTAATACTATCGGGTCCTAGTAAGTCATGTAACGCAGCGTGGATATCAGGATCTTAGTAAAGATTCATAGTCAGGTGGTCCTTATTGAGTTACCTTATGGAATCCTTATTATGTTTTTTTTTTTTTTCAAATTATAGCTCCTGATTACTCGCCACGGCTAAGAAATGACACGCTGAAAATTCTTTCATGTCATTTCCAAATAGAAAGATATTTGCATGAAATAATATTTTAGATCGCTTGAGCATACTTGTAAAATGTCTCGGAAAAGAAACATAAAATGAATATCATAAGATCATAAAGTATCACAAGGTGACAAGACATAGAGTAGTGTTAAAGAAAAAAGTTGCATGTCACGTTAATTTTATAATTATTTATTGACTGCTAAAAAAAGGATAGTTTCTATAACATTTTACAAATATATTCAAGTGATCTGAAGTGTTTTTTCAATGCAAACATCTTTATATTTGGAAGTGACACCCAAAAATTGTTTTGTTAAAACTTGATAATGCAAATCATATTAGGTACAATGAATAAGATCCCGACAAGGACTCGATTAACTGAACCATATTATATCATACACTAGGTTGGTACATTAAGGTCCTAACGTGGATCCAATCATTATAACCTTATAAAGGTCTTCTTTACTTTTTGTTTGTCGTTAGGACATTATAAGGACTGACTTACTTAGGATTACCTTTCATTCACCCTATTAGGCCCTTATCAATGTTAGGTGAACCTGATCAAACTTTCTAATCGGGAATCTGAATCGAAGTTCGCGCTGAAGATGAACCCGGTGAATCCCAGTGAACGGGAAGGGCAGCGGTGAGCCTCGAGATTGTAACATCGCGGTGTGTTCGACCATCGGTTGATCGGTCCGGAACGTAATCGCTCGGTCACGGAAGGATATACGAGAGAATTCCGAAACCTAATGGGCCGAAGGGGCCACGTCATCTTCCGTTAATCGCCGGCCATTGTCGGGCGCTCACAAAACATCGCCGACCTTTAAGACGGTTAAACTTTGGTTCGACGTGTACTTGTTCAAGTGTTAGATTAAGCTTCGAGGCGATGAGTAATACATTCGTGTCGCGGAGCAGGTGTATCGGCGCGTCGTTAGTTATCATTTCCGCTGGATGATTCACATTTTCGGTCGGGGGGAGAGGGCAGGGCCGGGGGCTCTCGAAATATTTATCTGCGATATTATATTTAATCGGATTCTCGCATTGGCGTGTTTTTCGATTCTATGTTAATATCATGATTATCAATGTCGCGAATGAATATATTCTAATTATACGCCGACGCAATGTTACGACGCCAACAGTCGCGAGCGAGAGGAAGCTGGCTCGGGACGAAGCCGGGACGAAAAGTAGAACATCGCCGTAACATTCTTGTTAGCCTTCCGAAGGCCGCGCTTGAGGTCTGAAAAATCTGTCGCGTCAAAAATAAATCGCGTAGAGGCTGACAAATGTACGACTCGCATGACTGGGGGCATTAACAGCTATTAATATTAAAATTAAATAATAATCTGCTATCGCACGCACACGTACACACGCGCGGTGAAAAGGACTTAGTATCGACATCAACATCTCATCCGGTGCTCAACACGCATCGTTGTTTTTTCCCGGTATCTCGCGTCTCGGAATTTCGCGAATAAATTTAAATAAAAAATGGATCGATCGATAACCCCGCGGGTACAAACGTTAAACATCGAGTGTCGAGTTTGCGAAGCGTGGCTCTCGTGCGTTAATTTAATAATATCGACACAGACAGGATTTCTGGACGCTCGAACACGGCGGAGACGATAGATCGAATCCGCCGATCGTATGTCGTGAAACGAGTTGGACGTTATCTCCCTTCCTCTCTCTCTCTCTCTCTCTTTCTCTTTCTCTCTCTCTCTCTCTCTCTCTCTCACACACACACACACACACAGACACAGACGCGGCTCGCCCTGATATATATTACTTATACGGTGGCTGATGAATCTTTCATCGTAACTGCCGTTGCTCGCGATCGTTAGTAGCTGGATAAGACTGCCGAAGAGCGGCGTCGCCGCGTAATCGGTCACATTGGCGATCGATTTGAAATTGAAATTCGTCCGGAGGGAAATGCACGCTTATATACCGGCGAGATTACCGACACCGAGACCGACGACGCCGCCGCTCCTCCGCGTGAACGCTGTAACCCGCGAGCGATGCAATCACGCCGCCTCGGCGGATCCGCGCTTTTTCGCGAAAGCGAGATAACGCGGTTCGCACGTTCGTTCGAACGCACCGGCGCACTCGTTTTCCATGTAAAATAGGGGCGATATACTTATTGAAAATAAAGACCGCTTCTAACGCCCGATCGAAACCGGCAATTTGTATGCTAGCTCTCTCGGGGCGGCACGGCGGCGCCGCGGCGCCGCGCGAGGGAAAGTCGTGTGAAAATCTCTCTCGGGAAAATAAAACGGCAGTGTCGTTATAAATCTGTTTCTGCAGAAATTGCAGATTCGGTTCGCGGAACTGGCGAAGTTCCGCGTCCTCCGAGCAAAACGCGTTCGTCGTCAATCGCTGCTTCGACCCACCCTTTTCCACCATTTGCAAAGCCGAAGCATGAAATGGAATGGTTTTGAGGAATTCCCGTGCGAATTAATGAGACTTAAAGCAATTCACGAGAGGCGTTCTCGATCTTAAGCCTTACGGCTTGTTAATTATGACTGATATGTTATTTACATCTTCCTCTGATCCTCGCATCTCCAGAGAGTTTCGCGACAGTAGATTTCGCAATTTGTCGTGACTGTGTGTGTGTGTGTGTGTGTGTGTGTCGTGAAAGATTCAAAGTCGTTATCGTCCGATAGAAATAATCTCCACCTGATTCCGCGGTGTCTATTTATAACGACGATAATCCATTTACGCGGCAGATTTGTACGTGCGAACGAATCTGTTTGTTCGTGCTAATTCAGTGAACATTTTGAGGACACACATGTGTGCGGCCTCGGCACATTAAGAGCGCGGAGCAGGGAAGGGGGAGGGTTGAAACGAAGAGATGAAGGATCCGAAGAGGGTCTCACGTAATTATTATTAAATATTGTGGAACGTGATTGTCATTTCTCCACGTTCACTTCGGAGACGTAACTGCGGAAAGCGTGTTCCGAGTTAACAAGCACTTAATGACTCTCGAGATTAATCTAATCTCCAGCTTTAGAGTTGAAGCTCGCACAGTCGGCACGCGAGCATTCGGTTCGGTTTAATTAAGAGGGAAGAAGGAAAAGGTGCCAATGACCGATGACTAGATGTACGCACGTTTATTCAGACACACTCGGACTGTTAATGTCAAACTCGAGTCGTCGGTCATCTCTTTCTACTTTTCTCGTCGTGCGAAATCGTTCTTCTTGCCTTCCGACGCACGTATCTTAAAATACACAGCCTGATCCGCCTTCGTCATTTACGTCACTCGCGGACAAATCGGGACTTATCCAAATCACTTCGCCAAACATATTTGGCATTCTGCAAGTGGACGCCACATCCGGATGTCATTGCGGCGCAGACACGTCTTTTCGCCTTGCGTAACCGCCGTGCGCGAGACAGAGAGAGAGAGAGAGAGAGAGAGAGAGAGAGAGAGAGAGAGAGAGAGAGAGAGAAAGGGGGGAGGGAGCATTGGGAGACGAAAGATCTGTTTGTCTTCGGAGAATTTCTTAACTAGTGCAATGAGCTAGAATATAGTCGTTTCAGTCCGAGTTATGGCACCTTCTAGTTCAGAAGTTCTTCGAAAACGAGCAGACGTAAAGTGTGTGGGAATGAAATGGATGAAACGAGCGGGAAAGGGGGAAAGGAAAGGAACGGGGGAGAAAAGATATTAGAAAGAGGGGAGGGATACAACTTGGGTTTCCCACCTTGCCCGGCTCACTCTCCCTTACCCCCCTTTCCGCGTTATCGATAATGTTGGTAAAAGTGCAGAAACGTTTCCGCCGCGACTAAATTTAAACGAAGAGGTCGCTCGTTTCTGCGAATAACATCGTCGCATGCTATCGACGCGTTCGAGATAATCGATCGTGAGATAAAATTATCGGCGTTATTAAAAGGGAATCAGCTGATCGATAGCTGACTGTTCTCGATCACGTTGCTAAAAGCGTGAGGCGTACTCTCTCTCTCTCGGCTGAGGTTCTCTCTCGAGATTAGATTATTGTACGACGAGCGAGATGACAATCGTCTCGCGCTTATCGTTCTTTTTCTCTTTTTTTTTTTTCATTCGGCTATCTATCTGCATTTTCTGAATCGCCGCTTATCCAGATCGTTATTGTCGTCGAGTGCACCGCGCTGAAAAGAAAATGTCACTGCGCCGTTACTCGAGACGCACACGCGCTCGTGTGTGCGGCGTTATTATCGTGGCAAAATAATTTGCGACGTTGAAAATGTTACGATGTGTAGTTGACGTAACGACTTGCAGCCTATGCAGTTACATAAAAAAATAGAGAGAGAGAGAGAGAGAGAGAGAGAGAGAGAGAGAGAAAGAGAGATGCCGTGCGCGCGTGTTCATCGAATTTGGATATTTCTGTCTGGGTATTGAACGAGATAATCGGCAAAAGTGAGCCGATTTAACGGAAATTATCGTTTAAAAACGTCCTCGGGACCGGCGCGAAGTTGTCAGAAGTCATGAAGCCATTATTCGTAGCTCGACTCGTGCATACGAGTACCACGCCTGTACAAATGAATATGCACGATGCGATGATTGATGGCGTTGTAATCTACTTGTTATGTTTCTTTTTTTAATCTACTTATTTACGTTTTTTATCGCTCGACGCACGTCACTTGTCCACGTGCGCGTCTTTATAAATCCAACCTACCGCCATCATGCTCGCATTATTGCGGAAGTACGACGATCTCAAGTGGATAATTAAATCTCGTGCGTTACACGTACGCTCGATTTCTTCCATTGATCCGACGACCAAAGCCAGAGGCGTTCCTTAAAACGGGCCTTTGATATTTACGAAATTACACCCGTAGGCCCGCGTGGAAGAGCTCACTCTGACATCCACGAGACCTTTCCAATTTGTTTAATCGCCAGCTAGGGTCAACTCGATTAAACAAGGTCACTCGCCCGACCGAGAATCTCCATTATGTTCGTTGTCCCTCTTCGTCACTCCGTTCTCGATCGCGTTCCCGTGCGCGTTGTGCTCGCGTAAAATTTTCGCTCATGCTCGCAAAGTCCACGCGATTGACCCTCATCGCACGTTCTCTTCAAAACTCAAGTTCGATGTTAGGATCAATTTGATTACTGCAAGTAAATCGATCAAAGTTCTGTATCTATAAAACTGTACCTATAAAACATATTTGGACAAAGTAATGATGTAAGTGACATTTCACACAGTTTGATAGAGCCAGAAGTCGAAAGATGAAATTAATCAGATTGCAAGATAAAAAGTTCGAGTCAAATGAATTTCAAAAAGGATCAAAATTGACGCCGATGAGAGAGAGAGATCTGATACAAATCGGGGTAATTTGCGCCTGAAATTGCGTGTTTCATGTAACGGTGCAGAAAATAACACGCACGAGAGTCACCTTGCGGATAATTCTCTTCAGATTTTCGCAAGAAAAATTTATATATATATATGTATGCGCTGTAATATATTATATATTCTTTTCTTCTTAGTTGCACTGTTGAACTAGTGCAACAAGTTAGAGTGAGACAACTATATTTTTTCCTCATTCTAATTTATTGCACTAGTCGAGCAGCTAAAAGAAACAGACCCGTAATTGCGTCCGGAATTATCTATGTCGAGCAGCGACGTCTAGAGGTGTATGAGTGCGCGAAAACATGTTTTTATTATACATGTACAACTTGTCCGTTAGACGAAAAAAATAATATGCATATTTCTTTTTAACTTCAAACTATTAGTTCGATCGAAACAAGGAAAAAAAAATGAATGGTCAGAATGTAAACAAAGTTACATAAAGAATTCTCATCTCGCCAGCTCTGTTACAGCGCTCGCGAAATTACGTCGATCGCAATTTACATTCCACAAAAAGCAGGTAACTCGCGTATGTGCGCATGCGCGCGCGCACTTTGTAAACGTCTCCTGAAGTCTATATCCTTCGGAGATACATCATTCGTACCGCATATATGAGGATGCCGAGCGATTGTTCTGTGTTTACGCAATGATAAATCAGATATCCAGCGTTAATTATACGCATCTGAGAGCACGTCTTAATCCTTTCGTAACTACCGCGAATAATTATGGCATCTCTCTCCCTCTCTCTCTCTCTCTCTTTCTCTCTCTCTCTCTCGCGTTATCCCTTCTACGACGGGAGTAAATTACACTGATTACGCTAAAAGTATCTGTTTAGTCCGTTATTATTGTGAACTATAAGAATTACACAATAGAATTATAAAAACGTCTTCTCTCTTGCTAAACAGCTATTAACTGATTTTATTTTCTGTTCTATTTTTCATTTTTTCTATTATATCAGTAAAAAACGAGGAAGAATAATTAAGCAGTCGCGAAGGCGGTTTGATCCACTTTACGCGCTTTTTGTCTTCCTCTCTCTCTCTCTCTCTCTCTCTCTCTCCTTCTCTCTCTCTCCATATGCGTACACGTGGTGGTTTCCTTTTTTAAATTAATATATGTATTAGATTGCGTCGATAAAATTGTAGTCAAGAACCTTCTCCTGTAAAACGGATCGGCCCCCCCAGGTGGGGGAGTTGACCAATCGCGGTTTTGCAAACGGAGAGAAACCCGCCGTTTCTAAATTAACATTCAGTCCGCGCTGCGTTATCCTTCCTACGCGGCGTATCCTCCTCGCGTGATATTCCGCGCGCGCGGATCAGCGTGTTTCGCGATCCGGCGATTTCGCAACCGACACACGCACACTCGCGAACGCGAGTGCCGCATGCTCGCGAAATATTAACGGTGGTCGCTACAGCTGTCTGCCGGCGTAAAAGAAGTAGAGATGTTCATTTTTCCGATATCATTGAGTACACGACGAAAGATAAAGAGTAGTCAGGTGTCGCTTCGCGGAAACATTTCAGCGAAACGTTGGAGAGCAGGTAAAAGTAATCCGCATAATCGAGGGACAGATTGATAAGCGAATATTTAATATTTCTACCGACGACACTCGGGATAATGCGTATTCTCGGCGCGAATGTGCCGTACAAATTTGGCTGAAGCGAAGAGAAGAGCCGCGAGGAAAAATATCATGAATTTATCGATGATTTGCGCCTGAGAATTTCCTTTACTAGAATTCTCCGGCTTCTGAGAATTGATTCCAGCTGAAAAAGTATATAAATAATAATGTTAGGAAAGAGATAGAAAGAGAGGAAGAGCCAGCGACTAATCTAGATCGTAGATTTGTCTGGGAAATTAGATACGCGAGGAGCGAACTTAAATGTCGTAAATGCGAAGGAAGCTTGAGGCTTTAAGAAAGTTTCCTTTTCCTGCCCGCTCTTGTAAGTGCGCTCGTTAATGTAACACATCGCGACACGCCGGTAACGTTGATCATTATTACAGCCACGTGAACCCGGTCACGGTGAAATGAACGTGTCGTGCTTTCACCAATTACGAACCAGCGACGAAAGTTATATATTTTTGCGCTATGAATCCACACGCAAATTTCAGCCGGGATATTGCGCAACGGCGGCGAGCGCTCTCTTTCGGGAAATTAACTAATGTTAGTACAGCTGTCGCCATTGTGTGTGTGTGTGTGTGTGTGTGTGTGTGTGTGCGGGGGAAAAATTGCGCTTCTCTCTCGGGGGAAGAGCGTAAGCTTCCTTTCAGAATCACTCGCGCGTTTATAACTAGCCGGAATCTATAATGCAGGTATTTCCAGTGGGACTGGTTCACGTGCTGATGTAATTCATTTCCAATCACTTTCAAAGAGTTGTAACGCGTGAAAGACACGCCGCGGTCTAACAGATTTTTGAAACAGGAATGATCCCGTCGATACGTTTGTTTTCGCGTGCATGTGCACTTGGCTTCAGAGGCGGCTCGACGAGCGACCGCTTGAAATCTCTCGGCGTACCTGGAGATAACGGAGTAACACACGCGGGATTCAATGCGACGTCGGTAGCAAGACGCACACGAGGCACGGATGGCGGAACGTGTGCGCGGTCAAACAATAGTGACAGGGCGAAAATAGGATGTGTTCTTTGAGAAAGAGAGAGAAAGGTAGAGACTCGCGCGGGGCGACAAGGCGCAAAACGGCCGTATGTAACGCCGTTCGTGCGATTGCGTCGTTCATTCACTTCGGGACGTCGCAGAAGTCGGCAGGTACCACTTCCGTGACCGGTCCGTATTGTAGGCACGTATCAGCCGGCGCAATGTGTGCAATCGCGTGTAGATGGCACGCTGCGATGCAATGCAATGCGCTAATAGCACCGATCGCGCAAATAGCCGCCCGCTCCGCTCCGCTCCGCGTTTGTCTCCGATTACTCTCCCGCCGATTCGCGTACTCTTTCGTACGTCGAACGCGCGAAATTCGCGATTATTCCTTATCAGCGCGTGCGCAACGTTTGTATTCGCGGCGAGAAGCGCGCAGACGTTTTTTCCACACTTGGCGTCGATAAGCGAGCACCTTTAACGAGAGGCATCAGAGCTCAGAGAGCCCCGCTCTGATGGAATCTTGTACATCGCTAGCGTACATATGGCGTGCACAAAAAGATTCAGCAATTGTACGCGCGACCGACACATCGACGCGCTTCTTTGTGTACACGCATGCACGCTCACACGCATTGCTCGCGACGTAATATCTCGTACCCACCTGCGAATACCGAACCGTTGACCAATCGCGCCGAGCGGGGTTACACGCCATCTATAGTCGTGCACCGCGACGCCGTCTTGGCCGGCGAGTGGCGCGTTAGTTGGTGTGCGGCCGTGGTGCAGGTATCATCACGCGAGGTGTTCCCCGAGTGGTCAGCCACGTCGCGTTCCTCGTCCGCATCCGAGGGCAAAAACGGAAGAATCAACGGACGCGCGCGCGTCCAGAGACTCCGCCGCGAATTCCACTCGCGAGGCTATCTCATCTCGCCGCTCCTGCTAAATCGCACGTCCCCCTTCGCGTGCCCGTTGAAAGGTGTATATATCCGGTACTTCCACAAGAGCCAACAGGTAAGAAAATTTCAGGGGGGGTGGACTGTATAATTACCGGGTCGCGCGCGCGCGCGCGCACCTGTTCACGCGGGGAACCTTCCTCGTCGGCACTGCGTTCAACACTGCGATAACATTGATCGGCAGGATTGATCGAGACGACGTTTCGCAGGAGCGATGAATGCTGCGATTTGTTGTATCGTATTATTTTCACGTTGTTGATACGTTCACACACACACATTCGATCGCGATCGGCGTCGATCGCGGCTTCGAGCCGGATTTTCCGAAGTCGCGCTTCGCGCGACGTAACTTCGGCTTTGGCAAACATATTGCTGCTCGTCCTGTTCGAGCAAAAGTCTCGAGGCGAAATCGGGTACATATCGATCTGCTGCTTGGCAAGAGTCAATGATGCGCGTCGGGTCTGCGCTGCGCCGGCGATCGAAGTTGCCCAACTTTAATTAGTTGTCCCTTCAAGGACTTTAGTTGACGACGAAGCGACGTGGACAAAGGGAATGTAGAGAGAATGCTCGATTTTAAGGACCTCGAGACGCACAGCAGGGCACGACATCCCAAATATTGACACGGACAATTCTAAATATTGAGTCAGGCTCTCGCGCGACGCGTTAATTAAGAAAGGCGGAAGAACGCCGAATGGATCTCTCCCGTAATGACGCCGTAGGTCGCCGCGATGATTTATGTGATTATTTCGACTCGTCGTGTGTCCCCCCGCTGTTGGGGGAAGCTCACCATTAAAATATAATTAAAGTGGACGGAGTTAAATTACGGTGTAATTAGGAGAGCTGCCCGGGCTACGCGCTTCGCAAGGCATTTCGTCGTAAGACGGCTAAACATATTTCGTTTGTGACGCTGAGACGCTCAACTCGTCGAGAAAACTGAAGTCCTCGTGGCGGCGCCTAATGACTTTCGATCGGCAAACCGGACAACTCGCGCGCAGAGAACTCGGCGAGAAGAAAGCGCGAGCGGAAGGAAGCCGAGCGATCGTCGATTGAGAGGCCAGGAATATTTGTGACGCGTAACGACTTTCTCACCTGCCGACTGTGCGCGATGTATTTCGCCGTCGGTCGATCAAACGGAGCAACGAAATTACAATTACGTTACGCGCCGCCTGAACGTTCAGCTCCAGATATCCCGAGAGACGTGCAATCAAGCCCTCGATTAATTAGCGACTTCTCATTTGGTTACGGTCCATTTGCACTTCAGTCACTCTCCGATCCGGAGAGAGAGAGAGAGAGAGAGAGGTGGAGTTTCGTTATCCGGATTTTATAATTGGTTCCGCGCCGCTTAAAATTCCAGTCTCTTTCGTCATCACCGATGACCCAATACCGAAGCAGCAAACGTGCGTGGCTTTCGTCCTTTTCGCGCGGTTTATCTCCTAATATTTACGGCCGCTCGCGCAATTCGCCCGGGACATCCTGCGTGGACTAAAAATAAAGCAGAACGCGCGCGCACCCTCGCTCGATTCGCCGCTCCAGCCAATTGCTGGACTCGCCGGTGCGCAAGTATAATGTAGGCCCTGAAATTATCAATTTCATCGTACGCACACGCGCGCACAGCACCGCCGCGGACGGCACGGATCCGTCCGTCGTGCAGCTCTTTAACGCAGTAATCACCCAGTGCCGTCTCTTCGAGAAACGACGAAATACCATCGATCGACAATATTCGCGCGTCAGCTGCAGCGCGCGCCGTTGTCTGGCTGCACCGTTTCTCTAAAAACTGCTCGACTAGCCGTGACGCGCGTCATAACGCTTTATTGTCCCTTTCCTGCGCGAACGTCGTCGCGCGACGCGTCGTTGCGACGCGCGGAGTCCTTGCCCAGCCCGGGCGTCTAGTTTCGCCTTCGGATAATAAATTCCTCGCATGTGCCGCCGTCGTTACGGTCGCCGCGCGAGAGTCCCCGAGAGTTCCTCGAATGTTTACCGATAAAATCGAGCGGATGAGGATATATGTAAATTAATCGGCAAATTTATCGCGAAAGGATCTGCCGATTGAAAGGAATACCATTGAACGTATTAGTGGTCCCGCGAGGTGTTTGTTTATTTATTCCCTGGCCATTCGGACGAATTATGTGGATAACGACCGAGGGTCTTGTCGGAGTCTTCCCGAAATATCGCGAGGAAATAGTGGAAGGAACCGGTCTCTCTCTCTCTCTCTCTCGAGCACACCACAAATTCGCTATTTTATCGCTCCATCATCTCCCCGGGCAACAGCGCGCTCAACGTGTGACTCGATGTGTCGCGCGAGATAAGACACTCTCTTTGCCTTCGCGACTTTGAAAGTCGGAAGTGCTCGTACGCGTGAATAAATAGCCACTCGGCGGCTAACGTGGAAAACATTTCGATACAGACAACGATCGTGAGCGTCGCAGCAGCCGGCTGCTGCGTGGAACGGTTAAAGACGGTAACGGAATCCGTTTGATTTGCGCTTTAATGTATCCCCCATCGACTTAGCAGTTTTAACCGCTCCGTTTATTAACGTCCCGTTACACGTCGTGACGTACGATTTAATTAACACTCTTAACCGCGTGGGGCGCGCGAGGCGCGTTCCCCTTTTTTTCTCTCTTTTGTTTCGCGCACGAGTCTTCAGATCAAACCGCATGTGTGCGCATGTAGCATGATCGAGAGAGGTTTACCCCCGCGCACTTGCTTAAACCCGTGTCACATTACGAATTGAAAGTCAAGGATTGCGGATTGAAGATTAGACTTCGACAGATCAACAAATCTCGCTCTCGATTCGCTTTATTCCGATTGGTCAAATTTCAATCTTCAATAATCCGCAATCCTTGATCTTCAATCCGTAGTGTGACACGGGCTTTACGCACGATCGATGTACCGATGATGGATGATGGACGTTACAATTCGAATCGCGTCATCGGTCTTCGATAGGTGTGCAATGTGCAAAGTTGAAGCATCTCGAGCAGCGACGCAATGAGTTCAACGTGAGTTCAACGTGCACAAAGTGCGCACGAGGATAAGAGCTCGATCGTAGTACACCGAGAGAGAGAGAGAGAGAGAGAGAGAGAGAGAGAGAGAGAGAGAGAAAATATGTTAAAATTAAATATTTGATCGACGACCACCGGTGAGATTGATCTCACTCGAGTTTTGCCGCGTTGTCGAAAGTTCACATACGAACGTTCTCGGCTCTCGTTTCTCGTCACCGAGTTTTCATTTGGTCTTCATTTGGCTCCACGAAGTGTGAGGTCTTCTCTTCCCGTACAGTATACTCCACGACTCGCAATTTACTTGCAATTGAACGAAGCCTGCGACGCGTTTTCCAGCAGGAAGTCCTGCTCACTCCGGGGAATCCTCCGAAACTCGCCCGCTGGAGCGATAATGACGACGATGACGTCGTGTCGCGATTGTGTCGCGTTTGAAGCGAGTTAACGAGAAAATAGGCGACCGCGATAAAGGGCGAGAGAAGGGTAGGCGAGAGGAGGGGGAGGGGAGGGGAAGAAACAGAGGAGACGTGCGATTAGCAACCGCCGCTTTGAACGGAGTCGCGCGTTAGGCACTCCTCGGGATTATCCCGCCAGGAGATAATCCGCCGGTAAAACCACC
The DNA here is from genome assembly GCF_003227715.2 of Harpegnathos saltator. Lineage (NCBI taxonomy): Eukaryota > Metazoa > Arthropoda > Insecta > Hymenoptera > Formicidae > Harpegnathos > Harpegnathos saltator. Next base: position 191,211 of record NW_020230532.1, on the reverse strand, counting down.
TCTAGGAAGTAAGCGCGCTCGTCGCGTTCTGCCAGCAAATCAGCGGCAGCGCTTAATAAGGCGCGCGCGCGCGCGATGTCTCTCCCGAGCGTAATGCGCAGGTACGCGGGGACGGTCGTATGAATTTCGTGTTATTTATAATTCGTGTTATTTATAATAGGTGCCAATCGTCGCCCGACGCCTAATCCCCATTGTCGAGCCGCTGATTAGACGTTAGATCGCGCGGAAATCGCTGGGTGCCCCGTTATAGCCCGTGGACATGGCGACCCTACTTTTATACCTGTCGCGCAGCGAGAAAGTAGACGCAGCCATCTAATGTCAAGGTTGATTTCCGTGAGACGATCTTTGCTGGGAGCTCCTCTTATCGGCGCGCTCTCTTTATCGCGCGACTAAACGCGTTATTTCTCTCTCGTCTATGCGCGCTGCGCCGCCGAGTGATGTGTACGCGTGAATTTTGACAATAATTTCCTGAGTAACTTTGTAGTGAACTTTCAATTTAAAGGACGGAAATCCTCGAGTAAGATATATTCCGCCTGTCAATTGTTGTTGCCTCTTTACGTCGTCACATGTCGAAGCAAAATTAAACCCGCGCCTATACGCGGGTCTTATAGAGTGATCAAACCAAACGAAGCACGCTTATACTTGATTTATTCTGAAGGCACGAACAGGTTAAGAGTATCAACGTGTTTCGTTTTATTACCCTACGAGATCCGAGTATAAATTCTTTGGGACTTTTATTGAATTGGAACATTAAACAGTACATGGAACACGTTTTCTAAATATATAAATGTTTGGATATTTTATATATTTGCCCGAAGCAGTAGAATTTTATAGTTTGTACTTAATTATGTTATTTCAAGCGATCCTTGATTGCTCGATACAGCTCTCTCTCCGAGTTATTTGTGCGGTCGCACAGACTGTCGCGACGTAATGGCGATCCTTTATTGCTCCCTTCGATCGTGCCTGAAGCCGCATTCGCCTGCTTCTGACAATCAGGCCTCCTTCAATTACGCCGGCGAATCGCCGGCGAAACGGCCTCGCAACGCTCCGTTACGCGGAACGCATACGGAAGTGCCTCGCGGAATAATCCTGCCGCATTCCGGAAGTTCCATCCAGATGATTCGCGGATTACGTCACAGCTGCGCGCGCGAATGCGGTAATTAATCGCGCGGGCGAACATTCGGAGCTGTGCACGAAATTCGTTTCATTCCGAGGAGAATCGCGACACGATCCCTACCCGGCCCCCCTCGCTTCCGCGGCTCGAAATCGGCGGGATTTCAGGATACAAAAGCGTTCCGCATTGTGCAAACAACGCGTGAGCGCCGCGCGTCTATTCCGCGCGGCGCGTGACATTTGTCAAATTCCGCATTGTGCTCGGAGGTAAACTCGCCTCGAGGTTGAAAGATTGCGCAATCACCAGAGTTTTACAGAGCCCCCCCACTCCGCACGGAAATTCGCATTTCGGCGCTAATAATAGAAAATTTGCTTCGCTTGTTTATGTTTCAATTATATACGCGCGTCTCGTCGGAAGATGAGAGAACGCTCATCGTGCGAATGTTATTTTAACAAGAAGCAGTGTCGCGCGCGGACGATTGTTTGTCCAACACGTTGTTTGAGGAACTCTCCCCTCTCGTATGCTACGTTTTATAAAATAAACTTAATTTGTTGTTTTACACGAATACAGAGAGAGCGAGAGAGAGAGAGAGAGAGAGAGAGAGCGTGTGACATCGTCACCACCCACGATATTAATTGCACGACAGGCAGCGTTGTTCAGCATTCGAGATATTAATTGCGCTAAAACTCATAATTAGAGAGCAAATGCTTCCGATGGGAATAAACAATTTACTTAGCGGACGGGACAAGCGATCCCGGCGGCGCTTCTTAACCGCTCGTTTCCCCGACTCTCGTCTCTCCTCCTCGTCTCTCTCGCCCGTACGAAGCGGTTACATGGGCTCGGTAACCCCGTCGGCGGGATACAGAATGGGGAGAACAGTTCATTTGGAAGTGAGGTTCTAAAAAGGAAGACCTCCGGCGCGCGGAATCGACTTTCCCATCTCCGTCGTCTGCGGGGCGGCCGGCGACGACGGCGACGACGGCGACGACGGCGACGACGACGACGACTCGCGCGCGCGAGAGATCGCGCAATGACGACGGCGAACCGTTACGTCGGCGAGACGAAAGCAACGTGCAGGAGCAACCGCGAAAAAGTCCAGCCGCGCTCATCGACGAGGGGCTTCTCTCTTGCACTTGCGGCCGCTTTCGCACCTCCCCGCTCGTAAAGTCAAGTTTACGGTAGACCGGCGCGGCGTCGCGCGCACGATAGGCGCGAGTTTACGCAACGCGCGCACGCAGCGCTCGTTACCTCTTTCTCTTTATATTTCGCGTGTCGCGATATAAAATCGACATGAGAAGGAACGAACACCCGGGTGATGCAAGAACCCGTGGTGGCGCGGTGGCGCTCGGGGAACAACGAACCTCACGTAATTGATAACGAGATAAGCTCTCGAATCCGAAGACGACCTTCGAGTACCGGTCTGACGGCTGTTTGTCGAAAGTCGCTTGGAAACCGAGAGACGGCAAAATCGCGAGAAAATAAGGGAAGCAGGCTCGGAAGGAGAAGCACACGAGAGTCTGAAAATACGACATCGAGGAGCTAAGATCGATCGATTTGGTCTCCAACTGACTGTATCGTCGTGGATATCTCGTTAGATTTCTATTCCGATTCGCGTAAAAGTCTCTCTCTCCCCCGCCCTCCCTCCCCGGCAATTGTGATGATACAAGCAGGCGAGATGAGACGCGCGACTTTGTCGTCTGCATTTATTTGTCATCCAGGCGACGAGTGATTTGCTCTTTTAGCCGGTTAATACGCGATGAATTAAACGTAATGAGACATGTGGTAGGTTGTTCACCAGATGTTCTTTATCGCCTCCCATGTGCAAATTCCTCGAATAATCTTGGGGCTTGATTATCAACAGCTTTCGTCTCTTGGTTGATGTCGAGGAAGAGGATGATAAAAGATAAACATTCGTTTCTGCAAACAAGTGTCGATTTGATATTTAGGAATTATATTACGGATGAGGCTTGAGAGACAGGAGAGACAGGTGAAGATGCAAAAAATCTGCAGCTCAAAGTTGACCTTCAGCGGTATTTTGATTATATAAGCCTGCGGAACTAGAGAGAAAAGTTTCATGAAATTTGCATCCCGGTGGTACAAGCTGTTTTATAAACATGATTTTACATCTAAATGGAAAAAGTTGATATATTATCGACTACATATCGACGTGTGTTCCTTTAATCGCGGTCTCAACGTCGAGCGCTTTCGTAATCGTAATTTGTTAGCCAGAAAAGCCGATTGTTATCTGCGTCATTAAACACGTGAGGTAAAATCATTGAGTTGTTAATGGGCCGTCTTACGTCGAATCGGAGAACGAGAACCAAAATGATATTCGGCTTCGTCGTAAAAACCTGTCTAGATACAACAGTTGTCAATTATCCTCCTTTGTCGTCAGCCATTCTGAGAATCGATGGATTAATAAAAAAAAAATTTTTTAATCAGCGCCCGAAACGAATACCCTGTCTGTTTTTTGTAATGTGTTTTTCTTTTTTTTTTTTTCTTGAAAATTTTTTCGACTGTTATCGATCTCTCAGTTTCCTACCGCCAAACATGTGAAACATGTTAATCTGTTCAAATTGGTTTACAACTTTTCCCTCCCAAGTTAAGATGTGCGACGTGGCGTAATATTTAAATTACCTAAGATATACGCAAACACACACGTTGCGTTGAAGAAGAAACGCGTTGTAAAAAGTTGTAAAAAGGTGCGCGTTAATTTCTGCGAGAATTTCATTACGACGCAGCGGTCGTTTTTCAAATCTCATGCCCGGAAGGGCAAGTCGCGGATATTCGCACGCGAACGAGCACAAAAGTCGAGGAACGGCGCGCGCAGCGCAGAACGTCGAATTACGGATTTTTCCGATCGCGCGCGACGTGCGCGAGCGGCTTGCATGACGTTATGCCCTTCGGTTTATTCCGACCTGTGTCAATGTACATCAGCGTAACGATTCGCTTACCCGCTGGTTACTTTATGGAATGTATGATTACCCAGTTATGGACTATTATTTTGAGACGATCCATCGCATACAGGCAGGCACCTCGTGACTCGGCGGACTTATTCTCAGAGTTACACGGTATATTTCCCTTCATGGAAACGAGAAGCTCGCTCGGCGCGTTACGAGTCTCATCGCAAAAGTCTCTTTTCCCGCTACACGTAGAGCATACATCTTGTGCTAGTCGAGACCCAGCGAGGCGCGCGCGCGCGCGCGCGCGCAGCTCTTGCATGCAGAGACGCGCTTAGAGACTCGAGACTATAGATATTTACGAGTGAATCACTTCAGGTTATCGGATTAGAGGACTATTTCAGATTTCCCAAGAGCGAGCTGATTCCGCTAAAATCTTTCGAATGTGGGTGCTGAGATATAAATCTTACAAGTTATTTTTATCGGACAAAGAGGCACATATACGTGGCGTCATAATTCCTGGAAGATTTACACATCTATTTCTCCAGAATATCCCGCTCTGCGCATTCGCGCAAGGAGGTCACGAATTAGTTAACCTTGTTAAGGCGAGAATATACATTGCAGGGCTCACGAATTTATCTGCGCTACGTACATATTTGCATCTCCGAAACGTCGCAGCTGCGAAAATGCTAGGCAGGTCCGCTTAGACGTTCGGTTTTCGCTCGAGGGAGTATCAGTAGCGAGGCAAGAAGTCCCGATGTTAGTAAGGACGTAGGTGACGAAGATGACGCTTTTATGAGGGACGCAGAGCTGCTTCAATCGGTTAATGCTTTCCTGTCAGGTGCGCGAAAACGGAGAGTCGGGGGAGAAGGGCGAGTGCGTTTCCCTGCAGGTGCAGACGGCGGCCGGAAAACGCATCAAGCGAGTTTAGTCACGAGGTTAGCACCTACCAGGAGGTGGTCCCTCCTGGTGCCCGCTCGTCGTCCTCGTCATCCGTCCGTTATTCTCCACGCGATTGCACTTCCCTCCTCCCCCGCCCCCCCCCCCCGCGTCCGGCGTTCTCACGGACATTCATTTACCTACGCGGCCGCTCATTCGAGATGTATGGCTGTGCATAATTGCTTTCCTGTTTTTCTCAACGCGCTTGTGGTTTCGACTTGCTTGGAATCCGAATGATCGCTCTTTCGCGACGCTCGTTTTTTAGCGGCCACACAAGTGCCGCGTCGCACACAAGTCTCGTGCATTTCGCGCTTCTTTCAGGGATATATTTATTCCTCGCTTCGTCTTACGGCTCCGGCTAAAGTTAATTTAATTTAATTCTCCACATCAATCTTTGCGTGCTGAGCGTTGATCTTTTACTTCTACACTATCCTTACTGACACTGACCTAAGAAAAGCCGCGTGGAAATGCCCCATGAGGAAGATATCGGATACGTTTCAGCACGTTTCGATCATATCACCTCGTCGCATCAACGCGAGTCGCCGTTCACACTGTATTAAAAACCACTTGACCCCTCCGCTAAAGTGACTCGACTCGACTCGACTCGACGAGGGTTTATTCGAATGCATCTCTCTCTCTCTCTCTCTCTCTCGCGCGCGCGCTCGGGTCTATTCTTGGAATAATATCCCTTCGTGATCACCTTCCACGACCTTCCCTCGGAAGGCGCGGTTACAGAAGAAACTCTTTGGCCGCGACGCGACCGGTAGACAGAGAGGTATGCAAGTTCGGCCACTCTTCGGTCTGTCGCTTAACGAGCCTCGAGAGCGATCCTCTCCTTGGAGTGAACGAGACACGTATTAGCGCCAATAAAACGCCTTGCATGCGATCAACAGCGGAGCGCGCGCGAGCTAGCCAACGACCGCCAACGGCATTAGCAGCGCCGGAGCCCCTGTATGTATTAGGTCAATCGGAAAGTTCCGTCCGTCTTCTTTTTTTTTTTCGCAAAACGTATGGCTTTATTTAACCCTTTCACTGGCGAATTAACTTCCCTTGAGAAAATTATTAAAATATTTGGTAGTCGTACGTTTTTTGGGTCGCTGATTACGAAATTGACAAAAATTCCGATTATTATTGATGATATATGGGTTTTTCGAATCGCGGATTACGAATCTTTTATTAATAAAATAATATCGATAGTATGGATAAGAGACGGAGATATGGAGAATGAAAGAAACTAGGAAAACAGAGCTAAAAAGTGCAAAAAATCAAATTTCGGCCGTTTTTGCAGAAATATTTGTTTATAAAAAAAAATCTAACCTGCAAAAAAATACTGAAAAAAGTATATATGCTTTTGTACAACATCGGAAAAATATTTGGTGAAAATTTCAGACCTCTACATTCAATACTCTCCGAGGAATCGATTTTTCGCTAGGAAAAGCATTTCTTTTTCAACTTTGATTTGTTATAAATAATCACAAACGAACAATTGGGTATAAGAACGATCGGAAATGACAGATTGAGCACTATTTAATGCCTCTGCAAGTTGCTTCTGCGTTTGGCATGGGTCTTCGTCCACCAATGCCTGCAATTCTTCGTCTTCGAATACTCTTGGCCGTCCAGAACGCTCTTCGCCCTCTACATCAAAATCACCGCACTTTTAAAGCGTCGAAACCATTCTCTGTATATTTTATCGGAAGGAGCATTGTCACCATAAACTACAAACATTCGATGAGCTTCACTTGCAGTTTTCTCCCAATCGAAGCAAAAGATTAACACTTCGCGCAAATGACGCTTGTTTAGCTCAAATTTCGACACTTTCGATGCGACGAAAAAACAATGTTACTGATGCAGACGTATACCTTTATGTTTACTGAATGTTATTGACAGATATCAAAACAAACCATTAAGCTTCGTTTAGACATCAGAAGTTAACGACAGTTCTAGCTGTAGCTACTTGCCGCTAGATGGACGGAACTTTCCGATTTACCTAATACATAATCGCTTTCGAAGGCACTCGCGCATACACACAATATCGGATCGGCACACAATATCGCGCGCGCCGCAATAAACCGCCGCGCCGCTCCGCGCCGCGCAAACGTTTCACTCGCGTGACACACTTGACATTCGCCGTCTCTTTCGTTCCGCCGCTCGCTCGCTCGCTCGCTCGCCCGCCCGCTGATACATACACCAGCCACACCCGCGGTATGTGTACTTGTACCTGCTTTATCTCTCTTCTCGGAGGTTCAAGGATAGGAAGCTAAGCAAGCGCGCGAGCAAGCAGGCCGCGGCCGCCGCAGCGGCGAGGGTTTCGTGACGAGAAGACGGGTCTGTTTTTCGCGCGATCTCGCCGGCCGGCGTTTATCCAACGTGCGACCACTATGAACGCCGCTCATAATCGTCGAGATCGTTGTCGCGTCCCGTATAAGCGTGTAATTTCGCGCGGGATGTCAAAGCTGAAAAATCGGCCGATCAGTAGCAGCAGCACACCGCGCGCAACCGTACTCTTTAATATTCTACGAAATTATGCGCGGCAATTTCTTCATCGGTGCCGCCATCGCCGCCGCCGCCGCCGCCGATCGTTCGCGGATACTTGAAAAAACGACCTTGGCTTTTTAGCGACTCTCGCTCGAACAATGTCATAATCGCGGAATTTTATGTTGGAATGGTCGCACGGGAGAATAGACGGCATTCTATGGGGAATATATGCGCGAGCGACGACGACGACGAGGATGACGAGGACGACGTTGGATTTTAAAGGTTCGCCAGCGCGAGTTTCTCGTTTCTGCTGGACTGCTGCTCGCAGTGGCCGGCGAGAGGCGGCGACGATCGCTCGCGGTAAACGCGGCGAGATGCATCGCGAGCTTATAACTGGGACAGACGTTGCAGAAAGTGGTCATGATTTTTGTGCGGTCGATGGCGCGATACGGTTCTTCGTATCGGCGGCGGGCGCCGATCGTGTGATCCGCTGCGAATCCAGGCCGTTGAAAGCGATAATGCCGCGGCAGACGAAGCCGCGGGGGATCGTCTTCGCGCCGTTATTGCGCGAATTCAGTGGGATTATTACGCAAAGGTGTGTCGCGCTCTCTGCCGATACACCTGCGATTTTTTCATACTTCGCTTCAGCCGCGGATTCTTCGACTCGATTCGCGCGACGGTACGGTAAAACGTTCCCGTTCGCGGAACGGAAGGAGCGGAGGGAGAAGGTATTGTTTTGCCGCTGAGAAAAGCGATCGGTTTGCTTTCCTTTCTCTGAAATAACGATCACGTTCAGTGGAAAAGAAATGCCTTCTCGATGATGGTCTCTGAAAAAATATACTCGTCGGAAATTTCCGCGAAACGCATTTATCGTGTTCCCCGAAAGAAGAGTTTGTTCTCTCCTCGAGAATATCGCACTCGAATTTATGCTTCGGTCTGATATTCTTGTTGTCTGATTTCGTGTCACATTTGCGGATGTGTGAAACAACACATCCTCGGAGTAAGTGACGTTTGCGCGGACGCAATGTGTATTGTTCCGCGTGTGTATTTTGCCGCAGTTTTCGGCAACCCTCGCGCGGAGGATTTTGTGTCTCCGGTGTGAAAATATCAGCGGCGAGCCGATGGTTCGCGAACGATAAGACGCGTGAAAAATGTGTGATAGCGAATCACACATTTCGCGGTAGACTCGATTCGAGCGAAGCGGAAAGTTTGGCAGACGCTGGTCGCGCGCGCAAATGGAATTAACCCTTCAACGCCTACTGATAACTATAGTTGCCAGAAACGCATTTAAAAATCCGTAACTTGGTTATAAAAGGTAAAGGTGAATTCTTCTTCTAATTCTAAAAATGGTATATAGATTGTACGTAGATTCGGTTTAGTCTGTTCTTAGCTCAATTTTAATGATAACATGTTTTGTCAAATTCCAAGTAGGCATAGTTAGCATTGTTACTGACACTTGGAAGTGCGCTATAAATGAAGAGATTGGTATCTGTTGTAATTTTATGCATTTGGAAGCTTTCTCAGATGCAAAAATGTGAAATTAAAAGAAATTCAATCACAGGATTACAGAAATTCTAAATGGCGAATCCAATATGGTGGAACACGAAAATCAAGAAATCAACCTATTTTTGTGAAACCTACAGTTTTTTATGCGGCGAAAAATGAAGGGACGATTGACTATCTAAATGGTGATCTGCAAGATATTCTTCTGAAATAGTAAGCTTGACGCTCTGAATGATAAACTTCGCTCACAAATACAATAAAATCAATTCAGCTCAAAAATGTCAAGCTGACTATCAGAGTCATGTCGTATAGATTACCCTTCATTTTTCTCCGTTAGGAAGATAGGTTGCTCATTTCGCGTATACTTTTAGGATCCAAGTCACCATTTACCAATAAACGAAAAACGAACGATAAAATAAACCAATATAAAATTCTGATATTTTTTTTGGTCATCACTACTTATAGTCTCAGTTCAAAGAAACTCAAATTTTATTCTTAAAACACTTATATAAAAAAGTCGGGCGTTAAAGGAGCATCCCCGAAACTTTTTTCATTCAAACTCCATCGCAGTCTCGCACGCACCTCCCCTCTCTCCCCTCCGGTCCCGTTATCGCCGATTCGTACATGACGCAAATCATTTCCAATTCATTTCGTGCAGCAAAGCAGCGTTCGTGCGCAGAGGCGAACTTGCCAAATACATTCGTGGAAAACATTCTAGCCGGGACAGTCAGAAAAACGCAATGTTGCGGCATTATCGATTCGTTCCGCCGAACGTTCCATCGACGTCGAGGCGGACGGCTTGGCGTAAACATCTGCGTTAAATTCATCGCGGAATGTCGTGCGGGACGTCGCGCGCGCGCGCGTCGACGAAGCGGTTTTTGTTCCGAGCTCGCGCGAGTTGTCTCGTCCACTTTAAGTCTCGCGTAGCTCCGCCGGAAAATCGAAAACGATCCGGCGGACGGGTCGGCGCGAATCTCCGAAAGGACTCGCTTGAATTTCAGTTTCAATGAAGCAGCGAGTCGCGCGCTGATCCGTGTATCCGCGCGCGCCAAGGCGTCACTTTTACGTAATACACATCGCAGACATAATTACAAAGTAATTATGCTGATGCACCGAGAGAACCGTACGTACGTACATCACTCGCGCGCGATACGATACGCGAGAATCCATTGTAAATGCAAATCTATTCGCGTTACCACACCGCGCGCGAGCGCTTCCACGGAGATCTTCTGTTGATACCTCAGTTTCCACGAGCGCGCGAGCTTTCTTCCTCGCCGCCGGCGCGTCTTATGACTTTCATTGCGAAACGTGCCCCGAGACGGTATCCCGAGCGGCGGGACGGTGTCCTCCCTCCCCCCTCTCCCTCTGCCGTATTACCAAATCGCAGCGCTGAATGTTGCATGTCCACTGCAGCCGATCGATCGCGCGTGTCAGCGGCTCGAAATGTCGAATGTTGGTTTCACGGCGACTTTGTAGAAAGCGCCGGATGTAACCGCGTTCGAAGGAGCGGAAATAATTCGGCGTACATGGACGATCGGATTTGAAGGAGAGGGCGAGAGAGAGAGAGAGAGAGAGAGAGAGAGAGAGAGAGAGAGAGAGAACGAACGACTGGCGAAGTGTCGACTGATCATTCTCGAGCGACTCGGCAAATCGCTTCTTGCCAATTCGCTAGCCCGCATCGCAATTGGCCATTCCGCTCCGAAAGTGAAGGGTTCGCATGCCATTAATCGAGCGATATCCGCCCGTGAGACACGTCGCCCATTGTGCGCGCCCCGGCGGAATGGAATTTTACGCCGAGAATGCACCTGGGTTTCACCGTCGGCGTCGCAGCCGGTGCCGCGCGCACGCGCGCGCGGCTTCGCGCACTCGGAATGTAATGACACAAATTTAAATGACTGCGGTTGCTCCGTAGGTAGTCGTAGGAGATCGCAATTAGGATCCGTCGCGGTGGCGAGAGAGAGAGAGAGAGAGAGAGAGAGAGAGCTAGGGACGGACGGGGGAGGAAAGGGAGAAGAGAGGAGAGGAAGGGAAAAAGAGAGAGAGAGAGAGAGAGAGAGAGAGAGAGAGAGAGAGAGAGAGAGAGAGAGAGAGAGAGATGGGTATTCGCGGGGATACAGCAAACACGACGCCTTCGCGTGAGAAAGTCCCGAGGAGGCGCGTTTCCTCCGCTTCCTTCCTTGAGAAGACGCGAATGCCGGTGGCCACGGGAATCCGTTGACGCCGCATAAACGCCTTGGCGAATTTTACATTCGAGCGTGCGCTCGAGCTCGCGCGATTTTACAACGCGGCGCGAGAGAGGAGACGTACCGCTGCGAAGCAAACAGCGGAACGAAGACGAAGGCGTTTGAGCTGGGAGGGCCGGGTTGACGTTACTCCGCGATCGCGACCCAGACGTTCGCCAGCTATTGCTCGCATCGGACTCATAAACGTGATTGCAATCTTCTCCGTCTGTTTCTCCTTCCTCGTTACTCGGCGACGGCGAAGGCGGCGGCGGCGGCGGCGGCGGCAGTAGTGTGTAGCGCCGCCGCCGATGCCGGAACCGGAGAATCGGACGGACGAGGCGATAAGCGTAGACACGGTATTCCTGAGGTGTCTGCCGTTCCAGTGTTTTGCATTGTCATGTATGTACAGCGGACCGCGCGCGGTGTCGTGCGCGATCGAACATCGCAGTCGACGTGATACGAAATATCATCGCGCATACTCTCGTCAAGATCCCGTACATCCCGCGCGCTTTGCCTGGTTCGCTGGTCGAATTGACTCGAGCGAAACATCGAGGGCCGTACTTGTAGAAACTAGAATTATTGCGCGTGCAGACCTCTCTGCTGGAGTGTTCCTCCGTCTTGAGATCTGCCAGGTTTTCTGCTCTCCCGCTGTGTATAAAATTACTGTTCCATTTTCCACACCCGAGATTATATGACAAATTGTACTTGAAAAATAATAGTGCGTGTGTGTGTGTGTGTGTGTATGATCTAAAGAGTTGCCTCGTCAGATAAATTATTGTTGTTGTCAAATTTTTCAAATTCGTTTTTTATATATTCTTGAAAATTTAAGCAAAGATGTCCCAAGAAGGGGCAGCTGAGTCTCAAAAGCCCGCAGGATGGCGTCTAGGACTAGCCATTTGTACGTTCGGACGACGATCCGACTAGAAATTTTGATCAGGTTCATCCAGCATTGATAAGGACTTAATAGGGTGAATGAAAGGTAATCCTAAGTAAGTCAGTTATAATGTCCTAACGACAAATGAATAAGGAAAACCTTTATAAGGTTATAATGATTGGGTCCACATTAGGAGCTTAATGTATGTTATAATATGGTTCAGTTAATCAGGTCCTTGTCGGGATCTTATTCATTGTACCTAATACGATTTGCATTATCAAATGTTAACAAAACAATTTTTAGGTGTTATTTCCAAATATAAAGATGTTTGCATAGAACAACTTCAGAAACACTTCAGATCACTTGAATATATCTGTAAAATGCTGTAGAAACTATCCTTTTTTCAGCAGTCAATAAATAGTTGTAAAATTAACGTGACATGCAACTTTTCTCTTTAACACTACTTTATGTCTTGTCACCTTGTGATACTTTGATGATCTTATGATATTCATTTTACGTTTCTCTGCCGAAACATTTTACAAGTATGTTCAAGCGATCTAAAGTATTATTTCATGCAAATATCTTTTTATTTGGAAATGACATGAAAACATTTTCAGCGTGTCATTTCTTATTTCTAATGTCATCATCCAATAGCCGTGGCTAGTAATCTGGAGCCATAATTTGAGAAAAAAGAAACGTAATAAGGATTCCATAAGGTAACTCAATAAGGACCTGACTCTGAATTCTTACTAAGGTCCTGACATCCACGCTGCGTTACATAACTTACTAGGACCCGATAGTATTACCTTATTGGGACCTGATGTCCAAATGAGATTAACCTGATCAGGACTATGGGATACATTTCTAATCGGGGAAGGGATGCGCGCGAGGAGAGACGCTTTTCCGCAGGATGAAACTCGTGGCCGCCGCGAGCGGCTTTAGCGACCGGAACGATATCGAGCACTTTTTGCAATGTCCATGCAATGCCTCCGCGACTGCTTCACATGAAAGCGCCGGCGAAAGTTTTCAACGGAGTCAACGGCCTGCCAACGGGTCCCGAGGATGCCCGTTACAAGAGTAGCCTACTCGCCTTTTTATTGCATCCACCTATATATCAGCGATGCACCGTTTCCTCCGCGCTGTATTCCTTCCGTGTCGCGCCGCGTGTATCGAGTTATCGGTACTCGACTTTCGATAATAGCTGCATTTGCACGCGCAGATTCTATCTTCAGCGTCTCGTTATTGTTTTTCCTGCCGGGTAACGCAGGCGAGAGATGCCTCTGCCAAGTGCATCTCGGGCATCTCCAAGTATCGCTCGAAGCGCCGCGCCGCGCCGCGCCGCGATGCGCTATCGATATTCTTGCGCTAAGCGACGCGTTAATTAATACCTTGATGATCGCGGAACATCGCGCTGAATAGCGGCTACAACGCTAGTCGGTGCTCTCTTGAATCGCACGAAAAGTACCGTACCGCGAGTGATACACCAGCACGCTTCGATAGTATCGAAGTACCGTAACGAGATGTACCTCGACGCTACCGATGATGATATTGGCGGATCGCAAGTAGTACTTAAAGAGAGTACGCTCAGGTACCGTAATCGTTCCCTGCACGGGGAAAAATATCGCTCCACCGCTAAGAAAAGCGATTATACTGCGTTTACTTTCCTCCCGCGAAGCAACGCTTATCTTCAGCGGCAGGAAAGAGTTTCTTCACGATAGTCTCAAGACACGTCCGCGGCAAGAAAAATTCAGCAAGACGCGCTCGAAGGAGGGGTTTTCTTTCTTTTTTTTTTTTTTTTTCAAGATTTTTGTAAAACTTGTATTTTCTACGTGGAAGAAACGCGCAAGCCGGATTTTTCTCTTAATTTGATATTTCTTCATTGAGATATTGATTGAACTTGACGGGATGTAGAATGTATTTGGAATAAATTCGACGCTCACGCGACGAGCCCGCAGACTCGCGGGTGTAAAAATTTCTGAAATACTTGAGAGACAAGCAACTTTTATTTCAATGCAGTATCTATTCTTCTGTCTCTGCGTATGCGTGAATACAATACAATATCGACGCACATCGAGGTGCACGCGCTGTGTGCCTAACGAGGCGTCTCTCTCACGGTATTTCCTTCGGTCGGAAAAACCGCGCCGCGTTAATTTCGCAATCGCGAGCGATCGTACCTCGCAACGTGCAACGCTCGCGACCCGGCAGCCGGGCCCAGACGGCCGATTTAGAAATCGGTTCCCGCGAGCGCGGTTCGCGTTTACGGATATACGCGGGAGCTCGCTCGCCGAGTGTATCATTTTAGCATACAATCGTGGGACGACGACGACGCAGGACCATGCTCCATTTCTTTCTCACTCTCCTCCTCCCCTTCACCTTTCCACCCACCCCCTCTCTCTCTCTCTCTCTCTCTTTTTCTATCGTCCGTTTCTTTTCTTCCACGAGTCGTCGTCCCGCGACATCGAACGATCGCGACAATTATCACGGCAAAAACACCTTTGCCACCCTCCTCCCACCTGCCCTCCGAACAAAAAGATTGTTTCTGCCCTACTCTCTCGTTATACCCGCATCTCTTCTCTCTCTCTCTCTCTCTATCTCTTTCGTTGATTCGTCCGCGACCAGCCGAGCCACTTTCGCGAGGACAGAGTGTGCACTGGGTCGTCCTCGTCGCATCCACTGCGACCGTGAGATCTCGTCTCACATACACACACACACACACATGCGACACACGCTGAAAAATATGAGAGAGCCAAGGGGACCGCGTTTAACCCAGGTCGAGTCAAGTGCGGAGTCGCGAAATGACGGGCCGAGTGTAGGTTAATTACTGTGCGACTGTCCGAAAACGCCTCTTCGTTTAATTACACCGCGCTGAAAGTAGGTAGTACACTCCAGGCCCGCGTTAACATGTCGTTCGTTGTATTTCGGAGAGAAAGTGCTGGGCAGAGAGTTTGTGGAAATCACAACGCGCCACCCGAGTAGAGATCACCTGTGACGTTCGCTCGTCTTCGTTGCCTCGGAGAAGATTCACAACGCGCTCCTCGTCGTTATCGTTTGTTCTTTCGTGGCCCCTCTGCGACGTCGTAAATCGGTTCAACCGCGTGAACGCGTATTCGTACACACGTGTGTACAAATGTGACGACGACGATGCTTGGGTACGACATTCGGCTGCACCGAGGAGCGTCGTCGGAGTAAATTATGCGACGATACGTGAAGTCATCGATAACGTCGATTGACGAAGCACAGAACTCACAGTGCGTCATCATCGATGTCCCGTCGATGTTTACGACTGCTTTCGCCGATTTGAACGGCTTTCGACTGAGATCCCTCGCGTCGAGTGTGCACGGACAAAGACGGAAGCGTTCATTAATCACGTTAATCAACGTTCGCGATAGTCGGCGCCGGTAAAACCGAGCCTCACCTTCGATTACCGCGTGCACGATCCTTTAGACACTGCGCGTCGCAACGCGCAACAACAAGATTGATTCTCCCGCCTTTGTGTACGGAGGCAAACCCGCGCGAGTAAGAAGCGAATGATTAGCATTTTACCATGCTTCGTCAATTTACACTTGCTTGTCAATATCGCTCCCCATTATAAAAACATAATTCTTCCTTAATGGCAGCGCGGCTTGACGTCGCGTCGTCGTCGTCGTCTTCGTCGTCGTCTTCGTCGTCGTCTTCGTCGTTTTCGTCTTCGTCGTCTTCTTCGTCGTCTTCGTCTTCGTCGTCGTCTTCGTCGTCGTCGTCATCTTCCTCTTCGTCTTCGTTATCTTCATCTTTGTCGTCTTCGTCGTCTTCGTCTTCTTCGTCTTCGTCGTCGTCTTCGTCGTCATCTTCCTCTTCATCTTCGTCGTCTTCATCTTCGTCTTCGTTGTCTTCGTTGTCGTCTTCGTCTTCGTCGTCTTCGTCGTCGTCTTCGTTTTCTTCGTCGTCTTCGTCTTCGTCGTCATCTTCCTCTTCGTCTTCGTCGTCTTCATCTTCGTCGTCTTCGTCTTCGTTGTCTTCGTCGTCTTTGTCGTCGTCTTCGTCGTCGTCTTCGTCGTCGTCTTCGTCGTCTTTGTCGTCTTCGTCGTCTTCGTCTTCATCTTCATCTTCGTCCGTCTTCGTCTTCGTCGTCGTCTTCATCGTCTTCATCTTCGTCGTCTTCGTCTTCGTCGTCGTCGTCGTCGTCGTCATCATCGTCGTCTTCCCCCGACATATTTCTCGCAATGTCAAAAACACTCGCGAATGCCTCGCACGCGCGAGGCCGTTTGAACTTGGCGAATTCGCCACGGGTGTGCGCCGCAAAGGACGCCAATGTGGAAGGCTGCGAATATACGCTAATCGATATCGCTGGTCAAACAAAAACATGGCACGTCGCTGACGTCGAGACATAATATTTCTTGAGTGTGTCACACGCGCTCGCGGATTCCTCGCGCGTGCGAGGTCGCTCGGACTTTTCTCTCACCGCCGGCAAAGTTTGCCTCGGCGGTGATTATCATCGGCCTATAATTCGACGAAATTTGACAGTCAGCGATCAAACGGTAAGCGGATTCGTGATCTGCGCATCGCTCGTGGTATATCACCAGGCAGTCTTCGGTCGGCAACAATAACCCGAGGGAACGTGGAAAATAATTATATTGTCGTTTTCCGCATGCCAATTAAAATACTTGACTCCGATTAAATTACCCACTATTTCTATCTATTGACGTTCTCTTCCGATCGGCGATAATCATCGGCGTTTATATAATCACTTCTCTTTTTCCTTTCCCGCTTTTTATTTTCTTTTTGTTTTGCGTCTAGTCGCATTGAAATCGCCGGAACTTTTGCCAATCATCGCGGCGGCCGATTCGTAAATTTGCTTATGAATGAAAAACCGGTGACTTTGGGAATCTGACAAATCCCCGGATTATCCTGGAGGACGTCGTTTGTTATCGACATCGATACATTGTGAAGAAAAACGATAATCACATGCGATCGCTCACGATCGCCTCGTCTCTGCGCGAGATATTTTTCTTCTTTTCTCTCCCTCCCTACTATATCTTGCCCAATTTCTGTTTTCCTCTTGGTTAATTCGCCGAAGCGAAGGATCAAGGATATCACGAGCCATGCGAGCCGAGCGCGCATATTACGCGTGTTGCTATGTTTAGATGTTCTTTAAAGGTGAATAGAAAAATGTAGGAAAAGAAAATGACGATTTATTTTTTACTTATGCATTATACATTAATTCACGAATAGTTTGGTTTCCTCGAATCAATTTGAATGAGTAATCGATTCATGGATTCATTCACCACGTTCTTACGAAATTCATCTGGCGTTCTTACGAAAGAGAGGAATAATCATGTGTGTCAGATTCATCGCATTACTCTACAAGTTAGAATATTTTCCATACTTTTTACATGTTCCGAGTACCGTAAGCGTCAAAGTCATACAACATATTCGTATGTTGCATATTACGTTTATTAATAATTATATCTTATTATAATTCTATCTTACTTGGCTGTCTACTATGCTTTTTGCGCTCGTTCGCGTGCACATGTCAGCGGGATATTCCACTGGTTCACTTTTTGTCCGATGTCTCTGCGTATATATTAAAATAGAGGTTGAGTAGCGATTAACGATAAACGCATAAAACATCCCTCCTTCCTTAGGATACGTAATGGCGCGATTTTTGCAAATATCGTTATGGATAACGCGGCGCAAACGTACAATACAATCGACAATCGCGATTGCGGGCGAATCGCTCGTAGCCGCGGGCGATTAATGTGGCCGCGCCACATTGTAGATTTATTCTATTAATTTTTTTTTCCAGCGAGATATAAACGTGGTCGTAATTATGCAGCGTCATAATGACTCGTGACGTATAGTAGTAGCTCTTGCAAGAAGAAAAGTGTCCCCGCTTCTTCGGCCGTATTGGCTGAAGTAATAAATAAATAAAAGATTGATTGTGTGTTGCGTGAGAAGAAGTAATTTAAAAAATGCAAAATAATCCGAAGATGACGCCGAAAATACTCGATTTCGATAATTTATCGACTTTATATTCTCGCAGGCTCTACCGCGGGGCGGCTAGATTGAGAAAAAACATATCTTACATGCACACACACACACACACACACACACACACGCGCGCGCGCGCGCGTGCGTAATAGATACACGCGTATCACATGATAAATAATACGCTCGGTCTTGATCTTGGGGTAAAAATAAAATTGTTGCTCGGTGCGCCTCAAAGGAGACACCTCTCTTCCTCGATTCACTTAACGCATCGTCATTTGTAACCGTGTCAATAATTGTAACGTAGCATTAATTTAATACTCGCGCTCATACGAATTAATTGCAGCTCCCGAGTGTGATTTCGATCAGCGTTTCGTTGATTTACTTTAATTATCACGCAATGATGCATCGAGCGTCGCGCGCGAGCGTACCTTAACCGCGAGCGACCTCGAGCTGTTTGCGAGATTCTAATTAATGCGGGCAGCTATGACGACATCGGGGTTAATACCTGTGCAAATCAAACTACTTCATACGCGGAGATGTCGCGCGAGGGATAGCGGGGAGCGGTCGTGCAATTATCCTGCGATGTTTTACCGGGCTTTTTTTCTTCCTGTTTTGCATGGTGAAATATACAGAACCGCGACGAACGTCGGAACGCGCACGTACGCACAAAACACAACGATTTCTTCCCCCTTCCTCCCCATCCCCCCCCTCTCTCTCTCTCTCTCTCTCTCTCTCTCTTCCTGTATATTACTCTTCGTCTCCGGTGATTGACGCGGTCCACGTGGCTGTGACGACCATCAATGTCATCCCTGACGCAATGTCTCGACTCGATCAGCGCGATGATGATGACTGCGAACAACGTGAATTAGACGGGCACGTTTTATGCAGCGTTCTCACGTACTCGCATTCGCCGTCGTGTGCACAAACGTGCGCCCGCGACGCTCACGACGACGACGTGGTGATGGTGGTGGTGGCGGTCGATAAATTCCTGCTGATTTATTTTTAGTAAATCATATATCGCATCGTCGTCGGAGGAACTGATGCGTGCGTTTGTCCGCGCTAACGTAGACGCAAATTCAACGATTCTTTTAGATTTGGCTTCGGATATCTCGCGCGAGAGGCACGAAAATATCTTTACCTGGCGTGTGTGTGTGTGTGTGTGTGTGTGAGCCGGAATTGCAGACCTCCTGAACCTTCGGATCGTAAAGCTGCGTTTCGTCGCTCGCGCTTCGGATTGGCCGATCTCGCCGGAGGATGCCGGATTCTCCGTCTAGAAACCTTTTGCATTCCGAATAGAAAGAAGAGTATTCGTCTTATTAACATAAGAGAGGTACAATGTCGGTCTCCGCTCGTCTCTCTTCCCTCTTTCAATAATGCATGGGCTCGCGGATCTTTACGATGCGGGTTACGCAACCGGTAAATAAAGTATGCATTAACCGGAGGAGACATGGTAGTTTGAGGCCGCGTGGCAATAGTGTTACACCTGCCTCGTGCGCGCCTTCTTTCCTCCGGCGGGCCTCTGAAAATAGGAATTCGCTAACGACGACACTGGAAGTAGGAATTCGCTAATGACTCTTGCACAACTGTCGCGCGCATTCACTCCACGTGCATGCGCGCACACTTCGGGGAGGAAAATATTTATGTAAGTGGCGAGAGAGCTGCGCCGAATGTGTGCGTGCGAGACGCGCGGCCCAGCGAAGCGAGACACTTCTCTCGCGAAGGCGTGTCGTCTCTCTCTCGAGGATCCATAATCCCCAATTTCGAAATTATTCTACCTCGCCGAAAGAAAGAACAATCGACGGTGACGGTTCCACGCCCATTATCGCGCTCGATCGTAAATTATACTCGCTAAAATTCAAGGTCGGCGATAGCACGGCCGATTAAAATGCAAACTAGCACGAACTACGATGTCGCCGTAGTTCGTACCGAAAACGATGTAGCCACGGATAACCGATTATCCTGCCCAGGATTACAGCGGTCTGTGCGCCGGTATACTCGGCGAATCGAGGATCAAAGTCGCGTGGAACTTCGGCAAGAGCCGCGAAGCGCGCGCGGTTGCTCTTCTCGCGAAAGAACAATTTATTTCCCAAAGAGGACAGGCGTTTTTTTTTTTTTTTTCTCCCCCCACGCAAAGAAACGACTCTCCATTTGCTTTTTCTCTCTGAGGAGAAAAAGCGCCTCTTCGGTCGTTTTTTGTCCTTTCGAGAGCGCGTCGCAGTTCACATCCGACAGGCCGCAGGTGGGTCACCAGTTGGCAGTCGCAGGCAGGTTACGAAAAGAAACGCCGGCGTAACTTTTATCCGCTGTATCACATATATGCAAGAAGTGCGGCGAGTTGCGTTCTATACGCAGCTACAAAAGTCCACCTGTCAGCGTTACGCGGATTATACAATAACGATTATCTACGCTGGACGCACACATGCTTCAATTATGAGAAATGTTCACAAACAGCGTATGCCGCGATACGATAATGCGCTATATTTAGCGGACGACGGTGGGCGGTTTTAAAACTAGAAGACACGCATCGGAAGAAGCGAAGGTATCTCTCGTGCGGAGTTCGGAAAAGCGTGTGTTTTTCTCTTCACCCGCCTTCTCTCGCAACGTCGCGCTATACGCTCTATCCGACGATGCGCGAAACTGAATTTTTAATCGATCCATCTCCTTATTGCCGCCGTACAAACAACTGAACGACGTAACAACTGAATTGACGTAAGTTGTTACGTATTTTAATGGATTCGAACGCGAATACGATGCACAATCATTTGCAAATCCGAGTGTTATTTCGAGACGCATAAGCGTGCGATTGGTTTTCTTTGCGCGCTTTTTGCCGTCCTGAACCGCGTCATTTAGTACGTTTAGTGTACTAACTGATCGCTGAATGTGAATTAAATGACGTGACTGAAGAACGCGTAACATAAAACATGTAAGAAAAATTTCAATCAATTATACATTCGCGCGTATCAAAATAACACTTTCTCGGAATTGAATACGATCGCGTTTATATTATGCGATTGATATCTCACAGATATCGCACATAAAACATTCCTCGACGCGGTGGAGAAGCAAACAAGCAGGAAGAAATCGCCGTTGCACGCCAACTACGAGAAAGGGGGGGGGTTCTCATTCGCGGGCTCAAAAAATCGATTTTTTTTTATTTTTTATTTGTATTCCTACTTGTGTGTAGAATACCCCTGTAAAAGGATTTTCTGAAATTCATGATTTTAACGGAGTTACGAGCTGAAATACATTAGCGCGCACGGCCGTTGTTTAAGTATATCTAAACTTTCAGACGCGTTTTTTTCGAAACTATGTTTTTCGACCTTACGGAACTGATAACTAAAAGACTAATAAAGATAGCCACGTTTTTTTTTTGTTTCACTCGTTCCTAATACTTTTGCGCTAGGACTAGATTAGAATAAAGCTTTTATAACGAAAATTCGATTGTTTATAAGTAAAAGTATACGGAAATTTATTCCGAAAAAACGAATTGCTTTTCGGAATTAACGCCATTTTTATAAATTTCAATCAATTAACTTCGTTCTAGTCTATTTCTTAGCGACACTCATCTAGATAATGAAAATTGGTTGTTCTTTTAATTTCAGATAATATTTAGGAGCTGCGTCACACTCCCATAGCAAGAGTGTGTTTTTTTGATGGATCTGATTTCGGGCGCCATTTTCTATAATAAATACGTATATTTTTTTTTTTTATAAAAACTATATTTCTGCAGTACAACAGTTGTATAAATATATGCAAACCCCACATCTCTCTATATATAATAGTTTTCTAAAGAAAAATTCACAAAAATTGATCACTTTTTGAGCCCGCGAATGAGAAACCCCTCTTAATTTGTCGCGCTACCTGCGATCGCTCCACGTCGCGGTGACATGTTTCATAATTTTCCCGCTGCTTCTCACGGATAAACGGGCCGCGCTCACGCGAACGAGTATCCGCGCTCGACAGGCAGATTTCGGCGAAGATCGGGCAATCCCCATCGCGGCCGCCTGGCCGCAAGGCTTCCGGTGAAAACCATAATTTCCGGCGAGATAAACTGGCCGGACGAGCGCGCGCTCGCACGTGTGATGCCACGTACTTGAAGCGAGCTCGCCACGGCACGGAGCCTTGCCCGCTGAAAATTCACCAAACCGTAGACTCTGTGTTTCTGCACTCTTTTTGTTATATGCATATAACATATGCATATAACAGTAAACGTGATCTCTTATTTAACAATATTTAAAAACCCTTGATTGACGTTTAATCAGATCCTTAGCGTAAAGATTTAAAGATCTTTCTCTATCTTATTCTGGCCACACACACACACACACACACACACACACACACAACCAAAAGAGTACCATCTGTTTAATTTCTTTAATTCATATTAAACTTTATATGAATTACACGAGGTCTACTTTAGAGTGTAGAAATTTGGTTCACTCTACATGCATACCGATTCAAATCGATTCTTTACAAACCGATTCTTTAAGGATCGGTTTTCTTCTCCGTGATTCAAATCGATCTTTAAATCGATCTGTTTGAAAAAAAATCGACATCCCTACCCGCGCGTCGTCGTCGCGGTGACCTCTCACGCGAGTTCACCGCGTGAACTCTCGCGACAACCCGCACATTCGACACGCGCGGCGACTGCGGTCGTTTGATACATCGATCACGCGCACCTGTGTGTGTGTGTGTGTGTGTGTGTGTGTGTGTGTGTGTGTCAGACGGCAGGCCGGAAAAGTGGCAGGAACACAACTAAATTAATAGCGATCGAGGACACCTAATTGCCGGCGATCGATTATAATTGAAACGAGTTTTTGCTGGTTTAATTAAAACAAGTTTTTATCGGAACTTCACGAAAAACGGCTTGCCCCTCGCAAGAGCAACAGGCAGGCCGATATGTGCAGTGAGACGATATGTTATCTCGCGAATATTTTAAGAAATGATTGATTCCTCTGATTGATTGTGACGCGATACCGTCGATACTGCGTCGATCTGAAATGATGTTATCTTCGCAAGGCGTCACAAATGTCGCGATCTATTTGCATTTGTATTTGTTATTACATACATGTTCGACCTCGCTTTCGAGAGGCTTTTGTAACATTGCTACGCAAAAGTTGAAGGATGACACGGCGTCTCAATGATATAAATCGGTTGGTCATAAAGATAAAAGGAAAAGTCCTTAGAAGCCGTCGTTAAGATTTTATTTTTGCGTGTTTTTTATAACTCGCTTGTAAAATGAGTTGATCTCCGGATTTACCTCGGCTCTGCTCTCCGAGCTTTTAACTCTCGACTCGACATCGCATACTAATCCCTTTTTTTTTTACGGACATTAAATTTCTTTTGTCCCTTTTTTGCCGGGCTGAAGGCTCCGCCGGTGTACCGCTACACCAGAACAATGTATCGAGGGCTCGCACGCTCTCAGCTTATTTAACTCGCAGACCGGTCACGTGGACGAAGACGAAGAAAAAAAGCCAATCGCGGAAAGAAATCGCTCTCGCGTACCGCCGCGAGTCTGCATAAAAGATTCATATCCGCGCGGCGGAGCAGCGCAGCAGCAACGACGAGGCGAATCCATGCCCGCCATGCCGCGAAAATTATCCGCCGTGCAACGAGATACTTTCGAGATCGATATCGCATCGCGCTCAGCGTCCCAAAATATACCGCAGCGACGGGAAGTCCAAAAAAATATGCCGGCGCGATATCGACTCGATTATTCTTATCTCGCAAATCGCCGCTCCTGGCCTATCTCGTTAGACCGTATTTAACCCACCGGCTTGTTGTTTCAGAAGCGCACTGCGGACCTCGCGAGCGGAGAGCGAAAGCGCACAGCGGCACCTCCCGGAAGGAAGAGAGAAATGACGCGCGAGGTCTCGCGATAGAGAGCGGACGAAGCTGCGACCTTTTCGTAGCGCGTAGAGCAGCGCGATAGAGAAGAAACGGCCTTGAAGACGGCGAATGACTGCTACTGCTGCCGCTATTGCTCCCGCTGCCGAACAGTCGGCCGCCGACCGTCTACTACCGTCGACGATTTATTCGGCTTTCGCAACCTCTCCCGATCGCCGCCGACACCGGTCGTGACCTCGAAAGAGCTCTCTTCCACTTGGCCAAAGAAAGAACAGGAGAAACCCCGACGGAGTCGAGCTCGACCTCTTTGCCGAGGTCTCGTTCTCGCGAGCGACCAGACGACGACGACGACGACGACAGCAGGTGCTGGCGGCACAATGTAGCGGTCGACCCGGCCGAAAAGGACGAATTTTCAAGCGACGAGTGAGTGCGAATGCGAACGATCAACGAGGAGTCCTGCGCGGCTGACGGAAACGCGACGATGAAGACGATGGGCGACGTCGTCGCCGACCCCATTGACGAGACCGACGATGCCGGTCAACCGGCCACCGGCGTCAGCAAGGAGTTTGGCCAGAAGACGCTCAAGTCCTTGAAGAGGAGTCTGGGCCGGCTCTGGAGGAGGCACAGAGGCAACGCGTCCATCACCGAGTACGATCCTTGCTACAAGGTCGCGTATCTGGGGAACGTGCTGACCGGATGGGCCAAGGGTGAGTGATTTTATTCAATTGTTGTTCATTGCTGAGAGACTTCCGAAGGGAAGTCGCGGATTGGGGAGCGTTAGTCGTGTCTTGCTTCGGAATGATCAGCGGATGCTTTGATGCACGCGCGTGCATGTGCATACATGTGCGTAGAAAAAAAGAGGGGTTCACACGAGAAGGAGAGAAGCGGCAGAATGTCAGTTTGTGATTACGAAAGTTCTCATCTATATCTGCGAGAAGACTTCGACCGCTAACAATGCAGCGAAGGTCCCGAGATAACGCCGCTCTGGGCTTCGTTATCTTGACAAATAGATTTAGACCTAGCTAGGACGGGCCGGAAGAAATATGTCTATTTGAAGTAATGAGTCCTCAGACCGGCGCTCAGTCTCACATCGGCCAGCGCGGCGGGCGCGATGAACGATTATTTGAACTGCGGCCGCACGCACACGCACCCGCGATAATTATCACACTCCGGCGCAATTACGCGAAACTATAAATTATACGATTTATCACGCCGATGACGTAAATTAATAAGCCCGCGCGGCCGCGAGCGTTTCTTCATTAATCGCAACAGTGCTGCACAATTAATCGATAACTATAAACCGCTCGGGGATTATCGCACAAGGTAGATCCGTAGGCGATCGGGGAACCGGATCGCCGCGCCATTTCCCGCAAAAATGTATTTATTTATAAGCGCCTTTATGCAAATCGCGCGCTCCTGCGGGGGTAACGATCGGGATGCGTCGTCGCGTGCCGCGCGACGAGAGCGCCTCACCGGTGCTGCGATCGTTATCCGCGGCCGATAGAAAAATTCGGGACGGCATATTCGTCATCGTTAATTAAGTCCCTAGATAAGCGGCAATTAAGAGCGATAGATAAACGCCGCGGCGAGCACACGCGCACTCTCTCTCTCTCTCTCTCTCTCTCTCTCTCTCTCATGTGTCCAGCCTTGGCGCGTGAATGACCAGGCGGAAGTGCGCGATACTTCTTGCAGCCGCCGCGCCGGTGCATCAGCAGGCAAGGTCACCGTCGATTCCGTATCGGTCGAGCGCTCATCGCATACGGCTCTCTCTCTCTCTCTCTCTCTCTCTCTCTCTCTCTCTCTCTCTCTCTCTCTCTCTCTTTCTCACCCTTCTCGCCGCCCCCCGCCATTAAATCACCCTTTCGCTCTGCGCGCACGCGAGCTTCCTTCGGCCGGGAGATTTATTTCCGAGGAGCGAGACGCAAAATCGCCGAGAATCGCAGCCGCGGCTTCCTCGCGCGCTCCTCGGTCTGTTTCTATTATTATTATTATTATCATTATCGCGTGTGTTTCTCGCGAATATCCGAGCCAGAACCGCGCGATGGATTCTCCCGAATTAATATTATAATCAAATTCGACAATTTAATCGAGAGACGCTCGGCTGAGGGACCGATCGGGAAATATCTCGGTCGCTCCTCCAATTAACAGGCGGATCAAAACATATCAGTTCTCGATAGAGAGAGAGAGAGAGAGAGGGAGAGACAAGATTTTTTTTCGACTTGTACTAATTGCGAAACTTTCGATTCGGTGAAAGCGCTTAGCTTTTAGCGAGCTCCGCAGAGTTCCGTTCGAGATGCGTCCGCAAAGACGCGCGTCTCAGTCTGGACTTAACGGCGAGGTCTCTTAACCTCGCAAATTGCGCCATGGCGTTCGCAGCTTGTTCACTCGAGGCGAATTCTTGCCGGGCGCGGGAAACCTACTCCGAGCTTGCCGAGGAATTCGCGATCTCAGGAGAAAGCGCGATCTCTCGGACGTGTGCAACTCGCATGACAACGAAGACGACACGTGACCTTCGGCGTCGCGGCCCCTCTGCTCTCTCGCGACCTCGTTGTTTATTGTTACACGTGGAACATCGAGCACGACGATGACGTTGATGTTGACGTTGACAGCGGCGGCGGCGGCGGCGGCGATGCGCCTTCCGGCCTCGCCGCCGCCGAAATGGCACGAACAAACGATCGGGGCGAGAAGCGATTTCCGGAACGAAATTCCGCGCTGACATTTGCGCAGCGGTCATCATCATCGTCATCATCATGTGCGCGCGAGGTCAAAAAGGAGAAGGAATTGCGCGCGGTGCAATGACCGGACATAGGCGTACACGTCGCGTCGGACTCCTTCCGACTTTCTCTGCATATCTCTGCCGGCGCACTGGGTCGGCCATTTAATCGCCGGCAACGCCATTATTATTGCGGTACAGTTTATTCGCTAGCGCCTATTCGGCGACGATTAATTAATTCACGACCGCCCCGCCGCGCTGGCCGCGCACGGAATGTTGCTGCGCCGAGCTGCGCGTGAGCTGCGTACGCGCTCGCTTCGGATAGCGGTCGCATACGCTACGCTACGCTATTTAGCGGTAGCGCCTGAGCCGCAACCGGAATCGCAATCGGTTGCTATTGAGCGTTAAACGCGGAAGGCGAATCGCGGAAGGACGCGACGGAGATGAGCGAGTGTCACGCGATACCGAATATTCCTGCTGGTTACCGTAAATGCGGTAACGGAATGACGTGTGCACAGGGAGAGACTTTTTCCGCCCGGAAGATATTACGTAAAAGTCGCGCGCTGAGAAAATAGCAGCTTGTACGGCTAGAATTCTCTCGTGCTACTGACGAAAGCGCTTGAAAGTAATATGGGAAAGTGTCTTACGTGTGATTTAAAGTTCCAAAGAAGTCCGAGCGAGCGTTATTCGTTAATTGCTGATTATACAAGTTTGGATCCTGGTATGAGTGTACCTCGCACGCGAGACAGCATGCTTCGTCGTTGAGTCGAAATTTTTTCTCCGTGTGCTCGCGCTCGGAAGCCTTGCCGGGCCGGAAGTGGGTCCTTGGGCAGTCTCGGGAGTCTCGAAGAGCTGGAGAAAAAAAATGTCAGCCGGACTCGAGAGATTTACCTTCAGAATGAGCGAAGCGTTCCATTCTGAGGCGGCTCAGAGCGAGCGATATTTGCGCTAGCTCTTGGAACGAGTTTTCCCTCGTTTTAACCCTTTAACGCCCGACTTTTTTTTACAAGTGTTTTAAGAATAAAATTTGAGTTTTTTTGAACCGAGACTGTAAGTAGTGATAATCAAAAAGTATATCAGAATTTTATATCTACGGAAAACTACCTCGCCAAGCAGAAACTACTGCCAGAAGCGAAAAATATGCCTGATCGGTCAATCATTTCTTAGTTTTAATAATTTTATATCGTATCTAATGGTTGGAAAAATTCCTCGAAACATAAAACTCATATTCAGAACTTGATCTTTATTTACTCGGAATGGAATTGCATAAAGCATCGAGAGATGCAGAGGGGAGAAATTTTATAGGTTTTGCAAATTATTATTATCCTGCTTTGCTTCCCTCTCGAGCTTTTACTGTTTTCATCTTCAGTTTCTTGTTGTCAAAGTGAACTGGCCGCCCCATGTTATCATTAAAACTGAGCTAAAAACAGACTAAACCGAATCTACATACAATCTACATACCGCTTTTTAGAAAAAGGATTCACCTTTACAGTGCAGGTGCAAAAAGAACGAAAATATCTCCCTTTCTCACCAAGTTATGGATTCATAAATGCATTTCTGGTAACTATAGTTACCAGTAGGCGTTAAAGGATCAAGCGATGTTAGGACGTTAGCCATCGGTAATAATATGGTAACAATCGCTGGTCGGTACTAAACTGACGATCGCTCTTGGCGCGCAGGTTGCGCTCGAGGTGATTTTTTCTCAAAACAGCAGGAACGTGATAAACAGCCAGGCTCCGTATATTTAGCGCCAAATACGCGAGCGCCGAAGTTACAAATAGCCGGTAGCTCTTTGCTCCGTGCTTTTGAGTTTAACCACCGCGTTTGTGTTTTTGATCAACACGAGCCGATACGAGCGAGGGCTCTGAGAGCGAGAGCGGCGTTCTCGGGGTTGCCAGTCGTGAATTACTTGAGTCACATCGGCGAAACTCGCGCTAAACGCTCCGGATCGGCACTCTTAATAGAAGAAGTATCGCGCAAAATATCGCGCTTCCAAAGCCAGCCGAGGAAGAATCTCGAAGACCGAGGGAAGTTTCTTCTCTTCTCTTCCCTTGCAAGACGAACGGGGTAGAACGTCCAGTACTCTCTCTCTCTCTGCCACTTTGCGCGGATTTCATCAAGTGTGTCTCGACGTGTACGGTGATTTATTTTAATTAATTTTATCAATTACTGTCCTCCTTTCCCTTCTAACCCTTTCACTGTTAGCGGGAAGTATACTTCCCACCTTTTCTTGATTCAATTTTGCGTTGTAAATTATATAATTTTGAAGAACTAATCGGGGACTTGAGTTTTCCAGATAACTGAATAGTTGTTCAACATACTCCAATAGGTTTTTACATCCAATTATTCATTTGTGATTATTTATAACAAATCAAAGTTGAAAAAAATGCTTTTTTTTAGGGAAAAATCGATTCCTCGGAGAGTATTGAGTGTAGAGGTCTGAAATTTTCACCAAATATTTTTCTGATATTGTACGAAAACATATATTTTTTTCAGTATCTTTTTGTAAGTTGGATATTTTTTTACAAACAAATATTTCTACAAAAACGGCCGAAATTTGATTTTTTGTACTTTTTTCTCTCTATTTTCCTAGTTTTTTCATTCTGTATCTTCATCTCTTATCTATACTATCAATATTATTTTACTCAAAAATGAATGTTCAATTTCTAGTAAGCATAAATATGCAGTATTGGACATTTTCCCATA
Organism: Harpegnathos saltator; assembly: GCF_003227715.2. Lineage (NCBI taxonomy): Eukaryota > Metazoa > Arthropoda > Insecta > Hymenoptera > Formicidae > Harpegnathos > Harpegnathos saltator. The sequence goes on along the minus strand of NW_020230532.1, from coordinate 161,951 downwards.
ATATTATTTCCCACAAATTTTTTCCAGCTCGATCGAGTTCCATCGTCTAGAATCATATTACGTTTTTATTACGATCTGGTCATTATTTAATAATAATTGGAATTTTCATTAATTTTGTACATCATGATCGCCATATTGAGCCCGCCATTTTGAATTTCGCAAATCTGACTTTAGATTCGTAATCAGCGGCCCGAAACACGTAGGACTACCAAATATTTTAATAATTTCCTCAAGCGAAGTTAATTCAACGGTGAAAGGGTTAACCTTGTGTATCTTCGCGTCCGATAAAATCGTCTGTCTCGTTGCCAAGTTATTCCGACTGATCCCGCGACGCAACGTGCAATATAGAGAATCTTCTCCGTTTCCGCAAGGGCGGACGCAATTATGAAGCACAGTAATACGGGGAAGAAGTATTTACGTCACATTAGGTACAGCAGGTGTGTCAGAGGTCGCGCCAAAGGCCGAAGCAGCGTCCGGCTGAATATATCGCAGGTCGTCGTCTCCGCTAATAAACACCTCGTGCGCGCGATAAAACTTATTCGCCGTATCGCGCGGTGCGCTTAATCCCCCCCGGACGAAGCGAACGAACCGAGTGCGCACTTCCAGTTGAAGTGGTGCGTTGATGATGATTTTCAGCCGCGAGACAGCTCTACGCTGTTGATTTAGAGCCCGGCGTGGAGCGACGCGAGAAATACGACAATCTCGCGGCCTAACAATGCACAGAAAGCTCGTCGTTTATCACTCGAGATTACCGTTTCTGCCGGACACGTGCGAACGCGCGCGCGCTTTACGATTTAACTTACGGGAAGGGGTTAACGGTCTGCGTGTGGCCCTCCGTCGAGGTCGCGTGCGCGCCGGGCTCGGGGAAGAAAAAGTATATTATAAGCAAAAAAACTGGCGTGTATATATATATATATATATATATATATATATTCGTCGGCGCAGGTCCTTCATCGAAATCGCACGGCGGTTTCCAGTTTTGCCTCGAACTTGTTCCCGTCGACCTTCGCGCGTTGCCTTCTGAAAGAATACGATCGCGCAGCCTCTCCCTCTCTCTTTTGTCCTCTGTGCATTTTTGGCTCTCTCCTGCGCGAGCGCGAGCGGAGGCGAGAGGAAGTACTGTTCCGAAGGAGAACGATACGGCGGCGCCGCGGATGAGAATTATACCCGAGCTCTTCGCCACGGGCCGCTTTTTTTTTTTTTTTACGCAAAGAACTGTCCAAATGCTTAAGGAGTGTCACCTTGTGCTCCACGTGGCGACGGTCGCTAAAGAAATTTTCACATTTCTGGACAGTCCTGCGAGATTCCGCGCGCGGTACCGCAGCCGGATCGTCAGCGATCGAAAGGATTCATTCCCAAACTCTTTCCTTGCGCGCGCAGGTGTGGGAGAGAGAGAGAGAGAGAGAGAGATTTACGTGTTAAAAATTTAATCAAATACCGCTCGCGAAGTGATTTGAAATTCTAAAATTGAATCTGCAATTAAAATGGCGAGTCATCTCTCGCGATCTTGTTTTCCCGACCGCGCTCGGCCATTATTTCAATTAACGATTACACGTTCCTTTAATAATAATTCGAGGTTTCAGGCGGACGGGATAATGCGCGAATGTCGATCGATTTTTTTTCAGGGAGCGCAAACTCGTGTGCGAGCGAGGAGATCATCGTGCATACACGTGAGAAATCCTTTGACGGTCGGACAGCGAGAGATTGATATCGAAGTCGGCGATCTCGCAAGATCAATGTCGCAAGAAACTCGGCATTGAAAAGGGTCATTCGCCGTGTCTCGTTTTTTACTTCTGCTTTCCGCGAGGATATCTTTGTCATGTGGTACTTTCTCTCTCTCTCTCTCTCTCTCTCTCTCTCTCTCTCTCTCTCTCTCTCTCTCTCTCTCTTTCTCTCGGTGGTAGACACACACAGCGCGATCTTTTCTTTCACAGAGTCACAGAGGTGATTCACGCGACATTGAAGATTGCACATTTAGCTTGCATTCAATCGCGGTGCTCGAAAGTGGTGGACGCGTCCCGTCGTCGTATTCTCTGCCTTCAACGAGTTACGCAATCCTACGTGTCTAATAAGTCGCGCAATTTATGCCGGAGGATCGAGGAAACGGCCGGATATTATATGCCTTTTTTTGCTCACTTATTAGTCGTATTAGATATTAGACATTTCGAGATATACGCCCGGAGATTTTCATTAATCACGCGCTCATTTCATCGTTCACTGGAAACATGAAATTGCGGGATACGTTTCGCTCTTCACATTTTACTCATTATTATGCGAATGTCCATTATTGCAGCGAACGATTTGCAAATTGGATGAATTTTTTCACGGAACGCGGAAACTGCATTTTTATTATAAATTGCTCGTCAAGGCTGAATGGAATTAAGTTCACTGCTTAAAGTTCCACTTTACATCGTTTTCAACTCGCAAACGGTTTCTTCTTACTTATATCTTCTTCCTTCCTTTATTTTACGAGGTCTTGATCTCTACGACATTTTAATCTACCAGGAATCATGAGTACTTTGCGCTAAAATGTACATTTAAATCACTGTCATATCCCCATCTCTCAGTGGATTTGTGTGATTTGTCCAGCGTGCTTTTTCATGATCTCTGCGTGAAACGTGCGTGACATATAATTTATCGCGTTTATTATCGTAGTAATACGCGTTTATTATATTAATTCACACCGCACACGCGTGATGCTCGATTGTTGCATATAGCGGCACGTGTAATTATCTAAAGCAGTTGTTCAGTCATCACCGGCCACGAATCGGTGATTCTCACGATAATCGAAGACACGCAGAGTTATTTTCGAGTATGACCAAGTGACTGGTGCGAGAAGAACGGTCTAAAAATACAAACTCCTGATCTGATTTCACGTTGTTTTTTATTATCGCTCGAGACCGACCGCTCGAAATCGGATCCGCTTATCAGCCGCGAGAACGAACGAATGATCGAAATGCGTGAATTCAACTAACTACGAACGCACCACGTGACGGCGTTCCTCGTCGCGCACGTACGCGAAATTGCGCTCGAAAATCGTGCGAAAGCGTGAGCTTATCGTTCGCGAACGATAAGCGCGCATCGACTACCTCAAGGACGATGATTATGCGATCTTCCTGGAACTGGCGATCAGAGGAAACATCAATTTGCCATTAATAACAACGTGCGCTGCGGTAATTTCAATTTAGAATCAATTTGAGCTTGCGTAAAAAACGACGGACAGGAATCTAGATCAGCTCGCAGATACGCGAGCGCTCGTTCGCTCGCTCGCTCGTTCGAGTCGAGGTAACACGTGAGTCCTTGCGATGGACGGGCTCTTGGTTTCGCGAAAACGGAAAGCGTCAAGTGTACAAGAAACCGCGCGCGCGTAAAGAATTGAATAATAAACGTCAGCGGGTAAAAGCACAACGTGGATGCGCGGTCACGTACGTCGTCGCGGCTGCGAACTCCGCGCTGCGGCTTTTCGCTGCGTCGTTAAATTAACACGCGCCTTTTTCAAGCGATTCCGCGGCGCGGCGACCTTCTGGAACATCACGCATCGTTGTAATTGGCGAGGCTCGTTTCGCGCCTCCGGGCTAACACGCTAGTAAATAATCGCGAGCCTATTTCCGCGTGTCATTACCGCGCCGCTGTAAATATTAATAAGTAATATATTTTTGCGTGCGCGCCCGCCCGCCCGCCCGGCGCGTCTCTTCTTTTTCCTCTCCTCCTTACGTCCTTTCTCTCTCTCTCTCTCTCTCTCTCTCTCTCTCACTCTCTCTCTTCCCTTCTTTCTGACTTTGCGTCGCCTAATATCTATTTACATTCGCGTGCCGGTCGCTCCGCGGCGAAAATGATTAATGCACATTTCGGGCCGAGCATGATGCATCGGCTCGTGATTCTCCCGTCATTGCTCGCCGCGACAAGAAGCCGACGACAAGAAATCGCACGCGCGAGCGTGCGAAGAGCATTTGCTGCTATCCCCGCTGATTCCCCCGAATGATTTCGCGAAACGTCGCGAGAAAGTAATTCCGCGCAAATGAACGTCCTGCCGACCGCGTCGCGTCGCGACAGTCTCTCCCGACATTTTTCTCTCTCTTCTCCTTAGACACCGAGTCTCGTCCAGCTGCAATCACGTGATGAAATGTCACGGGAATACGAAAGAGCTCCTTGACCCTCGTTACGCAATAAAGGCGATCATGGATGATCGCCTTTTTCTTCACTCGCTTATTATCGCATCTCAAGGTGATCGGGTGATATCGCTGCTGAAGTCCATCCTCGCTCTGTCCTCTGCAGCCGCCGACTTTCGCGTAAACCTTTCTAAAGAACGCTCGCATTTCCATCAGCGTCGATTAATTCCTCATGCGGGTTGAACTTCTTGTTTGAGCAGAGTTCATCATACCTTAACCGACGTCGGTACAAACGGACATAAATCTAACGACAGCTGTTCTCATTAGATATACTTAGATATATAGATTCGTCTCTGAGACAAGATTGACGAAGAGCGTCATTCGACAGTCATTAGGGCTATCTCTAGTTCATCTTCATAATTAATAGAATAATTATAATGACCGAGAGGCTAATAAGATCTTGGCGGAAGGATAAGCAGGTAACGCGCGCGTGCGGAACTTATTTTCCCGCGCGATTGATATTCCGAATATTAATTAATCCCCTTTGAGAATTCCACTCCGATCGCGCACAGAAGACTTTTAACAAGCGTTTAACGAAAAACCTTTTCCCCGCGCAGGACACGTCAAGAGCGACAGACTTTCTCACCGATCTCAGATATTTCTTCCTGCTTATGTTCAGGAGATACGAAAGATACACGAAAATTAATCGCCGATCGGTTTCGAATCTCGGCGAGAAGAGGAGAAGAGTTCCACTACCGCTCTTAGCCCACATCCACGTCATCCACGTTCATTCATAGTCCTGATCGGCAGGATACACGCGACATACTCTCGGTCTCGTCGTCATGCGACGGGACGGGACGGGACGAGAGGCGGCCGTAGCAGTTTTCTCGTGGAAAGTCCGCGGGCACGCTCCGCGACGCGCGCGTTTTCTCGAAAAGCGTCAGAGGTGGTGGAGGAGGAGGAGGAGGAGGAGGAGGAGGAGGAAGAGGAGGAGCGGGCGCGGATAAAAGGCGCGCAATGGCGGCGGCTAACGGGAGAAAAATTAACAGGCAGTCGGCATTACCTTTAATTGGATAATACCGAACGTTGATGCGTCGGCTCTCGTCGTCGGCGTGACGACCCGCGCGGTCGTACTCCGGTGCGCGCGCGCGGCCCTCCTCGCCGCCGCTTCCTGTTCCGCGTCGTTCCAGACCGTCTGTTTTTCCGTTCGCAATAATTCGATCGCCGCGTTCTCGCGCGATTCGACCGGCGATTCCTGCCGCGGGATTCATTTCCGCCGATTCCTCGACGCCGCGTCCGCGCCCGCGCCCGCGCCGCAGGTGCACTGGAATGCCGCGCTGGAATGCCGCGCCTGAGAACCGCGGCCTCGGTTGCGAGTGAAATCGGCGAAAAATTAAGCGAGACACGCTGCTGATATTTGGCTTCTTACGGAAAGTCTAGAAACTCGCCGTTTTTATTTCTGTCATTGTCGGGGCGAACAAAGAAGCGGCGTTTCCACTGGAAACTGGCGGCGAGACGCTCCTCTCGCTGACTCAGTCGGAAAGATTTTTGCGCAAACCGCCGCCGCCCGCACTCGAAGCAGACGGCTTCAAGGTACAGCTTTCAAGGCTCAGCGCTTTTTCGCGATCGATTTTTGTTTGAATTTGATATCGATACCGCGATTGTACTCAGCTCTGCTCCGCGAGTCTCCTCCTGCTCCGCTTCGAACTTTTAACGAGGTTGTCGTTATCACCGCGCATCGTCGTCGGTACAAAATATATCATATAATATAAAAGAGATGGAAGGTGTATGCAGAAAAGCCGCGCGTACCGACAAAGGACAACGATAGAAGGACAGCGTCGCGGAAAGTTGCGGGACGAGGCGAGCGCGAGATTAAGAGGACTGGAGGGTCAGATTGCTGAAAAATCGTGCTTGTTTTTGTGAATATTTTGCGACGAACTGAATAAATGTGCAAGAATGAAAATTTTAGGTACAGTTGTACAACATATGAAGAGTAGAAAAATTTTGTTTATTAACAGATATTCGTATAAATATACGATATATATAGCTGAAATATACTCTCCTTTTTTTTTTCAAGTTATCGTTTTCGCAGTAATATCTCGGCTCTCGGTGGTCCGATCAGAGCGATTTTTAGAAATCTAGAAATCTTGAGGAGGCTTATCATTACCCGGTGAACCACTACAAAAAAAAATCAAACAAAATTAACAAAATGGCAGCTATTATTAGGAAAAAATTCAAATTTTTCACTTCTTTTACAATAAAAAAATTAATATCTCGAAATGAAATATTTTGACAGAGTTGTTCATGTTTCATCTGAGAGCCACATGAACAAATATTATTGCTTTAAAATTTCAAATCGATACGAAGCTCAGTCACAAAATCACTATCAAACACAATTTTTCAGCAATCTGACCGTTCAGTCCCCTTAAGTCCGGTCGGAGAAGGAATATTGAGGCTCATCTCGCCCCGCGAGCGAGAGGGACCTTCGAAATTCCGCCGGCGAAGGATTTTGCATCTCGCGGCGAATAATCGCGGCTAAAAACGCGGCCGCACACGCCAATGGACGCCGCGCCGCCGCCGCCGTCGTTTCACCTGCAACGAGCGGAGGATCGCTTTTATCGAATCTCTCCCCGCGCTTTCTCCGGACACGCTCGGAATAAAATGTTCTCCCGGTGAATGCAGACGAGGTCTTTCCTGTACGCAAATTAGACCGGCATACCGGAACCGCTCTCCGTCGATCCGATCATTCGCATTCGCATTATCGCGCGCGCGCGCACGCGCGCGTATCCTTTTTGCCCGAGCAGACTCCGGTCACAGCTCGATTGCGCCGCGGATCTCGATCGACGGAGGCGTATCGTCGTCGCGCCTCGTGCTTTCTCTCCGCGTGTGAAACTCGAGGATAAAAACGCGCGGTATCTTTGTCTGTTCATGCACTGCCACGATCGTCGACGCTGGGAAAACCGCCCCGGTGACGCAATTTAACGGCGCGCGAACGCGAGAGAGACCTCTCGCGACGTATCATTGCAGTCTCGCGCCGAAGATGAAAACGAAATTCGCAATTATCTCAGCGCGCTAGCGTGACTGGCGCGAACGCGGATCTCGCGTGAACGCACGTAAGGACGAAACCGAGAGAGAGAGAGAGAGAGAGAGAAACGATTAAGAACACCTACGGGTCGTCGTATCTTCCGCGAAGTAACGGACTCGAGATCGGTTCTTCGGGATCGCGCACTCGGCGATCCTCGATCGATGACCGACTGCCTCTCTCCTCCCCCTCCGCCTCTCTTCGCCTCTCGCGAAGTCAACGACTCGTTCATTTAAATGTTGCTAAAATTAATACGGCTCTTAGCTTGCGCGCCTCCAGAGCTTGTTTCGTGGAAGAGCACGTGGCTCTCGGTAAACACTCTCGCGCTTCTTCAGTTCCATAAGTCGTTTCTTTACCTGTGCCAACCAGTCTCGCGCGGCAGGCCCCGAACATTGTTTACTCATCTACTTAATCGTCGTACGAGGTGCCCTTGTTACAGCGGGAATCCGCCGTTATCGATCATCAAGTGCCGACAAGTGTGTTTTGTATGTATATATGCATATATACGGGGCGGGTCCGGGATCTTTTCGAAACGAAAACTTGCGAAGATTGATCGGACCAAACTGAGAAGAGAAGTCAAGCGCCATTTTGCAAAAATCGTAATAATTATATCGCAAGTTATTAATGATTGATAACGACCACATCAGGAGACTCTTTTAATTGATAACTGCGTGCGATTATCTGCAAGATCAGTAAAGGACTTTTTTTCAGAATGACCTAATCGTACAGTTGTATGACAGCCAATGTTTAGCGATAGATATGAATGTATATTGAACTTTGAACTCCTGAATCTCGAACTTGTCGTTCTGAACGAAGGAATCCTTTGCCATTTTGCATATTTATGCGTGTACGCAGAGTTATAAATTAAAATAGCCTCTAGATGTAGTCATTAGTAGCTTAATAACTATTACGATTTCTACGATTACAAAGTGGTACTTGACTTTTCTTCTCAGTTCCATCCGATTGATCCTCACAGTTTTTCGTTCCCGAAAGATCCCGGACACCCTGTATATGCATATATAATCAGTCGATTCTTTTCTATCATATTTACGTTAGATAGATCTTTACGACGACGACGATGAAGACATTAATAATCCGCGATGAGATGACGTTTCTCGGCCACTCGAATCCACACACACAGATGTGTGAGTGTGCCATACTCTCCTTCAATTACGCTTCTTCAGCCATCATCGAATCTGACAAGTGTGTCTGAAAGAGATCTTGTTTCCAAGAATCGCGCTTATACATATCAATATTCCTCTCGCCGCATTTCTCGTCCGTCCGTGCTTCCGCAAAAGTGATCCGCCGTCGCCGCCGTCGTCTTCGTAAGATGCAGTCGCGGCCGATATACCGAAGGATCGCGCAGAACGCGTCATTTGCATAACGATCGACGCATAAAAGTACGAACGAGGACGCTCCGGAAAGCCGTGGCCATTTCACCCGCTTCACCCGCAATTCCGCTAATTATCGATCTTGACACGGCGGTCCGCGCCGCGTGACGCAGTTCGGATCGAGTACTTGCCCGGCGAACGTTCCGCACTGTTTTAAATAGATTACAAATTTATTCGCCGGCAATTAACCGGCTCGCATTACTTGCCGTTACGGCGGAGCTTTGTTCGAGACCCGCCGAGAGATCGTCAAGGATGAGGTTCTCCAGGGCGAGACGAGCGCAGGGACAGAAACGGAGAAAAAGAAAGACAGAGGGGCAGGGAGGCAGGGAGGGGGAAAAGACGCGCTGCGCGTTTCAAAACAACATTTATCCAGTTAGACTGGATTCTAATTTACTGTTGTTGTCGCTAATTAGAATGCAAATCGGACCGAGTCGACTATATATCTAACACCGATAGATGATCATACGCGACGCGCCGCGCCGTTCTTTCGTAGAAACTACTTTCCGAGGTCCGACCGAGAGATCATGTCTTTTCTTGTTTCTCTTTTGCCTTTTTCGTATTTCTCCCCCCCCCCCCCGCCCTCCTCCCCATAAGTAGCGGATCAAGCCGGGAGACTTGGATGCTCGCAAACCTGTCCCGCGTCGCCTTCTCTCTCTCTCTCTCTCTCTCTCTCTTCTTTTTCTTTCTTCTTCATCGACCTGCACCTTTCTCTCATTCCTCTCCCCCCCCCCCTCTCCCACTCTGTCTATCTTTGCTTTTCTTGTTCCGTGCGTTTTCCCTCTTTGTCCCTCCCCCTCCATTTCGCCCGGCGGCTCGGCTTGCTTTCGAGCTCTAAGTAACTGTACTTGCGTTTCCTGTATCTCTAAATTGGTAACGCGATCCAAGCCGTAGCGGTGCAGCGGTGGATCGAACTATATCGAAAGTCAGGATATGCCTCGGAGTATACGCGCGGTACGTGGTAGTATCTCATCCGTACACGTGCCGACACGTCTCGCACGCGCGTAATCGTACCGTACGCTCAATCGCGCGCACTGAAGATGCCGCGCGCGCGCGGGGGGGGGAGGGGGGGGGACAGCAGGTTCGTCCTAAAGTGACACACTTTGCTAAAACGGGCCTGCTCTTTTTTTTTTTTTTTTTCCGAGGTGAATACAACGCGAGAGGTAGCATTCCGAGGCGTCCGGATTGTGTTCGTGCGCTGATAACGTTAAATTATATAACACGTGACCGCGACCGTTCCGCGAGCGCGACGGTGCGGACGGATTCCCCCGTCTTTCTCGCGCAGAAACTACTAAAAGAAAAAAAAAAACATTCGTCGGCTTTCGGTGCGATCTTTTTGCGTGAATTTATGCTTCCGACGTCCGAGCGGACGTTATTCCCCCCCCCCATTCGAGGAGGCGGCGCGCGGTAGCGCGCCTTCGCGTGCGTCGTGAAACGGGATTAAGAAGAGAGTACTTCTTTTTAATTATGACTGATTTTTTTTTTTTTTTTTTTTCTTACATTTCTGCTGCAACAGTTTGCTCAATTTTCACTTCCGCGATGGACGTTCGGTGAAATTACAAGTGGATTTTTTGTCTATATAATATATATATATATATTTCTTATTGTACATGTACATTTATTGCGTCGTTATATTTGCGAAGAATGACCAATCATCACGCCCAACATCCATGCAGCAACCACTTTTATACCTTATCATTCCTTCGCCGTCGGAGTCTTCGCGATATCTTTCTCCGTTTCCGCAGGTCCCGAGTCGTTCTCGAGTTTTTCCTCGATTATCAATGAAACACATCGAGAGACTTTGGACCGCACGCAGTTCCTATCTTGAATGTATGCTCTACCGTTATCAGTTCATTGTAACAAATTACAACTTCCTTACTGAACATTCTCAAATCCCCAAGTTACTCTCTATCTGTTTGCTACTTGTTATCGATCACTTATCCCCATCTGTCTATTTTTATCCCATTAGCAGCCTGAGGGAAAGATAAAACTTTAGACCCACGTCTTCCTCTGAGCCCGTTAACGTTCTCATAGAATTGAGATACACAGTCCCAGAAGTCTGCGCGCGATGGCTCCAAGTGAGCTTCAGGTAGAACTGGATCAGGTAGAAGTAGAGAAGTTGACGCTCTTCGTGTATTGTCCCCGCAGGTGAAGGCTGCGTCGAGAAGCCCGTGTCGACCCTGTGGCGGAACTATGTGAGCAGCAGCAGGCCTGACGTCTCCATGAGGCTGACGGTCACCAGCGGCGGTCTCACCGCAACCACGAAGGACCACGGCCTCACCGAGTACTGGGCCCACCGTGTGACTTACTGCACGGCCCCGGCCTCCCATCCGCGCCTCTTCGTCTGGGTTTACAGGCACGAGGGTCGCAGGCTCAGGCCCGAGCTCAGGTGCCACGCCGCTCTGTGCAGCAAGGAGTCCACCGCGAGGAGGCTCGCCTCGATCCTGAACACTCGGTTGCAGCAGGCGCTCTTGGAATTTCGCCGGGACAAGGTCTCGCGGCAAAACGCCAGGTGAGGACCACAATGTAGCGTTTACAAATCACATTGTGGGCGGTGAGAACAGCCCACAACGGAGATGGCGAGCACTTGTCGCGGAGTTAATCGCGGAGAATGCGAGCGTGTTGTAGAAACACCTCGCTTCCTTTCGACCGAACGCTTATTTGTATCAAGCCTCGCAGAGGGATGTTCAAAATCATTAAGAATCCTTCGCTAGTGACGGATGAGTGCAGGTAGGGAAAGCCACCCTGGACGTGTTTTATAGAATTGAGCTGTTAGCTGAGACTGACTAGCAGGTGTTGCCTGAGAAGTTGACGGCCGCTCAGCGACTTTTAGAAAGTGACGACAGCGACGACGTATCATTAGCGACGTCAACCTGATGCTCGGCAGAAAAGGAGAGTTCCGCACTTTGTCTGTTTGTGTCCTGTTTACATCTTCCCTTTTGTATTTTGAAAGACTCATGCCCGTTTCTGCCGACTGCGCTTAATCTAACCAGCTGGAATTCATCAATCACATTTAGCAATACTCAACATTGGCGACAGATGCGATTGGACAAGCCGGTTAAGCGTTAACTAGATATCACAAAGTCCTCAATGACGCTTGGAAGAGTGTCCGTTTCAAGTCTATCGTCTTTCCACAAAGCTGCGCTTCGACGTCTGTTAAAGCTCAGGAGCGGAATCCGTTCCATACGTTTCCATACGTTCCGCGTATTTCCCGAATTGCTTCCCGGCTCGCGCGTCGAATCTCTTCGTGGCGTATTAGTCTGCTCCAAACGCTCTAATGATTATCTAATGATAATCGTGAACCGGCGACGATTGATGGCGCGGCACGATTTCTCAAACGTAAAGTGAAGTGAATCCGTTGAAGGCTCTCTTGCTCTTCGATGTCTGCCAGCAGACGCGCACCGTCGCGAATTCCTCGCGATTTTTGTCGTGCCCCGATTATGTCGTTTTAACGCTGGGAGTGTCCTCCGCGAGGACAGTTCCGAGGAGTCGGATTCCGGGGGAAAAGAGAAATTGTCCATCTTCGCGTGTTCTTGCCGAGAGACACCTGACCGCGTGCGCGGTTACGCACGCGGTCCTGCATTCAGCATGAAGTCTGGCACGACTCTGGTCGCGATTGTAGATCGCGTTATGCGCGCGCGCGCGCGCGCGCGATCGAGTCACGATTCAGGACGAGCCGGCCGTCGTGCGACGTGCATTCGGGTCAGTGTTTCCAAGCCACAGGTCAGAAACTCGCTGGCGGTGCTCCTGCTGGAATTACGATAAATCCACCGGATTGAGACCGCGTCATCTTTCACTTACGAGTTTCCTGTTTTGCTGGAAAAATCCAGGAAACCATTATCAGATGGCTGGTGGGCAGAGATAAGTAGAGGAGAGCTAACCCACAACTGTGGAAAGTTAGAGTCGGGCCGAGACGAACATTGAAACGAGTAGAAAAGAGTTTTCTGAAAACGCGGAAAAGCGTGGTTGAAGGTAATTCCAAGAGGTAATTGTGTGCTGTTGGATTTCAACTTGATATAAATAAGCAGAGTGTCTCGTACAATTGCGAGAAAGGAAGTGAGTTGCTCAGAAGAGACGCGTGTGGAATGATAGCAACTATACCCCGTCGAGTTTCTTCAAGTTTTCGCAAACGACACAAACCATTTTGCGACTTCACTACAAAGCCCACAATTGAATACCTACGTATACCTTCTTAAATGTAACGAACTGTTTGTACGCACCGTTACAGGTTGTCTCTGGCGAACGCGTTGTACGACAATCCATCGTTGCCGCGTAGGAAGCTTCTTCTCAGCACCGGTGGCCAGAACTACCGGCCACCGTTGGAGAGGTCGAAGAGTGCGCCGAAGCTGTCGGCAATCGAGGAAGACACGGTGGCCGAAGAGATGGAGCAGCAGAGGCTGCTGGAGGAGCTGCGCTCGCTGGAGAACGTAGCGCGCAGCTGGGAGGACCAAGACGGCTGGAGAATAGCTAGGCTCCTGGACGCCTTGAATCGCGAATCCTCCGACGAGAATGGCAGTATCTCGAGCGGATGCGAGACCGCGAGCACCGCGACGAGCGAGGAGAGGGCTTCCGGCCCGGAGGAGCACCTCACGCAGAGTTAGTATGAATGTTTTGAAAATGCTTCGCTTTCGCGTCGAGCGAAAATATCTTCTTCTGAAGAAATATGAAATATAAATAGGCGCTCAAGGCTCTCTCACAAGATCGAGTAATATCAAGTAAGAGAAAAAATTTAGCGCACAACAACAAAATTTGCTTTAACTAAATTTGCAAAAGCGAAAAAATTTGTTTCAACCGCATATACCCTCTTTAACTTTAAACTGTGTAGAAAAGAAAAAGAAAATACACGTACGGAAAAGCCAACATTCGCAGTCGATTCAATCAGCCGTCGACTCTTATCGATTGTCTCCTTCACTGACTGAACATTTTTAGAGAACCTTAATTCCCGTGATTTGTCGCGGTCCCTTTCTCTTGCTGTTTAGCCACTCGGAAACGCAAACGGTCGCACCGAAATCCTTTCAAATTCTGTTTTCTGTGAAATATTACCGAGGGGAAAGTCATGTAGATGCAATAGACTCGGTATGTAACGTGTACTTATACAACCCGCTCGATATAATTAGTCTGCGAAAGAGTGCGATCTACTTTGACTTTAGCACGCGAAGTTTTTGCACGTCATTCTGCACGCCGCGAACTATGGCTGCTACTTTAACATCGTCGCTAAACAGATTAACAATTAGCCAGGTCCGATGCCTTGCCGCGTTGATAAAACCCCTCGAGCCCCGTCTCTTACGAAATATACATTCATCAGGTCCTTACGTATTTTCGACGCGCAGTTTTATCTGACATTCTTAAAAAGGGGCCGAACGGGGAGGAAGGGTGGGAGGCATATAAAACGGTCAGAGTTTCGACGTTTTTGCATGATTATACTTCGAAAGGGCAGTTGCTCGGCGAGTCGTAGCAATTGATGCGTGACATAGACCGCATATGTGTCACCTCGCCTCGAAACTTGTTCACCTTTAATTCCATCTGTTGCAGATCAAAGCGATCAACAAGGACCGATCAAGAGGGTGATTTTCGCGGACGACAGAGTCGGCAGAGGGCTGGGGCCGCGAAGGAACTCGGAAGGCTCGCCTCACTTCATGACCTGCGCTGGCAGTCCGCGTTTCAATCCCGTGAATTCTAGGAAGAGGTTTCCCCTGAGAAGCGAGGAGGAGGAATCGATGGAAGAAGAGGAAGAGGAGTTGGAGGACACCACGTCGAACGTGTTCGACTTTGAAGACGTCGAGGATCTGGACGACGTGGTGGACTATCGGCCGAGGGGTGAGATGTTGAGCAGAATCGAAGAGCCGCCGAACACGGAGAGGCGAGCGAACGAAAAGTATCCCGGTAGGATAGAGCGCGAGTTTCTGCAAAACGATGAGACATCATTCCTCACGTTGGATTCCCTCGACGAGGAGGCCGACAGCGATGAGAGCGGTTACGTCGAGGCGCCACCAAAGTCTTTGCTCGGTCAGGACGAGAGGAAGGAGGAGGAAGAAGAGAGCGAGCATTCACGATTGGAGTCGTTCGAGGATCAATCGACAGGTTCGATGGCAACGTGTAGAAACGCGAAGGCTAACGGTGGCGAGAGCCAGAGGCTGAAGCTCGAAGATCCCAAGAAAGCAATAGACAAACCGGAGGAGCGAGAGTCTCAGAAAGTGGAGAAGAAAGATCCTTTGTTGGTTGTCGACGACAATCAAAGAATAAAGGAGCGGGAGAGAGAGCGTGCGGATTTCAAGTATCCCATCTCGGAGACTATCAAGAAGCTCGCTACCGCGACGTTGAGGAATTCCAAGTCTCTGGAGATGACGAGCAACAGTTGCATGAACGTCTTGAATAATTTCAAGACCTCCAAGTCGTTCGACAACGTGAAGAACGATGAGATTACTGTGGAATCTCCGAGTCTCCATCAAAGGAAGCAACTATTGGCTCAACGTGGTGTCATGGTTTGAAGCATCTCTTCGATCGGACACTGCGTAATGCTCGCTAATCGTATTAAAGATCGAACGGAAACCAATGAGAAGACATTTTTAATCGTCATTGAGTTCCCACGGGCTCTGAAATCGAGGACACCTGCGACGTTGTTTCATGAAAATAAACGGAACGAGAGTGCGCGAATGAATGTTCGTGCGAAAACGTGCCTGACGTCCGCTTTCTTGATCGTTTTACCAAATTGTTGTATCAACTGTTTCGTTTGTCAGACGAAAAAGGTATCTGATTACAAGCATCGTATTCATCATGGAGTCATTTTCCTTCTCCGCTCCTAGTGTATTCATAGTACGTTATAAAATATCGTTATAATGTTATCTCGGTGATGGATGATGTATCTCGCGCGTACTATCGTACTCATGCCGAGGGAATTGGAATAACGTTGAAGCAACAATTGAAACACGATTCGTGCAAGCAGCCGGCTCTCGACAGGTCCGGTCTGAGCTTCCGTGCTAAACGTGAATCTAAGGTGCCATCACCGAGCTTAAAAGGCGCTACTTAGTATCGGAACTAGGCCCAGGCGCGATATTCTAAGGGGTGTGGTAAAAATTACTAATAATTAAGTTTTCTCTTTCGAATAAACTAGAAATACAACGTTATCGCCCTGTTATTCAGCAACGATATACCGAAGGATATTCTCCATTCAATCGCCGTAGGCGCAAAACTACATCTAGTTCCGGTACTGACGTTACGTGACAGGTTGACGAGGAAAATATATCCATATTATAACGCATAAACACACAAACACACACACACACACACACACAGGGCGAATATGAAGATACAAGTAAAATAACGAATCTTTAATTTATAATGTGCACGTGATATGCAGAGTGATGTGGAATGTAAAAGCATCGCTGTTTTGACTGTTAAAGGAAACATCGACGGATAGATTCGTTTCAGTGTGATGTAATCGTAATAAAGCCGAGACAAAAGTAACTAGCGTTTAGACGCATTTGTACCTCTCATCGAGGTGTAACGAGCATGATAATTTAGCAAAGACGATTTCTTCCAGGTCGTTTCTTCCATCTCGGCTGCTGTCGAGTGCTCTCGCAAATGAGATTCGAGTATGAAAGCGAACGTAGAAAACTACCGAATCGACCGAGCCTGGAGCAGTTATCGACAATGCGTCGTGTCTTGCCAGTCGAACGCGAACATGTTACTCGATAAAGGATAAATAATGTGAGTCGGAAATTTTCCAAGATTTTCTTTTTGCGATAAGATAGGGGGGGGGGGGTGTTGTTAAAAATTAACGCAACTGACGGTGCAGTTACCGAAAGCCGAGCGACTGCGTCCGCAAATGCAATCGCTCACAAAGTGGGGACGTTGAAGCTCGACACTGTTGCTCTCATAACGGGGAGTCGCAATATGATTTTCCGTTCTGCCGCATTCACGAATTCACTTGAATTTGAGTGCGAGCGACCAAGAGCAACCGAAATCGTCGTTCTGTAAGGAAATGAGAACACGTCGCGTGTGTGCTGTTGAAGAACACGCTCCACCGGTCCGTGCCACCGGTGGATGAAAAATCTTTCCGCTCGGGCCGCTTGACATTTCGACTCGGGAAGCAAATATATACGTCGCGAAATGACGCCCGCAAAACGGAGGCCGCGCTCTCGCGTCATTTGGCGTCATCAAATTTGGCGCATGGTGCTGCAACGACGAATCGCGTAAAATTAATCCAGCACGGAACGTGTCGCGAGCGTTCACGGCCGTCTCTTTCAGCCCGTCGATCGCAATTTGCCGCGTCGATGCGGCGTTAAGTGATGTTATTCGAGCGCGACGAGGCAGCGATGTGCTCGCCGCTCGTTCGGCCGCCCCTGTCATGTGCGAATTCGTAACGCTCGAGGCGAATAAGCTCCTTTCCTCTTCTGTATCACTCGATTGCGAGATACGGTGTAATGTACTATAGTGAAAAATAAACTGTTCGCCTGACAATAACACAGCTGCGCAATAACTTATTCCGCGGCGCGCGTTATCACGGCGAGAGTCGACGGAACATTACACTCGGTGTTTACATACGTTACCTCCGCGCGCGCGCGAGAGAGAGAGAGAGAGAGAGAGAGAGAGAGAGAGAGACGAGGTTTGCCGTAAACAAACACACAGCGTGCGTCGTCGGAGAGACGAGCGCTCGGCAGGAGCGAGAAGCGATCGGTGACGTTGCCTCGCCCTCGCTGACGTGTAAAGTCCCCCGATGCGTTTCGTGCCAGATTTTTTCTACGACCTTCGAGAGGTTGTGACGAGATCGTTGTACGAGAGGCAGGGAGGAAGGAGAGGAAAGATGATATAAAAGAAAAAAAGGAGCCGAGAGAGGTCGCGGCGGGGGCAGCGTCTTCTGAAATATTCTCTCGAGTCGCTCCTGACCGCTCGCGTAAAGTCGCCCCTCGCGCAGTTGGCGCACTACAAAATTGCATCCGAGGCGGACCAAGTCGTGACTAAGAAGACCAAGAAGTTTAGCCGATAATTACGTATAATAGCCTGCGCCGCCGGCAGAAAACGTAAATTGCGGTTTTTAAGGTCTCCTTAAAGGCAGGAGTCCCCACGGCGAATCCAGGTCGGACGATCGAAC
The DNA here is from genome assembly GCF_003227715.2 of Harpegnathos saltator. NCBI lineage: Eukaryota > Metazoa > Arthropoda > Insecta > Hymenoptera > Formicidae > Harpegnathos > Harpegnathos saltator. The sequence continues at coordinate 144,281 of NW_020230532.1, read as the reverse complement.
AAGAACGTATGGTCGACGACCCTGATCGATTTTTCCCTAGCACGCGCGCGGCTCGCGATACGATTTTGCCCGGTGCGAAACAAACTCGTCTGAATAATTCACGAGGGACCGTGATTATTCATCTGTCATCGCGCTCGCCGAAACTCCCTCGCCGTTTTCGTCAAGAGTGTCCTCCATTCACAGCGACCTGCGCGCGCGCGGGACAACGGGCCTGCAAAGTTGCAATTATCGCGCGAGTAGTAATTTTGAATCAGGCCACAAAACAGCAACAGGACAACCGATGCGAGAAGTGGCGATCTACAACTACTGTTCGTGTCTGCCGTGCCGTACGGGAAGAAACAGGCGCAACCGCAAATATTTATCACGGTTAGAAAAATGTACTGTTGCGTGAACCAAAATTTTGTTGTAACAAAACAAGATAATTTGGTTAAAATATGCCCGACAAAACTGTTTAGTTTCTGTAAACAAATATCTTGTTTGATTACGGTTTGTTCGTATAACTAAATAATAGCTTTTGTTACAGCAACCAAAAAGCTTCAACTATATGAATTTTGTTAAAAATACTATAATCTTTTCTTAATATATGAAATCTAAATTTTGGGGTGCACAGAAAGACGAAATGCGCATAGTACCCATTGGGCATTATTATTTTAGTTTATGTAAAATAATATTTCGTTGTTATGTAATTTTTATAAACAAAATAACTAAAAAATGCTTAATTTTTATATGTGAAGTCTAAGAACAAAATCATCTGGTCCAGAGAGAACAAAGCAGAAAAATATATTCAGTTGAGACAACTGAATATTTTCTTATACAAAACAAGATCACTTGGTCGCTATTAAAAGATGCCTAAACAGTTTTGTCAGAGACACTAAATTTTTTTTCAGCTTTACTGCAGCAAATTGCAACTTTGAAAATTGATAACTCGCTAATTAACATCTGCCGTAGGACTCGCCGCAGATCTCTCGAAAGCAACAGTCGCTGCTTCCTCGCGCGAGAAAAGCCGGCGCGCGATCCGCGCCGTTCGGATCGGCGCGAATGACGCCTCGCAGGTGAGCTCGATTAGACGTGTGAAAGTATAAGCTGGATCCGCGGAAGAAAAGCAGCAGCAGCAGCAGCAGCCACGCGAGGAAAAAAGCGCACGGGCAGAAGGAGAGAAGCAGGAGAGGAAGGAGAGCCGGTCGAAATACGCTCTCGGAAGGAGCGCGTAACCACCGGCGCGCGCGCTGCCGGGGAGGTCGTCCGCCGCGAGGTCGAAGCTTGCGCCACGGAGTCAAGATCAAGATCAAGGCGCGCCTCTGCTGGTCACCGCCGAACCCAGCCTCCGCAGCGTGAATACGATAACGCGGGGCCCGACCGGGCCTGGCCTGGCCCGGCCCGGCCGGCGCGCTGGTACGCGCTGCCACGATATCTTCGCTCTGTGTGCCACGCACACGCGTATCGCCGGTGACCTACTGAGCGGCGGGACACGCACGCACGCACGTACGCACACGTAAGCGGGTATAGGAAGAGAGAGAGAGAGAGAGAGAGAGAGGAAAGGAGAGCCCGTAGAAGAGCAGGACCCGTGAGCGTCTCTTGGTCTCGCGAGCTCCTCCGCGCCGCCGTGAGGATAGAATCGAGATGAATTTCGTAAAAAAGCGCGAAGATCAGCCGCGCGACGCGCGATGCCGGTGGAATTTTTATGAGATCGCTACGGGGGAGGGGGGGGATTGTGCAATTCAAGTTGCATATCGAGCGGTGTTTGGTTAAGTTGCGGGAGGAGTTGTCGTCGAGTAAGATTTATCCGAACGAAATTTATCCAATTTCCCCGAGGACTCGTTGTCTTCACGTTGGCTAAGACATCATACTAGGTGTATTCTTTTGGTTTTTCTTCTCGGCTTTCCTTCTGACTTGAAACTGAGAGACTTTCGGTTTGTTCCTTGTTAGGTGACTTAAATTCCGAACTTTCTGGGAGAATTCAGCGGAGACGCGACGAGGCAGCAGCTGCAAGCAGCGCCTCGCCTTGATGGAATTATTGATATGAGCCTGATTTCCTCGCGATAGGAAGGTACGGGAGGCTCGAGAGAGCCTCGCGTTTTGCGATATTTCTCCATCGCGTTAAATTAGACAGGCGATCGCTTTTCTTGCGAGCCTCGTCTCCAGCTAAAAGTAAAAGAGGCAAAACTAGTCAACTAGTCAACTTTTTGGTTCGCCTCTCTCGGCTTTGCGAGCAGAAAAAATGATTAATAACGACCATAAGTAAAATTGTAGTCGTTCCCCGGCGTCAGTTGTATCTTCTCGGCGTCCCAGCAAGGAAGCCACAGCGACAGAATGAATGCAAGATTATCATTACCGAGGCTGTACAGTAACGCTGCAAAGACGATTCTCCCAACTATATAAATCTCTCATTGTGCGATCGTAATTTATTACAATCGCGGGTACCAAACTCTTTTCACAGTGCGAGTCTCTCTCTCTCTCTCTCTCTCTCTCTCTCTCTCTTTCTCTCTCTCTCTCTCTCTCTCTCTGGTATCTCTCGCATCTAAATTTCAAATTCAAGACGTCACGCTGAACTTTTCATCAATCATACCTTTCTCTCTCTCCCTCCCTCCCTCCCTCCCTCCCTCCCTCCCTCCCTCCCTCCCTCCCGCCCTCTATCTCTCTCTCCCTCGCGTCGTCACATTGCAGCAAAACTAGGCGAAGTACACCTCCTACATGGCCGCGCCGGCAAACACGCGCGCGCGCGACGTTCTTCTTTGTTTGCAAAAGCGCGTCCTAGAAAGCGCGCGTCATTTCGCGAAATTAATAAAAGCGGCCGGCGCGTCTCGATGAAATCGTGTCGATTTCAAAATGACGCACACAGCGCAGTGCAGCGCGTTCCTCAAATCCCTCATCTCTCCGTCGAAATAGCCGCCTCTTGCCGCGCATGCGCGCGCGCGCGCGAGCGGTACGAATTCGGGGCCATCTCGAGTACGTGGGTCCGGTGGGTGCCGTGCCACCTGGTAGGAGAGGTACACACGTGGGCCCTCCATAGAGCGGAGCGCACCTCGCAGGGGCCCACCACCACGGCACAGTCGTGAGTCGTGAGTAGTGTTAACGGCCTTGCTTTATGTGGGTCATGAAACAAGGTCCCACCAGCACGGGCAGCCCGGGAGAACACAGCGCGCTTAACTCACGCTGGCAAAGACGAGCCGCGCGCGCACACACACACACACGTACGTGCGCGCGCATGCACGCATGTGTGGTGTACACACGTATACGCGCGCGCGAACGAGTCGCTCTCCGGCGGCAACTTGCGCTAGTCCGTCGACATCGAACACTCGAACAGTGCTTTCTATCGGGCACTCCGCGTCGCGACGGCGATATGGTGCACCTTTCCTCTACACGTAGTCGATGTTGCGCTGATCGATCGTATCCGCGCGCGCACTCTGGCCGCGGAGGTGGCGGGGGGAGGGACAGATGCGCAGGTGGCCTGCCTGCGACAGACAGACAGACAGACACGCGGAAATTGTCAGCGCGGAATTCCGCACGACGTAACGCGTTCGCCGTGTTCGCCGATGGGCCACTCGAGATGCGAAAGTTGCAACGCCGCGATCCTCCGCTTCGGCGCCCGCTGCAGCGGGCTGACGATCCTTCCGCGTCCTAAGGACGTCGTCCTTAGGACAAGAGCGAGAGGAATCGCCTCGCTTTCCGGGCTTTCCGGCGAACGGGTCGTGCGCGGTTTAGAAGCGCGGCGTCTAGAAGCGAATCCGAGTTGGTGAGAGAACCGGAAATTCTGCTTCTTCGCCCGACCAAATTCGTCGGTAGGAAGCGGAACTTTTGGTTCCTCACTTTTGGTTCAAGCTGAATTCGACCGACACGCGCGGAGGACTCTTCTCTCGCGCTCTCCTCTTCTCGGCGATTTTACGTTTTCTAACAGAGACGCCCCTGTTCAGTAGTCATTAATTCGGTAGTCACTTTTTTGATCACACGCGCGCGCAGAGGAATGCAACGGTGCTTCGACGAAGTAAGCGACTCCGGCGCAAGTTTTCGGAGCTTGGTTGGCCGAAATTTACCGAGACTTTTGCTTCGCTCAGACAGAATTCCGCCGTCTTCAATGGGAACTCCCGAGTCGTTCATACGTTTCACCGTGTGGAATTATTACGAGTGCCGGAAAGTCTTCTCGTTTATATCATAAAACTTTGCATAAAAATAAAGATTAAAAGTAAAGTAAAGAAGTTTGATCTTCATGAAGGTTGACACATATTGAAGAAATGTTGTTAACTAACCTGGAATTCGGATCAAATTAATTCTGGATTAAAATTCAGAATCCGCGTGCTATAACCGCGGAAATCGAAGGTTTTGAGGTACGAAAGGGCTTCCCGGTGGCGCGTGATAATTAATGAAACCATTTGCGGAAATCACCGGGCGCAGCTCTTCTTGACTTTTGTCGAAAGCGACGGAAGCTCCGAAGTGAAAACAATTGTTTCTATCAATCTAGATCGGACGCAAGTGCGCTGCTCACTGCGGAATTTGATTTTCCAACCAGCAGAGATTCATCATCGCGGCGAGCGCTAATGATGATGAATTTTCACCTTAATGTGCGCTCCGCGGCTCCGAGGCCAGAGGCTCGAACGCGGGTAATGGGCCGAGCTCGCGATTCGCGACTCGCTTAACGATCAAGTTCGATTTCTCTTGGCATCACGGCGACCGCGCGACTCACGCACGAGTGAAATCTTATTATAGGATTCTGTCAAAAGCCTGTCATTTCCGTCTAGAAAAAACCGCCGGCGAAAAGAATATTAAGATTCGCTGCGCGTGCGTGCGTGCGTGCGTGAGTCACGTGTGCGCATTAGCGCGCGTGTGTATTTAGTCCGAATCAATTAGCTCGCTAGAGAGATAAGCCGCGAATGTCGCGGGGCAGCTTTCTATCGCTTGCGACACAAAGGCCCGAGACGCCGCCGGATCAATTCTCGCTCGCTCGAGAAGCTCGCTCGAAAAATCGAGCATCGCCCGCCGATATTCCCCGGACGGAGGATTGTTGCCGAGCGTAAACGCGTCGCGCTTACAAAAGGAGAACATATGGACGGTGAATGTATACGAGCGGTATACGTGCGTTTTTGCCGACTTGGTAGGCGACGCGCGCGCGCGCTTCTTCTCCCGCATCGCATTTCCTACGCGGGTAATCACGCTTTTCCCCTTTTCCCTCGTCTCCTCTCTTTCTTCTCCCTCGCGCGCCGTCCCCGCGAGTCACGTCGTAAATCGCGGGGAATCGTAATAACGGCCATAAATCGTCGAATCGTCATACTTTGCGAAAGTAATCGCCACGCAGCGCAGCGCGAGATCGCGTCTCGTGTCATTGTCGCACGGAGCTGTGCTAATTATCCGCCGCGTTCGCGGCAGAGCTTCACGCGGACGATCGGTCCCCGAACGAGCTTCCCCTTCCGCCGATGTCGCAAAGGACGTTCGAGTATCGTCGGCGCAGGATCTTCCTCTATTTTATTAACCTTATTTACATCGCAGCTCCTAAATTACGCAATTATCAGAAATCGGACACGTTCAATGCTGACACAGTCGGCCTCGCCCGCAAAAAGTATTCTATTTTCCTTTTTATTTGTCCGCTTCTTGTGAATAGAACTGGAGCTAGAAGTACATCTGTACATATGTATATTACCTTTCGTTATATATTATAACGATTTTTTCAAATTAACTAGTATAACAACCAGTGAGAATAAAATTCAGCAAGAATACATAATAATCCTGTTGAAAAAAGGATTGAATGATCTGCGCGTGTAAGAGGAAATTTATATTAAAATCAGTAAGATTTGCATCGTACATATAGGACGTATAATCCCTCGAAATTTAAGAACAAAGTGTTTACAATCTCAATCTTAGAGGAATCCTCTTGAGGCCATATATTAATATAGGAATATTAATATAATATAATGTAAGAATAAAATCCTCCAAAACTTAGACGATTCCGCTTGTTCTGAAATCACTTTCTTTTTTTTTTTTTTCTTTTCAGTGGCTGTGATCACCGCGCATCATTCGCGAGAACTGAACGTCACGAACGTATTATTTCGTTCGGTTGGCGATAAAAGTGAACGTCGTGGCTCGCGAAATATTCCGCGGCTGGTGATTAGCGACGAACCGTTGCGCGCGGATTATTCCGCTTGCGGATGCAAATGCGTTCAGCCATACGGGACGTCTGGTACACCCGAAAAAATGTACTTGGCGCATATATCGGTCCGCACGTCGATCGGTGAGAAACGCGACTGGGAGGATGGCGTATACAATGACAATTAGGAATTCCTGTTTAAATAGAACATCAGATAAAAGCAAGAACAGCTAGATATAGCAGTTGCACGTGCGACGAATTCTTAACTGTACTTCTCTCTCGTGTCGATATGGCTCCTCCCCCTCCTCCCTTCCCCCTCTTTCTTCCCCTCTCTCTCTCTCTCTCTCTCTCTCTCTCTCTCTCTCTCTGTCTGTCTCTCTCGCTGTCTTGCCTCTCCTCGCTATTATCAGGACCGTTCGCGAGGAACTGCGTGCGGAAAAAATCGCAGTGTCCATTCACCACCGATTGAATGTGCCAATTTATTTCGGGATGACTTGACGCGCGATGCGCCGCGGCCGTCGCGAACGGTAAACCGACGACGGATAACGAACCGGCGTAATGAACGCGTCTTAAGTTGCTATACACGATTAATAATTCATAATAGTTGTTCGTAATAGTCGTAACCGACAGGCGATACGCGTTTCCTAACTGTTTCCGAAGGCACACGATACGTTTTTCTCGCTTCGTGCTCGTTCTAACGCGGCGCGTCATGATCACCATATGGCCGCCAATTGCACGCGGAATGGCCTCGGGAGGTGATTCGCCGTGATATTTGAGCAGAGATGCGCGCATCAGGTCACTCTACGGAGTCTCTCCCTCGCGAAGAAGGGACCAATTGATGCGGCAAGAACTGTGGTGTTACACGACTCTCGGCCATTGAGTCGCTGAGAATCGGCCTGAGCCAATAAGATGCCCGCGCGAGGATACTTTGCGATGGCGAGTAAGTCTCTCCTCTATACGGCAGGATAATGATGTCCATCGAGGCTTGAGGAGAATCTCGGACTTTTCGTCGGCAGTTATTAATCTTTTGTCCATACGGAGTGTCCGAGGGAGAAACGAAAAATTGTGAAAATTAATTGGATCAAACCGAGGAGAAAAGTCAAGCGCCATTTTGCAAAAATCGCAACAGTTGTCAAGTTGTTGATGACGATCGAGAGTGACCGCATCTTTTCTTTTTTCCTTTTCTTTTTCGCTCGATAACTTGAAAATTTGCCTATACCTAATTGCAAAATGGCGAAGGACTTTCTCGTTGTTCAGAATGACCAGAATTCGCGATTGTATACTAGGAAAAATGTATTGTTGCGTGAACCAAAATTTTGTTGCAACAACAAAATAATTTGGTCAAAATACGCCCGACAAAACTGTTTAGTTTCCGTAAACAAATATCTTGTTTGATTACGGTTTGTTCGTATAACTAAATAATAGCTTTTGTTATAGCAACCAAAAAGCTTCAACTATATGAATTTTGTTAAAAATACTATAATCTTTTCTTAATATATAAAATCTAAATTTTGGGGTGCACAGAAAGATGAAATACGTATAGTATCCATTGGGCATTATTATTTTAGTTTATGTAAAAGAATATTTCGTTATTATGTAATTTTTATGAACAAGATAACTAAAAAATGCTTAATTCTTATAAGTGAAGTCCAAGAACAAAATCATTTGGTCCAGAGAGAACAAAGCAGAAAAATATATTCAGTCGAGACAACTAAATATTTTCTTATACAAAACAAGATCACTTGGTCGCTATTAAAAGATGCCTAAACAGTTTTGTCAGAGATACTAAATTCTTTTTCCTACTGTACGACGCGGTTATCGCGCCTAGCGATAGATGAGAATATTGAAAAAGAAATAATTACTATATACCTATATACCTCTTATGTTTATTGACACATTTATTCTTAATAGCCTCGACATCTGGCAACCTCCGGGCGAGATCGCCGACAGGCGGCGACGCGAGCGCAAGCAGTGCCGCGGCCAGAGCGGCGAATCGGCCTGAATCAATCCTCGACGACACTGATACATGAATCTCGAAGGAAAAAAGGGTGCAGCCGCGCCGATGAGAGCCGAGAGAGCGCGCCCGCGCCCGCGCGCACAATGCATGTTTGTTTTCGCCGATCGCGCGTCGCGGCTTTCCCGCGATCTCTCGCATTAGTGTCTTTCTCCGCGGCGGCGGCCGGCCGCGCGCTCCTGCGCTCTATAAAAGAGCCGCGCGCCGGCGCGGCGTCGCAGGATCGCGCGTCGCGCGAATCGCCGTTAATTGGGACTTAAGGCGCATTAAAGAGGACACGCGTCAGGGCCCATTTGCCGCGTCGACGTTGCGTCGCGGTGGTGTGTCGCGTATCTTTTGACACGATCTCACGGCGCGAAGTTGCATTGCGTCGCGTGAGGAGCGAAGCGAGCGATACACGCCGCGGGACGATGGGAACTTTACCACGGGAATGGAGAATCCCATTAGCCAGTCAGACGCGCGTATGATGCGCGCGCGCACACCTACGTGCGTATGTGCGTATGTGGCAGCTCGCTCTCCGTCTCCTCCAGGCATAACCCACCACGGCGCGGCGTCCATTGAGAAGGAGCTCCAAATGTAATTGTGTGTGAACTGTACCACTCACATGATCCGAATCGCCTTTAATTATTCGTCCGTTTGCGAAATTCTCCCCCTCCATATTCAGGCCCTCCCTCCCCCGCCCGCCCTCGCGTAACCCTCGCGAACCGTCCGCGCTCCCGCGTTCCCGTCTTCTCTTCGGTAAGCGGCGACGGGGCGAAAGGGGAAGGAAGAGAGACGAGGAGAGAGAGAGAGAGAGAGAGAGATCTCGCTCGCGATGGTCCCGCGCCGAAATGAATCCCGCACAGTCTCCTGCGTTGTCGCGGCTACCTCGACGTGAGCGGAGACTAAAGCGGGGTCTAGGATGGTAATTGTTAAGGTTGCAAGGTCGTAGGAAAATTGACCAATCCCAGCCGATTGTCCTACCTGGTCGCTCGAAGAATGCTCAATAGTGATTGTTAAATTCTTTTACGACCCCGCGACGTGGGACTTTACGACTCCCATTGTAGACCCCGCTTGTAGTTGACGCTCGCAGTTCGAGTGGCTGTGTTTCCCCGCGATTGATTCGGAATCGATTGTCCGATTGAGACGGTCAGACGGGAGCCGCCGACATCCCCAGAAGAGGAGCTCGAGCGAGCGAGCGAGCGAGCGTCGATGACGGAACGACGGAGAAAGTAAAAAGGATCTCTCGGGCGGAGAGAAACAAGTACGCTGATAAAGACGGCGGCGCGGCGGTGTGTGATCTCCCGTGTTCTCGCTTCATCAACGCGCCCGGCTGTTGTTGAACGCCGAGGACGACGCCGAGGAAAAATTCACGCGTCGCGCGTCCCGCCGGAGATTCGAGCTCGGGCGAGCGCAACGTCGTGATATCCTCGCGCCGCCATTATCCCTCCGCCTTCGGCCCCGTAATTCTCGCGCACGCATGGATACGCGGATTTCATGTCTCCGGGACTTTCCTCGGACTCTCGAAAGCGTGTCGAACTCAAGAACTGCGGCCGACTCGGCGTCATTTCGATTTCTCAACGGGAATCCGAAAATTCCTGCCGTCTCATCGCGCGACATCGCGCGCTCGGCCGCCGCGAAGCTCTCTCGGTCTCTCGCCGAAGCAGCCAAACAGCTGTTGGATTTTCGCGCGTTGGAGGGTCGCGCGCGGCCGCCGCCATTTGCCGCGATTTTCCCGCAGCCTCCCGACGACAAGCGTGACCGACAGTCGCGCGTGCGATCGCAAGTCGCGGTCGGAATCGACGCCGCGGACGATTATCGCGTCTCAGCGCGCTTCACATTTCAATGCTGGACGTGTAAATAAAAGCGCGATCTGCACGACACCTCGACTCCGCCGCCGCCGCCGCCTCTATCTTAATCTTCACGGCTGAAGCGTACTTAATCGTACGCCTGCTCGTCCCATCCCGGGATCTCGTGTCCTAGATCAAACGGAAGCATCTACTTATTTGCTCGAACTGATACCGCAATCAGATACCGACAGGGAAAAAGAGTGGGGCGGGGGCGGGGGGGGTGAGGGGAGGGGGAGGGAGCCCACACCCCGCTCTCCGCGCTTGATTTGCAGGAAAACAGGTGATTATTACAGCACAGAATATTCGCGCGATCTCGAGAGCCGCGAATCGATCGTCCACGTCGCTCTCGACGTGTGACGACGGCTCGTGTTACGTGTCTGACCGCCCCGCTGCCGCTGTGACGACGAATCGACGACTCGTCACGTGAGAGAGAGAGAGAGAGAGACGGCGAAAAAAATACGTCGCAGGAGGAAGGAAAAAAGAAGCGACACGGCCCCGATATAGCCTTTTTACGGCGTCGCCAACCTTGACACATATTGACCTGGTTCAACCGTAAAAATCATCTCGTAGCATATGGCATCCGGATGCCTCCGATTAATGTATTCCGACTCGGACGTCGGAGCCGTCCGGGTCGGCCGTGTGAGAGACTGAGCGAGGCGGCTCGCCGACGACGACGACGACGACGACGACGACGACGACGACGTCCTAAAAGGAAGCACTCCGGCGGACGCACGTCGCCGCGGCGCAGTTTTATCGCACGAATTTCGTGTCGTGGTAGCCGGTTATACACGCGGCGGTGGGCGGCGGGGCGGGGCGGGGAGGGGGGGAGGGAGGCGATGTATACGCGCGCGAGTATGCGCGCGGCTAACGACGCGATCGGAACCGTAGGATAGACCCACTCTTCAGGATCCTGAAGCGAAGCGAGTTGCAAAGTGTGCCGTGTAAGTGGAACATCGCTGCCTGGTACCGACGACGACGAAGTATACCAAAGTAGTATAACATGGTCCTCCTCCTTCGTCGTTCCTCTTTGCCCTTCTCCCTCCTCCTCCTCCTCCTCCTCCTCCCTCGAGCCTCACCGCCGTCGTCTCTGCCTCCACCGCCCGCCGCCGCGCCACCTCCTCCGCTGGAGAGACCAACGACTCCGGCACTCCTCCTTCGCGTACACGGTGAAAGACTTTCTTTAAGGGGGCTCCACAGTGAGAACTGCACCGTCTGCTGCCTGCCGCCTGCTGACTGCGCGCCTTCTTCACCGGCGAAAGAGATAGAGAGAGAGAGAGAGAGAGAGAGAGAGAGAGAGAGAGAGGGAGAAAAAATTGTCCATTGTCTCCTTTGACGACCATAATTGAAGTCGATCCTGCACGTTGCATCCGGTTGCGTCTTTGCGATATCCTCCCGCCGATACCTGCCGCGCAGGATAAAGCCGTGCTCCTCGGCGACACCCCGTCCTCTTGAACCGCCGAAAAGCCGTGGGCACGTCGCACCGCGGAGGATGCGAGATGACGACTCTCCTCTCTCTCTCTCTCTCTCTTTCTCTCGCGCGCGAGGATCCGAGAAAAGTATTACGGGCATAACGGGCCCGCGGAGTTTCGTGCGGCCGAAGAAAGGACGCGACAGAAATCTTTTGTACCGGTTATAGTCTTATTAGCGAAAGGGGGAGGAAGGTCACCGCGAAGGGGAGGACATCGCGACCGACCGAGTCGAGCGAAGCGTCTCATTAGCTCATTATGAAAATATAAGGACACGTACGTGAAGACGCGCGCGAGATACGGAGAAAGGGGAGGGGGGCAGGGGACTGCAGAGGGGGGGATTCTCGTCTAACAAGAAACATGGAAGTGGCCCTCACCGAGACTGGACTGGACTCTGGATAAGTTGTGGAGCGACGAGAGATACGTGTATCCTTTCGCAGCTGTGTCTCGGGGGTTGGGAACCACCCCTGGGAGGAAATTTGCGGGAACCGAGCGTGCGAGAAGGAGAGAGAAAGGAAACATCCAGAGTTTCTGGCCAGATCGCCGCGCCGAAATTGGCGAGATTGTCTCGCTGCGAGTTCCACGACCGACGTTCAGTCGCTCGTACACGTATCGTGCACGCGTCTCGAGTATATCTGGGCTACTAAACTAACAGATGGCCGCCAGCGCGTGCGAGGAAATTATTCGTTTCACGAGTAAAGCACGCAATCATCGCGATTAATGGAGGACGTTAATTGAACGCGCGCGCGCGCGCGCGCGTAATGGCGCTCCTGACCCTCGAGCGCACCTCGACGTCGTTTTCGTCGGACAAATCGCGACAAATCGCGACAAATCGCGAAATTCACTCTTCCTTCCTCCCCCTCTTTCCGGGTGAACGATTCGACGTGGTTAGGCCGCAAGGTGACTCAATCCGTCGCGACTACGGCGAAGCCCTTTACGCGTCCGCGCGGTATTCGCGCGAGGACGAGCGGACGAGAGGAGGGCAAGGAAGTAGAGAAGACGCGAGGATCGTGAGTAAGAAGCCCTGGCTGGGCGAACGAGCCCGAAAAATTTAGGTCACTGGTCCAACTGGATACCGGTGAACCGTCATGAGAACCGCGGTGCCCCGTGGATCTCTCGCCTCCTCCGTGACGGTTTAGCCTCTAACCGTCCGAGCCAGCGACATCGGTTCCGTCATCCTGCTGTTATCCCACCTTTGTCACTCTCCTTCCCCCTCCCTGCCTCTCCGGTCCCCGATCGATAGTGATCACGGTACAGCACGTGAAGAAGTGACGTCCAAAGGAAAGACACTGATGAAGGAATCGCACTGATGGAAAAATATCGTTGAATTAACTATAATCCCACTATATTTTATAGCTCATTTTGGCGTCAACCATACTTTTATAGTCCGCGGAACCTGCAAGATATGGTAGAATAAACACAAATATATATAGTCAGTGATTGTCCTAAATAATAATTGTTTGGTTACTTTTACCACATATACGGTAATTTCTCATTCGCAAATACAGTGAGATTTAATATTCATATAGTTACATCTGTCATCATCTAGCAGGTATTCAGGTAATATTGACTGTATAAAAGAGTTACTTTACCTACCATTTTATATTTGTATCCATACAATAATTTCAGTTTAACTTACTAATAATTCTTAGTAAAAGATATTATATGGTTGGTTATACTATGCCTTGTAATCGTAATTATCATCGATATTATGGTAATACTTACTATAAATATGATATTTCGGGCTATAATTTAGTTACTGTATATCATTATACAGTTCCAAATATCATATACACTTTTCTCTCAGTGCGATAGAATTGGTCGACGCAGCGACGAAGTTGTAAATCCTCTTGAGACTCGACAGCACGTTCTTCTTCCTGCATTGTTTTACTTCTTCATCTTTGTCGCGCTTCACGCGTCCATCCGTTTATTCTTTTGTTTCTCCAAGTCGCGCGTCCTTGGTCAACCCAGATCGACCTCTGGCGATTGATGATGCTTCAGCTCCTCTTGGATCCTGTTTGTGTCTCTTATTGTAATCTCGTTATACTCCCCCCAGTTATCCACCTCGCGGCTCTTCCGCAGCGTTTCCCTTTACCATTGGATTTTAATCGCCGGCGTTGATATCCTCATATATGTTAGTTGATGTTAGTTGATATGACTCATATATGTTAGTTGTTGGATTAATCAACGGTACAGTTAGACGGTACGGTGGCCGCGCATGCATTTGCCATTCGCGAGAGAGCTTCTCATTGTCGGACGAAAATAAAAGATCCACCTCCCTCTCTCTCTCTCTCTCTCTCTCTCCTCCGCCTCTTCCTCGGCCTCTGTATCTGAATCCGCGTGTCTCCTCGTCTCACAGCGAGACGACACCGTGTAACCCCCGAGACCATAACTCCGTTATATCATTATATTCAACAATAACCCACGGTCCATGTACAAACATCGGGACATATTCTGCCACGCGAGCTGTCCCGGATCCTTTTTTTAACGCCGTCCTTTGTCGGAGTCCGACCGTAATTTGCTCGTCGTCGTCGTCGTCGTCGTCGTCGTCATTCGGAGTGACTGCAAGTGTAAAGTCGTAAGGTGGTCACCGAAAGTGAACGACACCCCGAGGAGCCGATCGGTACTTCATCAACCGCTTAATCTCGCGAGAAAATTAATCGGCTGCTGTCAGCGGTGACTTTCATCAGCATCAAAACTTTGCAGAAAAATCTTTTTTGTGACTAGACTAGAGATTTTCCGTTGTATAAGTCTCTGTGTGACAGGAAATTCCATCTTGCAAACCGAGAGAATCGTCCGTCTGCTTTCGATTGAAGAAACTAAAATTTTCCGTCTCGACGATCATATCGTGTATATATAAAGAGAAACGAAATCTCGACAAGTGCGAATTCATCGCGATCGCGGAGGATTTGCTTAAAAAAGTTGAATAACGCGGTCAATAATACAATTTTGAGCTCGGTTGTCCTCTTCCATTTACGTACACGGGGGGGGGGAGGGGGGGCGAGAGACGCTCTGTTTATCCGTGTGAGGAACGAAACTTGTGCCCTTGACAACATTAATGTTTGGCTCAGGTAGTCGAATACATTTCTGGGACAATAGAAATCTTTCCTAACGGAAACTTTTTCTTGTTATAAGCGAAGTTGACTCCTGAGGAACGAAAGGTTGTCGCAATTGAAATTCGATTGTATCAACATATGCATGTTCTTCTCCACGGCGATTCCATTTCTGCCGGAAAATCCGGCCTGTGTGGAACGCGAACAAAATTCCGTTCGAAGACCCGACTCGAAGGCACGTCTGAAAAAGCGTAGCAAAGGACAAAGGTGGTGACTTTGTAAATTTTCACGCGATTCCGACGATATTCGAGACAAATTATTACTCGACGACGACGACGACGAGTTCTGGGAGAATTCGTCACATACCACTTGGATGAGAAGGATTCGTGATAAGAAGAAACACCTACACATGCACACGCACACACGAACACGAATGCAGTATACCGCAACTCGGTAACAATTCATTTTATTAAACATGTGTTTACATATAAATAATTGATGTATTCCGACTTTATACAAATCGCACGCTGCAGCCGCCGAAATAGTACGAGCTGACGACGGACGCAGACTTTGCAGAGGCGATCCTGCGACAATCTGACAACGAGAGAGACGCACGTGACGTGTGTCGTGAACTCGTCTATCGACCGGCTGGAGGACCGCTGTGAGGACGCTTCAGATTTCTGCACTGAGACGATCAACCCGGTCGAAGCTGATCTGGCTGGCCAAACGGCTCGTGTCTCGTTCGACAGGTAATGCAGTAATACAATTTTCTTTCGCCGGTTAATCGCGCGGCTCCGTGAAAGCTATAAATACGCAGAGAGAGAGAGAGAGAGAGGACATTCGCTTAATTCTACTTTACTCAAACGCTGCTACCTAATCGCGAATACATCATGAGGCAATATCGTACAGAACGTCTTACGCTACTATATCGCCAGGATATAGAGTGGCTTATACAAAGGAGAGAAAAAAAAAGAGAAAAAAAAAAGAAACAAGGACAAGAAAACAAAGACGGCGTCGAAATGTAAAAGTCGTCTATCTACACACGTGTACACACTCTCAGAGCGCATTTCTCGCAAATTTTCCCGCACTCGCAGTTTCATCGCTCTCCGCCGCTACCGTCGATCTCCGATCGACCGCAGATCCTGAGAGATTTCGTGAATTTCTTTCGTGAACGTACGAACAGAGAAGAAGGTCGCGCGAAAGTAATTGTCCATCCGCGCGTCCACCCAAACGAGGCGCGCCGCGCAGCGCCTCGTTTCGGAATAGAAGACTGAATTCACTCGATATACCATTACCGGATTTTCTATCTATGCACACCGCGCACCCATTTTTTTCAGATACATAATGACTCGTACACCTGGTTCGCGCGATACTTTTGAAATGAATGATTGCGCGATATCTCTCTCATGCATTCAATCGCCAAGTCGCGGCGCGGACGGGCACCGCGTTCCCTCTCTCGTCCCGTGTGAAAATCTCAAGGAAACAATTTGACATGTAAACGGATTTATGAGTCGATTTATATACGTATATACCGCGATATCATCTACGGGTTTCACTCACTCTTAAATTGTGGCCTACATTTCGATGTACGCGCGCGCGCGCGCCGAAGTATCGTAGACCGACGCTTAGAGTCCAGGATAACAAGACAGTCGGGACAGTCGTTTTGATAGGCCAATCATTAATGCATGTTCCGCAAGTAAGGTTTAAAATATTACATTGTGATGCTCGTGGAAGTTGCAGACCTGAATTCAATTACACACAACTGTATGCGTGAACCGGCAGCGCAAAGAGAGATGCAGAGCTACTCCTCTTTTACTTGTATCACTTATTGTTCTCTTACTTATGATCGATCCCTTCCTCCCCCCCTTTCTTCCCCTTTCTTCACTGATATTTCTTATCCTTCTCCCCTGAGTCTTCCTCCTCCCTACGAGCTTTAAAATTTTATCTCTCTTATCCACTTGCTCTAAAATTCTTCACGATCTTCACATATATTTTATGATAAAATTGCACAACGCGATATATAGTTCTAATTTTAAATAAAATTGCAACCCAATACAAAATTACGGAAGCCCCTTTTTGTATCCCTGTTCTCTCTTTTGCTCTAACCCTCCTTGCAAAATTTCCCTCCTTCAAAATTTTAATAATTTTAAAAGTATATCTTTTATATAAATGGACTATGGACAAATTATCAACGTAATTATTTTCCGTACAATATTTATTTCTTCACGAATACATTATATCATATTAACATTATATGTACATAACATTTTCTCTCCTCTTTTTACTCGCTTTAAAATTTTCACAATTTTAAAATTCCAAAAATTAATCCTAGAAATTTGGCATAATCCTAGAAATTAAATAACTAAATAAATAAAATCCTAGAAATTAAATAACATCGAAAATCATTGTACCATTGTGATCCACATGTCTTTCTTTGTCTTCTTGCTGTTCTCGATCGTCACAATCATTCCTCGACAACTTGAAGTTAAAAGATGCTGACCCACTCACTTTTGCGTCCTTGTTCATTCTCATCTCGTTTCTCTCTTCTCGTCGAACACTTTAGAAAAACACGGAACGTAAAACAAGCTTCGAAAGATGCCAAAGTGAACGACGAACTCTGACGAAAGTAACAGTGATCGTCAAAATGTCACGTTGATGGATAAGTATTGGCTTCTTCTTGCACATCTCATATATCGTTCATTAGATCTATATATGGTAGATTTCACATTTTATATAGTAGGTCTAATATAAATGTGTACTGTTTTATTTTTAGCAAACAAGATAGCCAGACACTTATAGAAATTTCCTCGCAAACTTTCCGTACATGTGTTTTTAATTTTCTGAAAAATTAAGAATCTACATGTATCAGAAGAGCGCGTGGGGTGCACATGTTGAGCTCATCCGAGGTATCTTAACGATCGCCTCCACCTTACTGAGATTCTTCAAGTTCATCATTCACTTGAGCCAAACGACTCTATAAATATTTGCATCCGGAAGAAGATCGCTATTAAAGCAATTAAAATTCGCCCGAGAAAATTTTAATGTGAAAACCCTCTATTACGTACTTGACCCCTTTTATGTAAAAACCCTCTATTACGTACTTGACACCGATGGTGTCAGGCTTTTCTTTTCCTCCTGCCATTTTGGCATCGTCACCGCAAGGAAACGCGAAAACGTTTGGACGGCACGTGAATCTACTAATCGGGATTAATTTTAACTGGGCCAACACAATCGATGCATCTCTCTCCATTACGCGCCGATTTTCATCAGGTTCCGCCGCTAAAAATGAACGACGACCGCGTTATCGCGTTGCGATAACGCGGATCTACGGAGCTCGGATGTTGCAGCACATCAGAAGTAACCTGCGGAGCCTAAAACTCATCATCTATGCTGCAACTCCTTTTTTCGCGGTGTCGTGAAATTCGTCATAAGCCACCTGAACACTTTCGGAACATGCAGTAACGATAATTAATAGTCGGCAACGTCGAGTTCAAGCAACGCTAACAAAGTATAGAAAAAAAAAATAAATAAAAAAGGAAAACTGAGATCCTGCGTGAGTTGCGCGGCGGACCAGCTGTCGAAAAGTCCCCTCTTCGCAAATCCCGACAATTGATGCTTTACTATTTTTAACCTTTTTTTGTCTCGTCGAGTTACCACCCGTAAGATTAATCTTAGTATTTTACAACGATGTGATTAGCGAACTAGTTGGACTTGAGTGTCCCGCGTGTCGAACACCGCGCGTCCCGATTGCGCGAGCGATCGTCTGTTGGGGGGGGGGGCGGGGGACAATCTACCGCGTTACTATAAATTATTAAAAGTTACGTTAAAATTGCCGTAAATTCACATTTACTGTATTTATATTTACAATTACTAATTAATATAGGTACACAAAGCAATTTGTACAAGGAGGGTACGTCTCCCTCCGCGGCGCGGCGCGGCGCGGAGGAATCCTCCTAATCTCTGCTGCTCCTCTTGTGAATTTGCTGGTGTTTGATCAAGTGCGCTTTCTGCCTGAACGCCTTGTCACAAACTTCACACTTGAAGGGCTTTTCGCCGGTATGAGTCCGTAAGTGCACCTTGATATTGCTCTTATTTAAAAAACCACGGTTACATACTTGACACCGATGTACCGGCTTTTCTTTCCCTCCTGCCATGCTGGCGTCATTACCGTAAGATATCGCGGCCTTCTTCGCAGGATTCTGCGAGCCCTGGTTACCTCGCGACCTTTTCCGGGAGTGCGACGGGGCCACGTAAGACGACGAGTGCAGGTTCTGGTCCGGGCTGCCCGACGTCGAGACCCTCCCCGGCGGGCTGACTGGTGGATAGGCGCTGGTCGACGAAGGAGCCTCCGTGTTGCCCGCTTGCAATCTCGCTTGCAGCAGAGGTGAGTAAGAGAGCAGGTTCTGAAGAGCGGAGCTGTGCTGCTGCTGCTGCTGCTGCTGCTGCGCCTGCGCGGGTGCGTTCGCCCCGTGGTAGACCGTGTACGGGTTCGGCTCCTGGGGTTTGTTGGTGGAGCAAGCGGTGTCGAACCAATCGACGATCTCGTTCCAAGACGACGCGTCCCTCGAGGCGGTGTCCTGATCCTGCACCAGGCTGGAGCTGCCGCCGTTGCTGCCGTTGCCGGCGTTGGCGGCGTTACCGTTGTTGCCGCCATTACCGTTGCTGCCGCCGCTCGACACCGTCGTGTCCGCCGCGATCGCATGGCCGATCAGCTGCGCAATGTCCGCCTCGATGTCGACGTACTCGAGCGGCTGCGTTGACTGCGGCAACTGCTGCTGCTGCTGCTGTTGCTGCTGCTGCTGCTGCTGGTGGTGGTGGTGGTTGTGATGGTGGTGTTGGTGCTGGTTCAGGTGGTGTTGATTGTTGGCGTGCGATTGCTGCTGCTGCTGCTGCTGCTGTTGCTGCTGTTGCTTTTGACTGCCCTGCTGGCACGGAGTGCTAGAAGACACCACGGACGACTCCTGATACTCCTGCGTGTCGGAGGCGACCCCAGCGTAATACTCTTGGTTGGTCGACTGCGTGGGCGAGCCGGAGGGGATCGCCGATCTCTGAGCGGACGAGGCTATCGTGTGGTAATGGTGGCCCGGGATGCCGTTGATGCTCAGGTGACTGGTGTACCCGATGAAGGACGGCAACGGCCTCCTGTCCGCCGCTATCGACTGCGGCACGTCGAGCGACTGGTCCATCAGGATCGAGTCCCACGTGTCCGACAGGCCTGGGCCCGTCTGCTTGATGTCCGACTGATCCAGATAGTCGGAAGCCACGCCGTTCCACGAGGACAACATCACGGTGACGCCCTCGGCGTCCGCCGGCGAACGATCCACCATCATGCCGGAGCCCTGGCTGCTGTGCGGAGGCTCGACCCCCGAGGTGGTCATGTGCGGCTGCGCGGTCGGTGGGCCCGATTGCGTCTCGTACTTCATGTCGGACGCGATGTCCGACGTCGGGCCGACGTGCGGCTCGCCGCTGTTCCCGGCGATGATGTTGTACGGCGACGTGTTGCTCAATTGCTCGCTCGCCGCGCCGGCGCCCAGGATATCGTCACCGAGGCTGTAGTTCACCTCGATGTTCTCCAACACTGGCGACGCCTGCTGGCTGAATTGCTGTTGTTCCTGACTCGTGCGGCCAGGCAAGCTCGCCGAGGGGTTGAGCTTGAGCAGGATTTGCCGGGAGAGCTCGTCGTTACCGTCACCGGCGACGTTGCCGTAGCTGGGGCCCCCGCTCGGCCCCCCCCCGATGCAGTTTGTCGGGACGCGCGACGACGTTGACACGTTGAATCCCACGGCGCTCGGCTGAAGGGTGGCGTTGAAGCTCGCTACCGCCGACTGCGCGACGGGCAACGACGTAGGCTGCACCGCCGCGGCTGACGACCGTCGCTCCGCTACGGAGCGCGCGTCGAAGAACTGTTCCGTCTCGATCGCCACGCCGCTGCCTTCAGCGGCCGGCTGGGCCCTGCTGCCCTGCTGTTGCGTCACTCGCGCTGCGCTCCGCGGCACGTAGCTGGCGATGTTCCTCGAGTACTGCTGCAACAACTGCGCGTCGTTGTTCCCCGTGGTTAGTGCCAGGTTGTTGTTCACGGCCAGGTTGTCCTCCACCTGGCACAAACAAATTTCCGTAGTCGTTAACGTTCGATGCGATGCCAGAGGTCGTCCGTTATACCGTCATTGATACCCACCGGTGAGTCGATGATCTCTTTCAAATCTTTCAGGACGTCCGACAACTCGTCGAGACTGTACTGTTCCGGCGAGGACGTGTAGCTGTTGTGAACGCCGGAGTCGTCGCTATTGCTGGCTGCCGTGGGGGTCGGTGGGACTTCTGCCTTCGAGACTTCTGTGCCGAGACTCCGGTTCTTCGGATGTACCTGGCTGGCCGGCACATTTACGTTGTCGCCGCTATTGTTGCCCGTCGCCGCACTGGTCTGGACTTGGCAACTTCCCGACGCGTTCACAGCATCGGCAGCGAACGAGCCGCCCTGCGCGAGGGGCAAAGTTGCCCGCTGCTGCGACCGCCGAACACCACCACAGGGGGCTACTACCTGCTGGCCAACAGCGTGGTAACCGCTGCTACCGCTGCTTCTCGTCGCGGTGCTCTTGTGGAGAGCGGCGTTGTTGCTGTAGCGACACTGCCGGCCGCGGGCCAGCGGCGCATTTACGCTCACGGGCCTGTACACGACGTTCCTCGCCGCTGCCTGGACTCGATCTCTCGAGCTCGAGCAAGTCAGAGCACTCGCAGTGGTGGTCGCACCTTGTCCGGGGGCCGATCGCGACTGAATGGTACTCTGAGCAGGCTGAGCTGCGTATCGACAGCTGGCGGTGTTGGCACCGGCGGTGTTGAACGGCGGATTTCTGTTCAGGATGTTGTGCAGCGCAGGCCGGATTCGACTTTTCAGCGAAGCCCTCGGCGCATCCGCAGAGATCGCGCCTTCCACGGGAGACAAGCGTGGCTGTGTGTGCGGCCGGACAACAGCTTGAGGAGTCTTAAAGCAGTTGTTGTCAGCGACACCCAGCGCAGAACTCGCACCGACCGTCGCCTCCCGATTGCGAGACGATCGCTCGGGAAAGGCCTGATTTTGGCTGGCGGTGTTTCTTCCGCACACGTTCTTCACCGCAGCCTCGAGATGATTTTCCAGCGAGTTCAGAATCTCCGCAGACGTGTGTCGTCGCGGCGAGGCTTGTTGCAACGTCGACGGCGAACTCCACGAAGGATTCGAGGAATTGGGATTGCCGATGAATTCCCAAAACGCGTCGTTAACGGGCACCAAGCTGTTCGGCCCGAACTGTTGGCTCACGAGTCGCGTCGCAGCATTCAGGCGACTCCTTATCGAATCTTGAGGGCCCCGTTGAGCGGTTGCTTGTCGGGGGCTTCGTTGAGCGCCCTGCAAAACGGCCTGCGGATACGGCTGAGCCCGTTGCTGATTCTGGCGGTGGACTCGCTGAGGAATGCACCTGCCGGCCGATGTAGTCGCAGCGCAGGTGTTGGCGCTGGGACCCGACTGACTCGCGTTGCTGACTGGCGCACTTAGACTGATATTAGTGATGTAGTTGGAGATGTGCGGCGCAGTCTGGACGAGACTTATTTGCGCCGGGTTTTGCGCCGGGCCGGCAGTGAGAGAGCACGAGGCTGGCTGGGAGGATAAACTTGGCTGTCCTCCCCGCGCAGGAAAGTGCTGTGGGCCGTGGGAAACGGACTGGCCGAAGACTCCACCTGGACTATTGGTCGCGGCGTAGAGACTCTGACGTAGGTCTCTTAGGTTGTTCGCCGGAGTCCCGGCTTGACACGCCGCGTATGGAAGATTGCAAGCAGGTGAGCCGTGCGAACTCGACCGCGCATACGGTTGGCTACGGTTGCGGAAATCGGCCTGATAACCGAACGCGCTATTCTTTCTTATCGGACCACCGAAATGATGATCTTGTGGTCGACTCGCACTTTGTATCGGACCTGTCGCGGCGGTTTCACTTTGCGACTGACTTATCGACCAGGGGTTAACGGGCAAATCTGAAACACGCAACAAACATCGGCGTTAGGTAGAGACGGTGTAGATGACGAGCGTCTCTCTCTCTCTCTCTCTCTCTCTCTCTCTCTCTCTCTCTCTCTACTCCTTTCCTGTATTTGTAAATAAATCGCGTAGCGAGCGGACGAAAACACACATGCGAAGCGACGGACGACTGTCCTTTCCAGCTCAACTAAGCGCTGCGCCCTGGATCGCGAGATTGTTTCTTCTCTTTCGAACGTTACGTTGCATGCTCGTTTCGCGTTAAAGGCGCGAGTCGCAGCAGGTTGCAAGGAGCTAGTTCAGCTGATAAGAACAGAGCCCCGGGTATCGCCCGGTACCCGGCGATGAAAGAAGCGTCCAAGCGAGCGTTATATTGTCTCAAGAGTAAGAGAGACACACACACACACACACACACACACACACACACACACACACTAATGCCAAACGCACTAAGAACATACAAGCTCACGAGGTGTGGTAAGCCGAGGAAGAAATCCTCGGAGGAGTGGCGGAGGGAATGCCGGCGCGTCTCCTCGCGCGTCGAGACGGATCCACCTTCTCGTGCCATTAAAGAGAAAAAAGAAAGAAATAAACGAACAAGAGCAAAACTGTAAAATCCGTGAGGCAAACGAGCCATGTCGTACGGCTTCGCAGCACACCCGTGGTCGATGTTCGTACGGTAGATAGGCAGGTAGGTTGTCCGACTGGTATGATCCGCCGAGCATGTATGCTTATACGTGTTCGTTTATGTACACACACATACGCGCTGCCTCACGGATGTATCGTACACGTACACGCACGCGCGCACGCACGTGTGTGTGTGTGTGTGTGCGTGCGTGCGTGCGTGCGTGCGTGCGCGCATAGCTACACACGCTCCTATACACGCGCACGCGTACAATTTCGTGCTGCTTTCTCCTATTCCTCGGCTAAATACTTCAACTTCTTACCTTCGCGAGCATCCCCCTTTCTTTCTCGCGACGGCCGTCCGCGTCGTGAGCCTCCCAACTTATCGCGAGTTCGAGTTGCGTCTGTTCGCCACGCCAACCCCGACGGGAAAATCATTGACGTGGAAAACCCGGTTGGAAGAAACAGCGATGTAAAACGAGGATGATTGCGAACGCGCGAAGACACCTTTTTCCTGGTCTCTCACCGACACCCCGCGGCGCGTGATTGGCTCGCGTCTGATTGGCTCAATTATGATCGCGCGTTATGAGCAAATTTATGAGACACATGTCGACGTCGGCCCGGAAAGCAACACGGACTCGGGACAGGCGAAAATGATGTATCATAAGCGGGAATTCCGTGCCTTGTTACGCGAATTACATATTACTTTATTGTATCGCGACTGCGCGATCGCGATCTCTCGCTTGTTATTGTGCGAATGAACTCTGTACGTGTTTTTACGAATATTTTCAATTACGTAACTTAATTACGTAATTTAATTGCGTAATTGAAATATTATTTTAATTACGGGGAAACCTACTTGTTTCTTCTTTCGCTATACACGCCCCCCAACAACGCCCCATTTTATCCTGCCTTACCCTTTGTACGCATCCTCCCCCAGCGCCCTCTGTTGCGCGAACCTTTGCATTTTCCTTGCTAACGTCGCATCTGACAGAGCTGTCGTTAGTATACATATTCCGCGCATAAGCGAGCCCGCGCGAGTATACACGCGCGCGTACGGGCGCGTGACGTCGAGTAGGCAGATCCTACTTCTCTCGAGAAGAAAGACTTGCTCCGGCTAACTAGGTTAGTGGCACGTTAGCCAGCCACGGCCGAGTACACTCGGCCGACCAAATTGCCGCGTTTAAAAATATATTTTTGTAGCGTGGACGCACGCGCCGGAGGGACCGCCGCCGGCGATGGCGGCGACGGCGGCGGCGGGGATGGTGATGATGATGATGATGGTGGTGGTGGTGGTGGTGGAGAAGGACGAACAATACACGCGCGCCGGTCCGACGGGGGATGGAGCGGGAAGGGAAGATTTCAGCTCAACGAGAGTACACGGGACTAAATTTCGCCGGCGATTTCGAGTGATTACGTTTTCAGACAGCGTCCTCCTTGCTCGATCTCATGGCATAATGGCGGCGAATTGGCGAATCGGCGAGGATCTCGCGGCCGATCATCATGCATCGGCATCGACAGGTCCCGAGGAGGAGGAGGAGGAGGAGGAGGAAAGATCTCGACGTGGAGCCGCTAGCGAGAGCGCTGCAAGTGGAGCAATAAATAACCGGCTCGACTCTTCCGGGTCCGTCGCATGACGCACTTCCGAATCGGCATGCCGCTGAGGCCCGCGCGCTCACTCATCGGCCACTGCTATTCACTCCGGGCAGGCTCAACCTCAACCCGAAGCAGCGGCATAAGCGCTCTTCATCGCCGGCATCCTGCCGCTCGCAACAGCCTGAATTGGGTCTTTCTTTCTTTCTTTCTTTCTTTCTCCGTTCCGATTGACGTATCCGCGTGGCGGATCCGCAGGAACTCAGGCGTCATGAGAAACATGCAAATCGGTCGCCAGTCGTCTTCGTGCGCCTTGGTGGTACCTGTCGCTCCCGTAAGCGTTCATCATCGTCGTCGTCGTCGTCGTCGTCGTCGTCGTCGTCGTCATCGTCGTCGTCATCATCCACCTCTTCCTCCTCTTGTCCCTCCTTGCCCTCCCTCCTCCTTCTCCTACTGCCTGTCCCCCCCTCCCCCTCTCCTCCTCCTCCTCCTCCTCCTCCTCTCGCGTTGCTCAGAGTCGCTCTTCGCGCCCTGCCAGACTGACTCGCGTCACGGCGAGTCCGTCCTTGTCGTCGGTTAAACTCCGTCCTTGTCGGATGACGGTCGATGGTAAACGCCGCGGAGCTGCTTTCCCTCCCACCAACGGCGCCCGGGCCCCCTGGGACTCAAGGGATGGCGGTGGCGGTGGGGCGGCGGTCGCTCGCGCGGAAGGGGAAGCCCTGTCAAGCCGTGACGCGTTCGCCGGGTACCGTTATCCAATGGCGCGGGCGCGAACGCGCGGGGGCCAGCGCGCGATGATCGATCGGGCCTCGGGCCCCGCTTTTTCAGCTCTACGACAATGTCGCGGTGAGCCACTTATCAATGGGATCACCGGGTATCCGTGCGCCGCGACGAATTCGGCCGTAGCGATTTGCTCGCAGTCATCCGGTGTTTACGACGGGCCCGTATTAATGGGCCCCAAACATGTGTTTTTTCTCTCTCTCTCTCTCTCTCTCTCTCTCTCTCTCTCTCTCTCTTGGGTTTCGCAGCTTTAAGAAGCGTCATTAGGCCGAGCACCGAGCGCCGCCCGATACTTCCGTCTCTCCTCATCGACGCCATTGTTCTATTTACCGCCGCCTATTGTCGCGGGATTCGTTCTCAGCGTGAAAATGATAATTCTCTGTGTCGAAGAGCGCAGAAACTTTAGGAGACTCCTGGGGTGTCCAAAGGAGACGAAAGAAAAAAAAAAGGAACAAGCGACGGATCATATAGCGCTTGCCACTTTAGCACCTAACCGACCTCCATCGGGTCTCTTAGCGCTGCTAAACACTCGTGTACACACGCAAACTCTGCGTGTGTCCGTACACACACACACACACACACACACACACACATACACACACCCACACACACCCGCCGCTCACAGCATGTGATGCAAACAAAAGTATCTTCCGGCGGGTAAATAATGTGACAAATAAATAGAATAGCCGTTGCATAGATTCTTCAGCGAGGGGACTACCCGCGCTTAGCGGAATCTGACACTCGCGAGTGTATGATCATCCGAGAAACCTTAATCACACACACGCGCTGTGAAGCGGAGGCCGATTCTCGGCCGACAAAAGCCGAAGTGTTCGTAACCAAATTTGCGCTAAATCTCGCGCTGTGTGGACTGAATGTAGCCTCGCAAAACACGAAATCCCAATACGCACCCTGACGAGTGGTAACGGGACGGGCGAATCGATCGCGGGTTTGCGTACACGACGAACACAAACCCGAGGGCCATTTTCGGGAAATTGAAACCCGAAGCGAGAACGTTTGGTAAATAAAGTCTCCCTCGAGACAGAGGTGGTGCTCCCCGGGAGTTGTTTTGGAGGCGCGCGGCGGGGCACGCGCGGCCAGCGGAGCCCGTCGTCGTCCATTCGTTCTCCGCCGCCGTCGCTGCCGCCGCCGCCGCCGCATCGCCGCATCGTTCGCGAATATCCGTGCCGTGACTACACGCCGAAACCATACCGCATTCACGCTTCGGACCGCACGCGGTGGGGCGGCCGAAGTAGGCCGGAGCACCGTTACAGCCGGCTGCACGGCCGAAGCCTACGCAAATCGACTAGATTTTGCCCGAATGGCTTTCCTTTTCGTTGTGAAAAATGGCGCGTGCGAGCCGCGGTTTCCGCGGCGACCCACTTCTGCGCGAGCGACCATGCGTGCGATTTTCCTCGCGATTCCCGCACGCGCCCTCGGACTTGTTGCGATTAACGCCTCACCATCCACGAGCGCCACGATTCCACTTGATGCCCTCGTTCTCCCCCCCCCCTCTCTCTCTCTCTCTCTGTTGGAGACCCCTTCGTGCACACGCGTGTCCGCTGAATTTAATTCGATGCTTGCTTTCAATCGGCCGGCTACTCGCGCGTAATTCAACGTTCCGTTCGCGCGCGCGCGCGCGCGCTTTAAAGAGCCTCCTCTCTTCCCCTCTGACGCCGCCCGTCTCTGCAAATGCGAAATTCAATCCCCGAGCGAGCGCGATGGCGGAGCCATCCGCGCGATCCCGGAACTAGCCGGAGGAAACGCGGGGCGCACTTGTTCGACTGTGATGCCCGGTTAAACTATATCGACACGTATGTACTGGAGAACGGAAGTAGGTCGAGGCACCGTTACCAGGTACCCGAAGAGCTCGGGGAGGCCTACGCAAAACTAGTCAGATTTTGCCAAGCGTTCTTCCGCCGGTCGTCCACAGCCAGCCAGCCAGCCAGCCAGCCAGTCAGCCGGCCAGCCGGCCAGCCGGCCGGCTTGGCCAGAGGCAGAGCCACGGCTTTCCTTTTCGTTACGAAAAATGGCGCGTGCGAAACGCGGTTCCCCGTGAATGACCCACATCGGCGAAACGAGTCACGCTCGCGAGCGCGTCTTCGACGTCCGCGCGTGGACGCTCGGCCGCGGCGGTGGGTGCCCGCGGTGGCCGCGGGTGAGGGGGGCGGGGGGGGGGCACTCCGATATACCCGTGACCCACAGCGTGGCACACGAGCGGAGAGAACCAGACGCGATCAAACGTGAAATTCATTTCCATACTTCCGTGTCCGCGGCCGCGCGGGATCTCTTTTCGCCTCGTTACGCGGCGGCGACGCAAACAACGCGTCACCCTCGACCGACACCTGACTCATCAGCACCCCTTTCGTTCTGCCCCTTTTTTGCCCTCGTCCTCCACGGTCCTCGCATTGCTTCGGTCGCGTAAGCGGGAACCGAACGCGACCGACGCGTTGCGCGCGTGTCAACGGAAGGGTAGTTTTCTCTTTCTGCGCGAGACTCGAGACTTGGACGAAGAGTTGCGCGCGTCGCGCTTTTCCGGCCGATTTTGCTGGAATCGGACCGCGGTCATCGGAAAGATGCGAAGCTCGCGATTTTCACGGTTGGAGATGAACACGGCGAGCAAGGCGAGCGATCTGTCTCGGCGTCGGAGCGGGAAAGCGGCTCACAAAATATTGACGGACTGAAGCTACCAAGTTGACAGTTTTAAGAGACGACCGGTTTGTATCGTCTCTGAAATTGTCTAAGTAATTACTAAAAATTATTCTAAAAGTTGCTCAAATTTATTCAACAATAGCGTTTTACGTCTTCAGTTTCTCCAAGAGATCTCGAAAGAGAACGTTTAATAAATATCACTGCTACGAATAATAAAAATTCTCCGAGCGAAGCGAAAGGGAACAAGAGGCGCTCTCGCCGCGCCGTCGCGCCGCGCACTTCGCGACAGAAACCTGTCGCTTCGATAGAAACAGTTGATCGCGTCGCGGGAGTTCTGGCGTCAAGTAGAAATAGGACGCACGGGTCAGACGCAGCCAGGCATCGAACGCGGCGGACGAGAGCTGTATGCATCACGAATTCCACAGATGCTCCTCGCGCCCTACGGCCGATCCGCTGGGAATCATCGCAGAGATGAGAGTCCAAGCTCGAGAAATGCCTTCGCGCAGAAGTGCAGGATGGCGGATGCACCAAATGAGGGTACTGTTCGTTATCTATCATAGCGGTATACTTGAGCACGTTGTCACTTAGCAGCCGCATAAATGGCCGCTATTTGTCGCTATGTGGGCATGCGAGATAACGCCGGTGTCCCTTATCAATTTGGCCGTAGATCGATGCGCTACGCTTTTTCGAAACGCCACGTCTCACCCTCGCCGCGAAACGTACTCGAATTCGGAAGACAGGGTCGCAACTCGAGCTGAACTCGCCGCTAATTTGACGTCGGGTCCTGGCGCCGAATGAGCGAGAGAGAGAGAGAGAGACGTCGCATTAAACTTTGCACGCGCAGCTCGTGTCAATTAATAATAACGCGAGGCTGATAATAAAGCGACTTGAGCGACTTTAAAGTTGCACGGGCGACTTGGGCGACTACTCAAGGAGGCTCGGATCCCCCCCCCCCGGTTAATCAACACGTTAATCAACACGTTAATCAACTACGACAAATACACGTGTTCACGTGCGTGGCCTCTTCTGGTTAAATGTAAATAAAAGCATCGCGCACACGCTGCGTATTCGCTGCGCGCGTCCCATCCGGACGTCCGCTCGATCTCGCGACAAGGAATCTCGATTTAACAGCGAATTAATCGCGCCGCGATCACAGACAGGCGAAGGCAGGTTGCCGGCCGTTATAATCATACGTTTAACATAATTAATCCTAGAAAGTCCGGCCTCTTTCTTTTCGCACCGCCGCGTATCTCTGACCATTGACATTTACTTTCGTCGTAGAGATTTTTTTTATTACGTCGAGCTGAAGGATCTCGTCGGTGATTCGTCGGGGAGATGCGGTGAAAAGCGACTCGCGGGATCAGCGCGAGAAAGATCCGCGGGGATATTTGGGAACGTCGAGCGAGTGAGACACTATAAAACGCATCGGTCTCTTCGACTTCTCGGCTAAATTGGCAGGAAATCTGCCGAAGCCGTGACTTCGGCATCGTACAAACCAAGCGACACATATACACACACACACACACACACACACATTGTATATACATTAAGGCACACATGCACCTGTCGGATACAACGAGAAAGCATTGTTCATGCAAAAGAGAGTCACCCGTTCAAGCCTGAATTTGATTCTTTCGTCATTTCGCGCGCAATACTGGCAATTTGCTCGTCGACTTTGAAAGCTGACGTTTCAAGCCTTACGAGAAGAAACTACAAGAATACGAAAAAATTACTGGCATACTGTTGATGAACTTCAGTCTCTCAACAGTATATCAATAATTTTTTCGTATTTTTGTATTTTGTTCTCTCGTGAGAGAAGCCTCTTACGAATTATCAGTATTACGCCAATATGCGACGAAGTCCTCCCTACTAAATTTACGCGTTACAAACGAGTCTCGTGTTTACAGAGGCTGTACGTAAGCACATGCAAACACGCTTATCGTACTCTTTCCTACCTCATGACATTGTTTCAAGAGTTCCATAACGAATTTCTGCTCCGTCCTGAGCCACGGCTGCAGGTTACCGGGTTTCGTTAATTTTCGATTCCTATCATTGACGTATCAGTAATTAAATTCCACTACTAAAAGAGTTTTCTCTCTCTCTCTCTCTCTCTCTCTCTCTCTCCCTCCCTCTCTCGATGGACACATATAAAATACGCTCTCTCCCTCTCTCTCTCTCTCTTTTTCATTCAAAATTCTACTAATTCGGCCATGACGATACTGCAAGAATTTCTCGTTATTTTATCTTCCGGCCAAATTCATCACACGAGACAGACGAGAACACGGACGGACACAGGAAACAAAAAAAGGAAAACAAAAAACTAGCAACACTCGAGTCTTTTGCTTACCACTTATCGTCTGATTATTGTAGGAAGGTTGTTGCGGGTTGTTACAAACCGATACAATATTGTCTGAGGCCAGCTGTTGTTGAAGGTAGGATCGTAATCTCGTTACCTCGTCCATCTCTCTCTCGAGCGACTTTTCTTTCCCTTCTACCTTTCTCGTTTGTCGTCCCGTTCCACGCTGCATATTCTCCGACTGCTGGTTCTCTAACAATTTCTCGCCGAAATCCTTGTGATAAAGGGGAATAAGAATATTAATCGAGGTACATACATCGCGCTGAACCACGTGGCTGAACCACGAGGGCCGAATGTCCGTGGCTGCGCCAAGGGGATAACATCAACAACGGCCGAAGGCGGCGCGAAACGAAAGCCCCAGCAGAAGACGACAAGATCGATGAAGAGGACGAGACAGAGAGTACGAGTACACACCGCTGCGCAATCAACAGTGGTGGTGGCTCATCATGACACCTGGTGGCTCCCGATGGCGCACTTTCGCTGCTCTCCCATACGCGAGAGCATCCCTCGAGATCGGAAAAATCGGCGGTGCGCCGAGCATGAAATTGCTCGCTCGGCGGTCTGGCGAGTCTCAAAGTCCGCATCGGGACATTGGTGGTGGTGCGCGGCTGCATGGCCATCATCATCAGCAGCGCGAGCACACCACGGAGCTTCGTGAGAAACCTCAGCGAGCGAGCGAGCGTCGTCAGGAGGCGGCCGCGCGCGCGCGCGCGCGCCGCAGGATCCCGTAGACACGTCCGTGGACGGCCATGGGCGACCGTGGAGGCGACTCATGATATCTATAGGCTCTACGGAACCAACGCGAGTCGGAAGACCCCCCCCTACTCCCCGGTTGGAATACCGGTTAATGTGGTACACTGACCTACTCTCTAGCCACCGCGGCACCAGCGAGATCGCCCCACCACACTGTTGTTGCGTCGTCCTTCTCTCGCTAACCGGCTACTTTTTCTCTCTCTCGCCTTTCCTCTCTCTTTCCTTGTCTCTCCCGCATTCCCTTTCCGCTTCTATTTCTCTCGCGATTTCTTCCCGCCGCCGCCGCCGCCGCGCCGTGTCTCTCCGCTCCGCTCTGTTCTCTATCTCTCTCGTCCTCTTCGTCTCCTCTTTGCGTATCTCTCTGTGTGTGTCTTTTCGTTTCCCCCCACAACTCGCGTATTCCGCGCGTATTCTCGCGCGACCGCAAAGGCTCGCTACCCTCGATCCGTGCGAATCAATCTACACTTCCACGTCGCGAATCTACATTTCCACGTTGCGCGTAGAAATTTCGGGAAAAAAGGAAAAGAGAAGAAAGGAAGGAACAGCTTTCACATCTGCTCTCCTAGATGTGTTCACTTGCAGTGGCTCGACCGCTCATCTGTGACAGCAGCGATCGTCGTTGCACCTCTCGTGTCGAACCTTTCGAGCATTTTCTCTCGCGCGTATGCCGCGCGTAAGAAAATGCGCAAAGATATATATATATATATATACTTGTCGAGTGTGTCTGTCCTCCTCGTGTCTCCGATCGGCGAGCGCTCCGTACGGATTTCGCGTAATCGTCTAATCAAAGATAATCACCCGAATGGGTTATTAATAATTGCCACTCTGGTAGAAACTATTTCTCATCATCGACACCCCATTACCGCCATCACGTGGGCCATCATTATACGTTACTGGCGCTGCTCACACTTCGACGCTTTAATTGGCAACAACATTTGCGCGAAGATATTTTAATAGATATGAAACTCCTTGCACACACGCACACACACACACACACACACACACACACACACGCACGCATTCGAGTCGACGCGAGTGGTATTGTTCGCCGTTGAGGCGGAGCAGAGACGGAGACCTAGTTTTGCTACATTGTTTATCTTCAAGACGTACCTTTACATTCCCCCCGAGTGAGTCTTCGATGTTTAACGCCAGCGTGCCATGAGAAACGCAATCTCCTTACAAAAGCGAATCAGACGGGACTATATATCGTAATAAACCCCACCGTCCCGACGGAATATCGGCTATTGCGGCGTATAATGACGAAACATCGCGGATGTTTAGGTCGATCCACCTGTAAGAGTCACTCATGAGAGCCGAGGGAGCAGAAGCCGATGGCAAAAATTGCTGGGGCAGCTCCGCGAAGATTATGTGATTCACTTGTGTGAACGTTCTTGACGCGAAGAAGGGGGGGAGGGGGCGGAGGGGCGCTTTCATCGTCCAGTCATTAGGCCGGGAGAATTTCGAGGCGCAGCCTCAGCAATCTATCGGGACTCGAGGCCGCGGATTATTTAATTTCGAGGACGCGCTCGCGGGTATGATCCCGAGATTGTCGATCGTACGATTTAATTAAGCGATTTCCGCCGGGCGGGGGGAATCGACGTTCCGCTCGAAAACGAGCCGTAAGAAGAGCCTGCCGCATAAAAAGCACGCGCCACTAGAAATCGACGACCTGACACTGAGACTGTCCCGTGCCAATCGCGGATTGGCATCGAAGAGCAACGAACCGCTTTGCAAGATGTCTACAACCTCGAGCCAACAGGTCGGACCCCCACTAGCGAACACCAGCCGAGGAAGTCGTACCGGAGAAATTTCACCGCAAACTTAACAGCCTCCGCGTCTCTAACGCCGCCACAGTTTAGGTAGTTTACATCGTCATCGTCTTCGCCGCCGTCGCCGCCGTCGTCGTCGTCGTCGTCGTCGTCGTCGTCGTCGATCACCGGTGGCCGAATACCTAATGGCCAAGTTGGCTTACGTTGGCTAAATGTCAAAGACTCACTCGGGAAATGTAAAGGTATGCCGCGCGAAGATGTATAGAGAGCTGTCCAGCGAAAGCTTGAGAAATCCTCGAACATGAATCGAACACCCGACGACCCGATAAGAACGCACGACGTATCGCGGGATTTTGTTCGGCGCGCGATACGCGCCAACTCGCGCGAACGCGATGAGTGAGATCTCTTCAAAATGCACCCGACTGCGTAGTCAAACTTACGTCGGGTTTACTTCGCGGTCTCGATCGGGGACACATTAGGATGGATCCTAACGAAGACATTGTACCGCCTCTCGAGACATTTCTCAGACCGCCGAGGCCGAGATTTTGAAGATGCTCAATATTCTGATTGTCATTCCCAAAGTATGTTTTCCACGTCTTTTGTAATATCTGACTAACGATTAAACGAGCTTCGCAAAATCTCCGCCGTCTTGGGGAGAAAAGAAAATCAGAAAGTACGCGACTCTTCTTCCGACAGAAAAATTTTGAGGCGTCGTAAAGCACGGACATTCGATCTGCAAATTTCTCTAAAAATCTGATCAAATATCTGATCCCGAATCTATGAGCGATCAAGAGTAAACTTTGTCAACCGAAACGTTCCAAATATGAAAAAGTAGATTCGACAAACGGCTTAGTTGACGTTTCTCGCGCGATATTCGACCGTCGTTGTAAACCTGATTGACCAAATTTATGCAAAATCTCCCCCACAGTATAGTCTTTTTACTACTAGCAGGAATACTTTTTACCGCTGACCAAAACATTTTACCTTGTAACTTTTTGCGACTCCGCAAGTCTGCAACGCTTGTTAACGATTGTTTTTACCGGCGTGCTGCGTCGGCAGTCGGATATCTAACAACTAATCAAAGAGTAATGTACTCTGTTCTTTTTTTCTTCTTTTAATTTTAAACGCGTCGCTTTGAGGCGTCGCCGAGACGAATTATTCGTAAATCTTCATCGGTCAAACAGCGATCATTTTTTTTCCCGAGTCACATCGAAGATACGTCTCTGACAATCATGATACGCGAAGAATCAGAAAGCCGTGGCTGAACATTTCCAGCGACTTGAGATCTACTAGATAATATTTCTTTTTTTCCGTCGGCATCGGAAAGCGCAACGCGCTTCGATCGACACGATGCTCACGTCCGAGTGAATATTATACCTATCCGTGAGCGGCGAACAAAGTTCTACCGCTAGAAAGCGTAATAATTCGAGTGACGTGTGTGGTAGTACAAGAAGTACTGGACAACGGCCGATTTGCAAAATCCTGGGTGTAACGACGGAGAATATATATTCGTACCGCAAACTTAATCGCGTCGCTTGATGCATTTTTCGCGGCCCGCGGCAACTCCGCGGCAACATCGCGCGGCGCTCGATAAGAGCATCATAATTATCTCATCTGCGTATTTACAATTAATTCTAGAAGCCTCCACCCATTCGAAGCTATTTATGCCCGATATTATTTACGATAGTATTTACCAATATTGTTACTAAAAGCGGCGGCGTCTGCGTGTGTTTACAACGTATTTACAACATTGACATTATCGTAACAACGATATAATAGTTCATATTATTTACAATCACCGTGCGAATTGAACAGAGCTGCAGGAATGAAAGCGAAAAGATAAATCAGATCAGAATTGTTAGAAATAAGCAGGTGAGAGGTGCAACGACTTTGCTTCTTCCTTTTGAATCATTATCAGTGCAATGGTGAAAATGAGATGCGATAATCGGCGTTACGTGAAGGTGACTTACCCTTTCAAGCAGCTTGGTACCCACTGCAAGCTCTTGCCTGAGAAGTTTCCCTTTATACGAGAATCTATCCAAAGATGCACTATGTATCACGTGTTGGACCGTGTCGCCGAAGAACGGATGATAGACGCACTTTCGCAGAAATCCGCAAAGTCCACTTGTACGCGACTAAACGGCCCGCTTGTGCGCAACTACCACAAAATCTACCACAAGATCTACCTCTCAACGTCCTCGCGTGGGCGACGGGCGGGGGGGGGAGGGGGTGGAATGTCGCGCGTTCACCAGAATCCGACGAAGGCGGCAAGCTCCTCGCAAACGTTCATTCTTCCCACTCGCGAACTCAAGAACTCAAGTCCGAGACGATCCTTGACCTAGCACAGTTTCTCCACCTACTCCACGTCGAAGTCCGCCGATCGTTCATCGGTCTTCAGACGAGTCTCAAGTACGCACGATGCGATTACTCCCGACGAAAGCTTCAACGCGCCGTGAACAACGTAGCTTTTCGTTGCCGGTGCGGCAAGGTGGTCCATCAAGCTCCTCGGTGACGAGGATCGACTCGATCACTCCCGGTCGGTCAATGCACAACGTCGAATGCACAACGCACAACGGCCAGAGACAATACCGATCACTTGTCACGGGGAAACTTCCAAGTCGCGTGCAAATCTTATATACATGCACAGCCGCCTTCTTTTTCTTCTTCTTCTTCTTCTTCTTCTTCTTCTTCTTCTTCCCTCTTCCTCGTTTTCTCCTCACGTTGAAGTAGCCTGCGACTACTCTGTGTCCGTACTGTGTTGTGCTCCGTACGTGCCACCTTTACCTGCGACGTACTGTGTACCGTCTCCTCTCCAAGTCACGAAACCACACTGGAATAGATACTCTTCGCGTTCGCGAAAGATGTGTCTAACTTCCAAAAGTAGGAAGACTCGACTGAATGGACTCTGGCTGCAGGCAGCCGTAGCACGCTGTCGGTCCCCTTCCACAGTCCCGTGCCACAGTGACTGTGGGCCTCCCCCCTCCCTACTCTCCTTTCTTGTAAACTCCTTCGCTGTACTCGTATCGTGCTTCTTCCTCGACCACTCTTGCATTTTTCACTATCCAATAGTCGTCGATTTACCGACCTTTCGTCCCTTGACCCCTGCTAGGGGCTCGAACTCCCCGAACCTTCATTGGTGCGCCCTTGTCTAGGATAAGGGAGTTGTACGTGCCACAGCCACAACCCACGATATTGTTTAAATTTGAACCAACTTCAGCCTAACTAACAATTTTATTGGTAGTTCTATCGTGTCTAAACTGCGTCGAATTGGACTGCCGTAAGGGTGAGCCATAAATTGTACCCTAATTTACAGCTCTTCACGGACTGGCACGTCAGTTAATACAATGTGTTCTTCAAGGTTAAACTTAGCTTAAGTCGCAAAGGGCAGAAGAATAAAGATGGTGGAATGCTCATTTATGATTAATTATAAAACTATTTGTGTTGACAAGCAAGCAAGAGATTAATAAAATTATAAAAAATATTCTGACTTATATAAACAATAAATAAAAGCAACAAGTATATAAATCCATGTAAAAAATAAAAAAAAACTACGTTAGAAGAATTGCGTTAGAAGAATTATGATAAAAATTATCTTAAAAGAAAATCGGAATTGATCGAACAAAAACACTGATTGAATCGTCAAAAATCGTCCGTCGAAGTCACGCAAGATTAATTTAAATACGTACAACGTATCTTTAACGTAGTTTAAAAATTATTCGACATTTTATAACAAATAGCCACTAAATAGGCGCTCGACGCTTAACTCCCGCGTACCGCAAAATTATATCCTTCCAAAGCGCAATTTTATTAAACATTTTACGAAACATTGCAATCATCTCGTTGTCGGCTGCGTTAATGTATCTTTTGCGTTTAATTACTCGTTGTCAGAATCATGTAGGTCACCGTTTTAACCCACCCTGAATTTTCCGTTCGGGCTTCTGTTTGTTATCCTGGCTGTAAAGCGAAAATTATGAAATATTTTTATAATTATTAATAGGCAGAATGGTATATTTGTTAGAAAGAAAAATAACTGTGACCATTCGACGCGCTCCTAACTTAATTGGGAAAAATGCCGCTTCGCAAACAAGCGTTCAAACGTGGCCGATGACGATTCGAGCGGATCGATTCACTTTCAACGAAGGAAGTTTCCTCGTTGCTTCGAACGTTATTCCACGTTAAACGATAAACTGTAACTGTAAGTTAATATTTGCGGGAGCGGACGAGAGGAGGCCGCGTTAAGATTTCAGACTTATGATACCGAAGAAAAAAGCCGGTAACACACACTGCACACTGGCGCATTTTTCAAGAAGCAACAATGTGATACATACGTAGCACTGCGAATTCGTATTGACCAACCGGAGAATTCATCTTTCTTGCGGCGCGTTCGAGTTTTGAGTTTAATTGGCAGAAACGAGATTTCGAAATGTTGCACAGTTACCTTCACTAATAACCCGCACGATGAAAGAGAGAGAGAGAGAGAGAGAGAGAGAGAGAGAGAGAGAGAGAGAGAGAGAGAGAGAGAGAACAAACAGGAGAAAAAGAGAGAAAAAAGAGGAGAGACAAGCGTAGCAGACAGCGTATAAAGAGAACGCTCTTTTTGAGAGACATTTTGTATTTCGCAGTAAAACGTGCATGTCAAAAAATGCACAAAATCTTGCAATCATCTTCCGATATCGCGAATTTGACCAGTTCACCAGAAAATAGGAAAATTGTGCACAGAAAATTACATGGCTTTTTAACGGCTAAATAATAAATGTAATCGCGTCTTGCGTCTTGACATCTGCATGAAAAATCTCTCTCTCTCTCCCTCTCTCTTTTCCTTCAGATTATTAAAATAGGTCAAGATTAGTTCATGAAATAGGACAGAATTATTCTCCTTTGTTTCCATTCTTCACAAAATTCCAGCGAATTTCGTAGGCGATAAAAATGCTTCTGCTTTGACTAAGCTGTGAGACACAAAGTGGGAGTGGTTCGTCGGCATCGCTATGATGGATCCTGGCAGCCATGCTAGGAGACATAAAAGGCCGCAGGTAGAGGGATGCTCTTACGCTTTCAGCACATTCCTCGTCATGGTCTCTTATTGCAACCACTGAACGCGCCGCTAAGGCGGATCACTCGCACCGAGGATACGTTGCGTATGATGCATATAGGTAATTATGTTCTTTTCGCCGCTCGTGCGCTCGCGCGTTCACCAGCTAGCTCGACGGACGGAATGAGTCGGATCTGATCGCGACACATCGCACGTTCGTCGACGACGTTATCTTGTGTCGTCGACGATCGTCCGTTGCGCTTATCTTCAATGAGGGGCGCGCTCGTCCTTTCCTCCGGCAATTTGTACTTTACACGACAGATCGAAGAAGCTCGAATCGACTTCAACCGGGAGCCTAAAGTCAGATTAAATACACACACGCACTGCACAAATAAGAATGAACTCCACTGTTTTATCTTTCGTACAACGTTCTTCTTTTTAACGCATTTTAACGTATTTTAACGTATCTTAACGTATAACGGTACTGTTTTTTGCTGAGTTACCCTTTTTTTTCAAATAGAATGCAGAAGGGTTTCGAGAAAAGAGGAAAAAATGTGAAATGTAAAAAAAAGGTTACCGTCTTAATTTGCGCGACCAAATAAACCTTGAACAAAAGATAAAAAAATTCCACACCGTATCGTGCCATAAATAATTCAATGAAACCTTCTCTCATTATCTTTTTTTCATCACAAGATAAGGCTGATGACGTGGTTAAAATTATGACTACATGTCGCGTTGAAGAGAAGGAAAACGGTCCCTGGAGGGAAAGGTTCAGCGTAAGCCACACCGCGAAGGACCTGTGTGTATCTCAATACACTGATATATATTTTAATACATAAATAAATAAATATATATATATATATAAAGAATACATTAGAGCGTTAGCTCATTAACTCGTCACGATATCGCAACGTGGATGCGCAGTGGAATAGCCGGCGCGCGCTCGCCTCGATATCGCAATCATTTGCGTCACCGCTAATCGCTGTACAACTTTCGATTTGGGCGTCGATTCGCCCGCTTCGCCCTCCGATCGCGGCGGGAGCGTCGGTGGGTGCTCTTTTGTTTTTCTTTCTGCGCTCGGCGCGGTGTAAAGCGATGAGTTACATGGCATGTCCGCCGGCGCGAGCCCCCCTTTTTCCGACGTCTCGAAAGAACCGAAGCCCCACTTCTGGCGAAACAGTCGGTTACACTTTCGTTGCTGCGACTAGTGGTACCACCCGACCACCTTCTTCCTACGTGAGAACAGACGGCGAGGGCAGACAGGTGGGTCATCGCGCGGTGAGACGTCGTTACATCCGCGGCGTTATGAAAATTAATTGTCCCGCTCAATTATCGCGAGCTCAATTAAAGCACAGCCCGGCGAACGCGCCGAGAAGCGGGTTTCGGGGATTTCAGGTAGCACGCTGCTTCCTGGCACGTTGGCCATTTTTCACGGTATCCTTACGGTACCCCCGGGCTTAGAAAATAGCGGCAGGTTTACAAGTTCTTCGAGGATCCTCGAGATGTATCCTATTGTTGCGGAAGCCTGTTGCTCCTCCATAAATTGATCAAGACTGGTAGCTTCGAGGAATCGTCAAAATATTAGTGCCATTCCTGCGACCACCGCGTTTATTACGCCTGCAGGACAGCGAGCGTGTCAAATGGACGTGTAATTTACAGCCTCGCTACGTCTACATCGATCTGACCCCTGACTTGGAATGTGCGGCTCTAAATTGCATGTAACTTACGTTACGACTTGTGTCATTTATCATAATTTACATTAAATTTACATTTTACATTAAATTGATCAAAACATTAAATTACATACCCTGCTATTCTCGAGCTTCTAGGTGCCGAGATAAGAACGCGTTAAAAGATCGTGGTTCTAATAATTCCGCTGCTCTGCGACGTGTAACCTAAAGTCGGCCATGATCAGCGCAGGACCTGTGAAGAACACTTCCGAAGCGAGTGGTTTGTGAGAGACTTTGTTTTAAGATTTTCTCCGTATCTCGCTTGAACGAAATCGCTAACGAAAACGGCACGTACTCATCGAAGGCAAATAAGATAAATACTCTACCGACGAGGGTCGTGTCCAGAAAGGTGCAAGTGCCACCAAGGAGCGCGTGGAGCCCGAGTATTTGAGAATTTTTACGCATTCATGGCGAATTATCCGCTGGGCCGGCATCTGCGAAGGATGTTACACGTGGTTCCTTACTATTAACTACGCAGAACATCGGATTTTAATAGAATTCCTGAGCAATTCTAATGAGAGCTCGCTCACCAAGGTTGTAGAACAATGAAGCCGAAGATCCGTCGTCAGTGTTACGTTCAACTCACGTTTACATAGTGTTCGTAGTCCATGTGGTATTGGCGTCCATGTGACGCATACGTTCTGAAACAACGATGCGCGCCAGGCCCTTATCCCGCTTTATTATCTCCTGCTTAACACGCGCTTAATGCTATTCTTTCGGTCTCTCCTTGTTGCGGAGAACAAGCAAGTAATTTACGACTGTCAGGCTCAGGGAGTCTACAGAACGTGACCCTCGAAGATCAGTTCGCCAATTAACGTTTCAAGGTACAAGTAATAAAAGTCACCGAGACACTTGTCTATCTAGCACATTTTCTCAGTCTGTTCGTTTCCAAGTTGCCTCTTTACGATCGTGCCTCTCCGCCGTAGGCCGCCGCGGTGAACTAGGAAACGCGGTGATTAAACGCGAAGGAGCAAGTGGCGCTTTCATTACCGCGGGGCGGCGACCGTCTTCTTATTTTCGCGAGCATGTTCGTTAAATAGAACGTAAAGGGTAATTGCGGGCAATTTTATTCAAAGAGTGAGCTCGCGATGATTGTTCTGATCCTGTTGCTGTCCGAAAGCCCGCGCGTCGCGACGACGCACACACCCAACGATTGAAACGTAGGCAGGAAACGAAGCCAAAGTTGATCTGTATAGTAAAGTACGAAAGAAAAGAAAGAAAACTGCTGATTTCCAATCCCAACCCGAGTACAATTTTTCCAGGTATAATTGAACCTCGAAAATTCGTTGGATATTTAATTGCAACTGCAATGGTATCGTACGAGATAGGGAGTATCGCGCTTGAGGGAGGAGGAAAATGCAAATTTAAACATCTGAAAGCCCTGAAACTTTGGTCACGGAAACACCGTACGCTGAAGCGTCGAAGTTTCATTTTTTTAGCCGTTTAGAGCGTGCAAAATTTGTATCGCTGGCCTATTCTTCGGTGGGAATCCCGATGTGGCATACTTCTGTCTGTGGGACGAAAATATTTATACAGGTATACTTCAGATATCCTGTAGTTGCCTTGTATCTCTGCCGCTCTGCCTTGTAGAGACTTCAGGAGTTTACAAAGAGACATCCTGCTACGCAACGAGTAATCTCCTTCCACCACAATGGTCCTTTCTTTGACTGTCACTTTTGCGTCGGAAGAGGACGATAAATCTTCCGATGCAGACACAATTCTCCCGGGTAATTTTTCTCAAAATACTTTGTACCACAAGAAGAATTTTCCGGGGATATGCAGATATACTCACTTGATTTTGCGTGTGACCCCAAGAAGGAAAAATATACAACAGGATATCGAGAGGAAAGTCGAATATTATCGCAGAGTCGGCACAGGTCGTCGTTGGAGAATTTTTAGGATTTTACCAAACACTGAGGTAAACTTTTGGGCTAACATCACGTAGCGCATACTTTCGACACGCTGATTAGATCAGGTAGAAGGTAATGCGGAAGTCCGTCCGCTATTTTCCGAATAGCAGTGTCTTTGCCACTCGAATTGGTCACACCTGGAACGATACACCTCATTTGGATTTTGTCAAGTGCCAAAAAGGCCGAACGGGCGGCGTGCATTTCTTTGATGTGATACACCTGGCAAACACCTTACCCAGCGGGGAGTCCTATTGTTATCAGTTACGTTTTGGGTTAGGTAGGCACGCCAATACGAGTTTTCTCAAGACCGGCGATTATTTACGATTATTTACGCGTCGTGAGAAATTTTATTTATTTTATTTAAAAATTCCCACGAACTTTCGCAGAAACAACGCCTGCTTCGTTAGCTCACGGGTCTAACAAACTTGAGAGACAAAATTATACAGGGTGAGTGAGAAAGATGAGTACCTCTGAATCTTATATTAATATCTCGTTTACAACATTTCTTTCAAAAGCTTGACTCCTTTGAGAAAATCAGCAGCGCCGAAATTGTGACTGTATCTTGTTTACTTACTTGAGCTTAGATTGAATTCTCCGCGCGAGGTTGAATCTCCTCGGAGGAGACCGCAGCGCGACGCGCCGTGACGCGCGTCTAGTAGATAAAGCACGACTCTGGGTGGACGACCCACAACCCGTCTCGCCGCGGGCCGCGTTGCCGACGCGTAACCCGTCGCGAAATCCGAAAGGCGATTATCGAAAGCTCGCTAATTGAAAGAAAGATAGCCGGAAAAATATTACGCTGTGCTCCGGCCTTGCCAAGGTCCGGCCGTTCTCCGGTGAAGAAACACCCGCGCGTCTACGTGTGCGCGCACACACACGCACACACGCACGCACGCACGCACGCACGCACGCATGCACGCCAGGGTGATGTCTACATGTGATCGTGTATCAAGTCGTTCAGTGGAACAATGAGCGAAACTCCTATGAGGCGCTCGAGCTCGATCGTTACCGTGCACGAAGTGAACCGGAGAACTAGAAAGAGACGATTTCCTTGGCTTCGCGGCGCATTGTCGTTTTCGCGTGTTATTATAATAGAATATAATCCAGCGTATAGTGTACGCGACTGTACCTTCCCCGCGCGCGAAGTAACGTAAAGGTAATCACTAGCTTCTCGACACTCGTCCGGGTTTTACGCTGTCTGAGCGGCCGATTATTCGGACAAACGTGACGTTTCAAATCCGGGTTATCCGGAATCCGGATTTAAGCTCGTCGCGGAATCGGCCGAGCAGATATTCAGCGGGAATTCAGATTCCTCTCGAGAATGCGACAATCGGTACTTTTAGCTGCAACTCAACGAACTGCGGCCTGACGCGACCGCGCCTGCTCGTATATTTGAGTAACAATGATTTCGGCAATAATCTTGTTGCGTTAAATACGTCTTATTTATCTGTTTTTGTTTTTAATTCAATTCCGCTCGAAATTCGCCGTCGAATCTCGGTTTTGGATATGCATCACTTTTTTTTTATAGTTTTATAGTTAAACCGAGTCTGATTCGGCTCGTCCAAATTATCAGAGTAACGTGATTTTGAGTTTTCGGCTTGAAAGAGTCGAAAGTCTCCCGTTTGCTGCTACACGTTTG
Organism: Harpegnathos saltator; assembly: GCF_003227715.2. Taxonomy (NCBI): domain Eukaryota; kingdom Metazoa; phylum Arthropoda; class Insecta; order Hymenoptera; family Formicidae; genus Harpegnathos; species Harpegnathos saltator. The sequence continues at coordinate 101,021 of NW_020230532.1, read as the reverse complement.
ACACACATTCGATTGTTTCCTGATTGCTGTTTACCGACACGAATTGATTATCGAGAAACGGTCGAGCTTGCGGCAATCGGTCGTTGCAATTGCTCAAGCGCATTTAAATGTCGACCGTCGTCGAAATTAATGTTACGTAAGGAACGACACAGAATGCGAAGAAAGGGCCGATTAAATACATACGCACGCACAAAACCTTACCGTTACACGTAAAAGTTACGAGGAAACCTATTCGAGTCGGAGTTGCGTGCACACACACACACACACAAACACATGCGGACGCGGCCGCGCAGCGCCGGCTCGCGCCAGTCGTTACATAAATATGCGCGTTGCTGCCTTTTTTAACAATCCGTTTCGTAATTGTTTATCACCCCGAGACGGCCGGTGAACGGTTCGCCGCGTAGTAAGTCGCGCGAGAGCAATTTAAGAAGCGCGCCGAGTGCGCGCACGGTCGAAAGCAACGGCGTTACGTGCGCACGGTATACTTAAATAATAACAATAACCAGCGTTTGATTAAATATTTCGCTCCTCGCGCGGCTAATCTGCAGCAAGGATTATTATTCTCAGCAATAAGCCGGCGATCGGCCGCAACATACGAAAATTGATGTCGGGTCATGAACGAAGCGATTTATCGCAAATTACACGGAGGAAACATTAAAATCAAAGAAATATTTGTTCGAATACGACTGTGAATTCGAATTTATTCGAATTAAGCGGTTAATTTCTAAAATGAAATGCAGAGGTTCTCTCTCTGAATGTAAACCTTTTTTCTTGAATTTTAGAAAATAATTGCTTGATTTAAGTAAATGCATTCACAGTCGTATTCGAACAAATATTTGTTTGATTTTAATACAATTTTTTCTCAGTGTGCAAACAAAAGATAGACGAGCGCGCGCATTTGGCAGCGTAGCGATTTGCAGCGTGCTGTTTTCTGCGAATACGATCATTGCTGAGATAAGTACGAAGCCAAATTTCTCAGGAGGGAAGAGGAAACTGCCGAGAATAACGCGTCACTGTTAGTAGACGCGACAAAAGAGAAGAAATTTCATTGCCCAGCTCGGGCAATGAAGCAAAATCATCGCGCGACGATAAAGGGTTCGGAAAAGGGATGAAAGGGGTAAGCCGAGAGTCGTTAAGTTAACTGCGGCCGCACGCGGCGGCGGCCGATCGGCGGCGGCATCGTTATTCTCAGGAAGTCCACACGGGGACCACGAGACCTCGAAAAAACGGGGACATTCCGAAGAATCGTGAGGTCCGGCCGAATGTGTGCTCGAACGAAGTTCCGGCTTCGCGTATAACGAGGAAGGCCCCGCGGTAGGTCGCGGCGGACGAGGTGAGATTTCGGCGGTAGAACGCGCGCGCCAACGAGGTGGGGTGGCGCTCACGGTAGTGGCGGCGGTGGGAGGGGGAGGGAAGGGGGCTCGAAGCCCTATTTTCGAAAGCGTAACTAGGTAAACTCTCATTTGTCAATTATGTAGCGCTCGATGAAAAAGATGTGACCCAGTTGCGGGACTGGGCCGCGCGACGCGGCGCAACGCGACGCGACGCGAAGCCGAAGAAGCGGATGACTGGCTTAATTCGCGCGGCTGTACGACGCCCGGCGCGGATCTCGTAGAAATGGACCATAGTGGCGCTCGCGCGCTCGGTACTCTTGCCTCACTCGTAAAATCTTTTTACCGAGAACGGCGTGCGCGGGCGCGCGGCGGGGAAAAATTACGCCCCAGTTACGTTGCTGGAAAGAAACGCGATGACTCGCCGTCTAATTATCCCGACATTACCGGCATGTGAATTTTTAATGTCGACCCGGCGAAGGAAGTCGCGCGACTTCGCTCTTTCTCGGCTGTTCAAAGCGCCTTCGATCCTCCGAGAAGGTGCGGTCCTGCTGTGAAAATGCGACACGAGCAGGCAGCAGTCGTGATTATCACGACTACGCCGGGATCTCATCGGCGCTTTTTCTGGGTCATTAAAAGATACACTCGTGGAGGATCGTTAGAGGATCGTAAGAAGAGGAGGAAGAAATTCTCGTGTTTCCCTTTCTCTCTCTCTCTCTTTCTCTCTCTCTCTCTCTCTCTCTCTCTCTCTCTAACTCTCCAAATTTATGATTACACTCTCGCCGGCCGAGATGAGAGGAACACCTCGGAGAATTGAATCTCGGCGAATTAGAAATAATCGCGAAACGACGCGAATGATAATTGCAAGACGAAAAGCGGAAAAGTTCGTCTCAACTGCGCTTGTCGCTCGGTTTGTTCCAGACCGTTCGCAGATCGCGGATCATAATGCTCCACATGATAACGACGTCCGTCGTTTCGACGACAAAAGCCGGGAGACAAGCAAGGCTGCCTCAACAAGGCCGCGGTGCTAATGCATAACGCTATCGCGCAGGTGCCGCAAGAACGCCATAATAAATAGCAGAGTGCGAGAGATGAAAAGTGAAAAGTATCACGGTCTCCCCCACGTCCCAATTCGCACCGAGTCGCTTTTATCCCAGCGACGACTAAACACCGTTCGAGTCTGCTCTCAGGAGCCCGCGGTAACAGCGCGACGCTTCTTCCTCTCAGCCAGCGAGCGAGACAATTGGAGCAAGTCGAGACCAGTGGCGTCGACGCGGAAACGAGAATAGAATGCGAGAGAAGAGGCCGTTCCCAGGCTTTTCTCGTCTTATCCGAAACCAAGAGTGGGCCATGAGCCTGGCGCTCGCGTTAGGCGTTATAAATAAACCTGGAGCCTCTTTCGATGAACAATCAGTCAGATGTAAAAGGGCCAATTGGTCTGTGGACTGTGGAAAAAGCAAATAAAATATTTTAAGCAAATAAAATATTTTCAATCGATGTATGTTCTTTTTTGCAGCTACACTTTGTGTAATCTTTCTGTCTTCTTTCGAAACGCAGCGAATGAGAGAAGTTACAATATTTCTGAGAATTTTTATCGACAAGTTCTCTCACGATTAGCCGCGTCCTAAACTGCACAAAAAGAAGCTTGGATTTAAACGCTTGGAAACTCAATGCGCATTATTAACCTCTTAACACACAAGTAAAACAGGCACTAAAAATGAATACAATAATCAGCATATAATTCTTTTTCGTCTCGGAGACGTCAACGTCTAATGCGGGCTCTACGTACAAAGTCGTAAATCCTAAGTATCGTAAGGTTGTAAGCAGATTGAACAATCGCAGCCGATTATTCCTTTTTCTCGCAGTCGAAAAATAATCGACTGCGATTATCTAGTTTTCTTACGATCCTAGGGTTTAGGACTTTACGACTGTAGACCCTTAGCTTAGGATGACACACAAAATAAAAGATATCTTCCAGATATCTTTGTGTGTCAAGAGGTTGAACTTGGCCGACAAGATGTGCGCGTTGCGTATTCACAAAGTCTGGAGAAAAATCGAAAACAATAATAATAATAAATCGCGCTAACTAAGGCAATTTACCCTCCCTGCCCCTCTTTTCCTATAGTCCCGCCGTGATCTTCGAGCTACTCGAACCGCCAGTCAAAATTCGAAGCACGCTTGGTCGAAGATTTCGAAGTGGAGACACAGACAGAAGAGAGAAGAGAGATAGTTAATCTCGCGAAATTAACCTTTTTCAGCGCCTCGTTTTTTGCCAGTCGACCTCAGCAGCACGACAGCGTTGTGGGCTTCCCGTTCCGCGTCTTCTCTGCCGACAGCCTCCCGGCCGCAGCAGCCACGTCGACGATCCTTTTCTCTCTCGCGCGCGGCCTCGCTGCTCCGTGATAAAAAAAAGAAGTCGAGCGTATCCTCTCCTCCGCTCCTCCCTTCTAGTCGCAGCGCGCAGGGCCGCCGTCACTCTTCCGGCTTTGTCCTGTTTAACAAGTGGGCCAATCGAGATGGAGAGTAAATTGCGAGACGAGCCAGCTCGTGCATGCCCATGCGCCGAAGGAGACGCCACGCCGCGCCACGCCGCGCCGCGCCGCGCCGCGCCGCGCGTGTTACGCGCGCGAGCACGCGTTTCCTCGACGCCCGTGTCGCTCTTAGCTCGTAGTTCGGTGCAGCAGGATGCGGGATGAATCCGGACGTCTCGTCACCCGGTCTTCGTATACCTTCTCGTCCAGCCCGCTGACACATCTCGCGCGCCGTTAAAACGTGAATAACGGTAGTTTTAGCGCGATAACAACGAATATTTATTCGTGACATTCGAAAACTTATATCTGCGCAAACTACGCCGCAGATATCTTTAATTTAATAAATCACGCCGCTAAATCAGCAAAAATCCCATCGTTTCCTACCGATAATATTCAGTAAGGATAAGAAACTTTTTACATCTCGTTCCTTTTATATCTCTTTTCAAGTTTCTTATCTTCTTCTTTATCTCGTGCTTTGTATGCTATTCGATAGTCGTCGGTATCGGTCAACAGAGTGGTTTAATTCTCTCGGTTTTATCGGACGATAAACTGGCCGATTTCTGTGAAGAAGATGCAGAAAAAGATGGAATGAGCGTACAGACTTTTTGGATACGAATTACATTCGTCATATTTGCATGTATGAGTGTTCTGAAAGAATTCAGACACTTATCAAGACCGTGTCTTGCTTATCAAGCCGCGCTTATCAAATTCGCAATATTGTTGGCATATTTACAGTCTTAAATAGAAAACGACACATATAAGAACCGGCCGTAACTCTCACTGCGATGATAGATTAGTTGGACATTCGCATTCACGACGATAACCAAACGGCCGATGATAGCGACTCTAGAATGCCAAAACACCAGTCTCATGTGCGAATGCATGTGCACAAGGTGTCCGAGAATCACAGCGAAGCTTCGTCTCAATCGTCAGAACTGCCGCGTGTTAAGCGACTCGTGAATAAAATCTATCGCGTTGACATTAATGTCTCTCTCTCTCTCTCTCTCTCTCTCTCTCTCTCTCGATATTCATCGCCTTTTGACATAATATACACAGTAATACGTCGAGAGGATTATTTTGGTGCCCTTGTGCGGGCACAAGGGCACCAAAATAACATGGCAAAGTTCAATCGCCCGAATCGCCAGGCGTGGTGAGGCCGAAGGCCACAAGCTCGGAGACTTTAACGCGCGCGCAGGCGGGAACTTCAATACAGCTGGAGACTTCAACGCCGACGCAGGCAGATCTCAGCGCTCGGTTACAAGCGTAACCGACTGAAGGGACTCTCGTACGTGATTACACAATAGCTCTTTTTGCCCACTAAAGGCAAAAAATGATACCTCTCGCTAGGCTGTGACCCTAGGAAACTAAGACCATTAAGGAGAAGCAAAAAAGAGTGGAACGCATTAGGTGAAATATTTTTAGCCTGTGAAAATAATGGTGGCACCCGTGTTATTGATGATCCGCTTCGGTCGTATGTGTCGAAGAGCGATCCTTCTCGCGTGAAATATGAGTAAAACGTACACTTGAAATTGTTATGTTCCATGTCACAGCCATCTCTCCGTTGACATCTGAAGTGAAGGATGTGGAACATTTACTAGGCTCGACATCTATTTTTATTATGTTAAAAGTATTAACATCTCGCAAGTAAAGGATATACAAGTAAAACATTAATTCGCCTAAAGAGCGATAAATGCGCAACGTTTTATTTAGCGCATCGTATCAGCTTGTTGTTCAATTTCTTTTATACATCTTGTACAACTCTGTCCACTCTGTCATATCGTTTGCAATTCCGCGAGCGATATTAATCTGCGAGATCACAAATAACGCCCCTCAGTCATTCTTTCGCCGACGTAAAGGCGCCACTTTGCCGGTAACCTCACGAGCAAAGTGGCTCGGAAAAAAATGCCAATGTTTAATTTTCCCTGTCAACTGACACCGAGGCGACGAGATCTCGGCGGGAAAGGCAATGAGAAGGCCGTAGCAGCGTTCTGTCGAGCGCTAAACTATCGACAGAGATCGAGAGAGAGAGAGAGAGAGAGAGAGAGAGAGAGAGAGAGAGATAGATACCGAGTGTATTGCGAGCGCGACGTAACACAATTGCCTCGCAGGAACTCGCGCGTCTCCTCCCGTTCGCTGAGGAATCCCAATTATTCAGGATCGATCCTGGGCGCGCTCGCTCACGTGACGCCGGCGCGGCGCGAGGTTCGCGAAGGCGCGATCCTTTCATCGCGAGCGACGATTAGCTCGCTCCGCTAATCCCGCTCGAGGCTCGATTAAACCTCGATCGGGCCCGCGCGCGCGTCCACCGAGACACGTCACGGTGAAACGAATCTTCGACGAGGACGCGCACGACGGCGCGGCGTTCTGCGCGGTGTGTATGGACATTAAGGCGCACAGGCGGCGGCGCGACAACGGAACGGCGAATATAGCAGCATAGTATAACATAGGTAAGTGTGCTTGTGGGTCAGTGGCACAAGAGCTGTTCGCCACCATCGCAGTCACAATGAGCCGTCGCCGGCGCGGCGCGTTCGCGGCTCTCCGCGTCTCTCGCGGCTTGGTAAAACCGTACCTTACGTTATATAGATCGCCGGGCGCACCGGCATTGTTCTTGAACCTGTGCCTGTGCGCTCACGCATGAATGATCTACGCACGGCCGGGGCGGATCGCGTCTATAATATCCGCATTCGGGGCGAATTCGAGGCATCGATGTCGCCACGACCGTTGCGCAGCGCGAGACGCGCGCGAAAGGGACGGTGACTCATTCCGTCTGCGGCGGAATCTGTCGGCGGTGCTTCATCGAAATTGTGTTCTTCAAGATCAACTGACGCCTTGAAGCGGCTGTGACTTCCGCTGGAAGATAAGAGACTTCGCTGCGCGGTCGAGATGTTCTTTCATTTATTCATTTCTTTACGTGTGTCAACCTCGTAATCGCGTCTCGACTCTTCTTATCTCTTTCAGAGGTTGATATTCCGTGATCAAAATTCACCCGTCATCACGACACTTCTGACGATTCTTCTACACTGAGAGAAAAGTATATGATATTTGGAACTATAATGATATAGTAACTAAATTATAGCCCGAAATATCATATTTATAGTAAGTATTATCATAATCTATCGGTAATAATTACGATATAGGCATAGTATAACCAACCATATAATATTTCTGCTAAGAATTATAGCAAGTTAAACGAAAATTATTGTATGGATATGGATATAAAATGGTAGGTAAAGTAACTGTTTTATATAGTCAATATTACCTGAACATTTGCTAAATGATGACAGATGTAACTGTATGAATATTAAATCTCACTATATTTGTGAGTGAGAAATTACCGTATATATGTGGTCAAAGTAACTAAACAATTATTTAAGACAATCATTGACTATATCATATCAATCATAAGACTATATATATATTTGTGTTTATTCTACCATATTTTGCAGGTTCCACGAACTATAAAAATATGGTTGACGCCAAAAAGAACTATAAAATATAGTGAGATTATAGTTAATTCAACGATATTTTTCTATCAGTGTACTTCTTGCTCGTTAATTCGAACGTGTTGCTTTGTCCTGGAACCCTCCGCGGATAACGGTGTAATTTCCAAAATGGTATCTTCCGCAGCACCTTAATTTTCATTGTCGATCAACGCCGATGCGCCGCTCTGTCGCATTGATACCGACGGAAAAAAATGATCAAGTACCGCGCGAACGTACTTGTGCAACGTAACATAACCGATTTTGCAAGAAGTCGTCTGGTCTTTAGCGGAATCACACCGCGCTGCAGCGACCGCCTCGCGAGTTCGTTGCACTCCTTTGCGACATTTTATAATTATGACCGCCACCGACGCCGTTACGTTCTGCGAACACCGTGCAAAAATGCGCGATATCATTGGTGGACATTCGACACACCGTGGCGGACGGAGTTGCCTAATAAGTCCAACGGACATGACGATATTTTTGCCGACATGCCTGACCCACGCGACTTCGAGCGGTCGCGCATTTGACGCGAAATCTCCAGGATTAGCCTGGCAAGTGCCTATCTCGACGAGCACCTCTCCACCGGGATTCACGGAGACTTTAGGATGTGACTTTAGGATGTCGGTACAAATTTTAATCGTGTAAATTGCGCAATGCCCAATGACAATACGTTATATCAAATCTGCTGGCAATCTTGTCTTTTACGTGATAGATACTTTAGGCTCTCGCGGTGTAGAGAAATATTTTCTAGAAACTTCCAGGAAAACTTGCACCGCCTGAAGAAGTCGACACTTGAAATGTTCGGTCACGAAGCGTCGGAAACAGACGGATCGGGCTGGCACCAACTCGAAACTAAATAAAGCATTGTATTTCTTGTTTTACACGCATTCCATCGCAGGTTATACACATCGTGTTTGAAACATCGATATTGCACGTACAATCTAAAGTCTCTTTAGAAGTAATCGAATATGTATGAAAGCGACGACAATTTTACCTTCAATCACGTTCTCCGATTGTTCTTAATGAGGAAACATGGAGGGCGGTACGTCGCAAATTTGTAACGCGCAAAGATATCGTTGAAGTCTGACGGTCTGACTTCGTCAAGCGACTGATAGCAGATGAAGAGGCTCGCCTCGCGAGATAACGGCCGACTGACGGGTCGGGTGGCAGCAGGTGAAGCTTGTCTACAAGCGTTGCGTCATGACTGCGCGATTAAATGCTAAGCTCTAACGGTTCCGCTGGAAATTTCGGGCGCCGCCAGAGCGAGCATGTAGAAGGGGCCAAGCACGTAGTAAGTAAGTACAGTGTATGCCGGGACCTACACCTTGACATTCGACCGACGAATAGAGAAAATCGTGTCAAACGTATCGTGACTTCCTCGACCTAAATTCGGCTGGAAACGCGGCGGGCCGAAAACGTCGGAAATTGGCTGCCGAATTAAGCCGCGGGGACACGGAATTTCATGCCTCCGCCGCGCCGTTTCGAGCGAGCGAAAATTCGTAAACTCCTCGCGGCCTCGCGAGAATGTCCGAGCGGCCAGACCTAGAAGAAGTCGCTGGCTGGAAAATAGGTGGGCGGTCTTATCGAGAACGAAGGAAGAAAAGAGTTTCTTATATTTCTCACTGCGGACGCAGCTCGCAAATCCCGACTTGCAGATTGCGTGAGAAAATATTTTAAGAGCCTTCGAGAGAAAAATAGACCTCAACGTGGCGATGCATGATGGAACTTGCAGTCCACGAAGCGTCGTTGGAAACGCGCAAACCGGCGCGGATTACGATACGACTTCGAGACTTCAGCTCGGATATTCTCTCCTTCTCAGGATTTCCTCCTTGGTCAACCATCTCCGTCTCGGACTCCGTTCGCGACACGACCGGTGGGTCTCGACTGAATTTATCTGCATGCGACGTACGCACACTCCTCCTATGCACACTCTCGTACGCGCGCGCGCACCTTTCACGTGCAGCTCGGCAGACGAATTCGCATTGGACGACCTACCGCGGTATTCGGCCTGCTAATTAATTACGCGAGCGCAGTGCGCACCTTCGTTAATTACAGTCCGTGGCAGTCTTACCTGCCCTTCCCTCGCCGCCATCGGCGCAACGCGAAATAACGCCACGATCGAGGCATAAAGTTTCGGAAAGATACGAGCGTAACGAAGTGGTAATGCCATCGCGCGGTGGCTGCAGAACGCGTTATGCTTCGGCACGCACCACTGGCCACGCACTCTTTTTCTCGGACGAGTGTAACGCGAAAAAAGAGATCGTGCAAAATCGTGACATCGTTCCTACCCGCGGCTCGTCGTCGCGGCGAGCATTAAAATCTTAGCGGACGCTGGAACATTTCGTTTCATAAATCGCAGGAACGGCTGGAGGCGCTCACTCGTTGCTGAACGAAGGATGTACGTTTGCATTCGCCATTGTCGTCCCTCCGCGCCGCGAGGTTGCTCTTATCCTGTGTGAAAGGAGATACAAAAGATCGAAATATAAGAGTATAAGGATGACAAGGACGAGGACAAGAGGCAAACTAGACTCCTAGTTTTCGTGCTCCGATTTGCGATCCTTAATCTTTCTTAATCTTTTTAGGGAAATTAGAGCCGAGTCAGAACGCCATCGATGTTAATTCGACGTCGATGAGGTTTGAATGAACGTTGATTCGACTCGATTTCGAGTCGACTCAATATTTGCGCTTTTGACTGGGAAGCAAATTCTCTGCTGAAACCATCGGCCGTGTGTCCAGCTGCGTTGAGAAAGAAGTCCTCGAACCGTGCTAAAACAAAATGGCAAAGTAACGAACCTGATGAGCTGCAAAGTGTGTGAGTCAAGTTTGGATGAAGCTGAAAAATATTTGGGACGTAAATAAATGGCGTGCAAGCTGTGCGCGCAGCGCTCTATTAACACTCCCAAGCACATGTAACGACGCTTGTAGCGACAATTATAAGGGTCGCTTTCGTGTCGTGACCGAAACAGTGTGCTGGGCAAACATCATGAAAAAACGAACAAAAGGGAAGGTATAGAAATGTGACACCATTGAAGGTGAAACTTTCATCGAAGGTAAGCAAAAACGCTACCGTGACATTCATTCGACAGGGCAATTGAAGATTGTTCACTTTGACCGCTTGAACCGTAGACAAAAAAATGAACTCTTAATTTTCAGGCTGAAACGCATGTTGAAGCCCCGGCGGTTAATGGTCCTGGCAAAAGGACCTCCTAGAGCGAAAGGATTCACTGGGAAGCGGAGTTTGTAGAGTTTTGCGTAGAACGGAGAAATGGAAGGTAAACCGACCATTTTGTCCTTTATGTTTAACAATTTCATTCGTCCTTTCGCCGCTTTAAAGTCCGTTTATTTTCAATGAAGCTAATATACGGGGAGTCCCAAAAGTAACGGACCACTCTAATAACTCTTCAGCAGTGAAGTTTCAAGGAAAATGATTTCAATAAAAGTTGTAGGGATTTAAGTGAGCTATCTTATGATGACCTTAACTTTGACCTTGACCTCTATTTTCAAGGTCATTTGGAGATCAACTTGCGTTTTTTAAATGGGAACCCCTATTTTTTTACACTGTTTTTCTTTTCTTTTACCAATTAATATGAACAACTTTTGTCTAGAACGTTTTCTTATTTGCCTAATATTTTTTGAGATATTTGAGGAAAACTCGACACCTTTTTCAATATTTAACTTACGATATCTCGCTAATTATTTGTCGGGAGGAAAAGTGGTATTAGACCTTCTTGCTTTATTTAGTCTCAAAAATATATTGTTACAGTTAGTGCCCTGATGTTTGTTAATTTGATGATTTTGAAATTTCCAAAAGTCAGTAAATTAACAAAAGTCAGGGCGCTATTGTAACAATATATTCTTGAGACTAAATAAAGCAAGAAAGTCTAGTACTACTTTTTCTTCCGACAAATAGTTAGCGAGATATCGCAAGTTAAATATTGAAAGAGTTATCAAGTTTTCCTCAAATATCTCAAAAAAATATTAGACAAGTAAAAAAATATTTTAGACAACAGTTATTCAAATTAATTGGTAGAAATAAACAGTGTAAAAAAATAGGAGTTCCCATTTAAAAAACGCAAGTTGACTTTCAAATGACCTTCAAGGTCGAGATCAAGGTTAAATTTGAAGTCGCAAAAATACAGAACTTTATGAACCCTAAAACTTTTGTTCGGATCATTTTTTCCTATAATGCATAGATTCTGAGATAGGAGGGGAGGGGGGTCCGTTACTTTTGGAAAACTTGGTATATATATATTTTTATATTTACATTTATACAGGATATCCGGGATCTTTTGGAAACGAAAAATTGTGAGGATAATTAATCAGATGAAACTGAGAAGAAAAGTCATGCAACAATTATACGACGACTATTGTGTCTAGCGATAGATATGGGCGTATTGAACTTTGTACCCTGAATTTTGAGCCTGTTAGAACAATAGCGATCACATAATTGTAGATTAGGTTATTCTGAACAAAAAAAGTCCGTTATCATCTTCTTTCTCTCCTCAAGAAGCGTAGGTTCGACATATCGACCTGATTCAACCTGCCTAACTGGACGATTCTTCTGGAAACCGGAGGAATTCTCTTCACTTTTACCGCGCAGCGACGGACGGAAAAGTGCGAGCTACGCGCGCGGTGCAGTTTTTTTCACGCGCAGTTACGTAGCCGAAGCCGCAAGAACGTCGGGCTCGTAATCTCGTATTTACGTACGCACTTCGCGATATCCGACTCACCTCGCGGCTAAATTCCTCGAGACATTTTTGATCGCTGCAAATTACATACATTACGCATGCGCACCTCGGCACGAATGCGTGTGTCTCTGCATTTTTATTATAAAATAACATTCCTCGATGAGATGAAGCTTAGTGTAGCTTAAGCAGTCAGAGCTGAAGAAGTTTTCAGCATCCCGGGAAAGTTGGTAGGAAAGTTACAAGCGGTGAAACAAGCGACATTTGCGTTTATTTGCAACCCACACGTGGAAGCTTACATCGAGCGACCTCAAGCGACAGAACGGTGCATCGCGCATACGTTGCAGTTTACAGTTGGTGGGCATCGCGTAAGCGCGCAGTCGCGCGCAGTCCTAACGACGATACCTACGACTTCTTTCGTTGTTTTGCTTTCTCTTTCGGAACTGGCATGCTCTAGTTCGTCCGAAGCCGTCCCATCTATCTATCGGTAGCACTTGCCATTGGTTCGCGCGGCTCCGGCGCTCTTTTCTCAATACGATCGCGTCGGAACGGCGAGCGAACCGCAAAACCGAAAGAAACGCGACGGAGACACGGACGGAGAGCCCGCGTTTACCCAGTTTTGCGTCCCCGATATATATATATATATATATATAGATATATATATATATATAGTTAAATATCTCGCTGTCTGTACCTTTAACGGTTCGTAACGTATTGTGCGGGCCTCCGCGTATGCATACGTCACATTGTTCGTGCGCGTATATGCACGAGTGTAACGAGTGTAACTCACACGCAGATCTCCACGTAAATAGCTCGAGAAATTGCCGGACACGCGCTGCCCCGAGAAATCAAAGTCTCGAAATTCGATAACCGGTAACCGGTGTGGCGGTTCCCCGGAGAGTCAAATAACGCCGAAATTCGGACGATATTTATTTAATTTTACCACCCATCTGGCGCAACACGAAAAGAAAGAAGGATCGCGCACATGTCTTAGGCAGACGCCGATAAATGAAGAACGGCACGTTTCTTTTTTCTTTTCAGGGCAATGCATGTCCCTGGAGGAACTTGTCTGAATATATAAATAAATTCTATACGAGCATAGCTTGTCATGGCTCGTTAAATTAGATTCTATCTCGGAGGGATCTGATACACATTTGCGCCACCCAGAACTTGATTCGCGTCCCGATCGATCAGTCGTCCTCACACCCGGCGGAAGTCATCAGTCAAAGAGCGACTCGTGTAAGCGACGGATATCTCTCCAGACAGAACCGGGGTAACAATGTTAATCAATCCTGTAAATCCGCTGATCAGTTCTATCGCGCATCACGCCGAATGTTGACCGAGCTGACCGGTGCGAGCGCGACGAATGTTCCCCTTTTGCCGCGGCAGTTCGCTATATTTTACAGACAATAGTGTGTAAATAAAAAAATGTTAAATAAGAAGAAAATAGTATAGTGAACACAATGTGTCACAATGTATCGAGCACATCACGTCGGCGACGCATCGGAGAATTTTTAATTTGTAGCGCGATCGGCGTGATCCTCCGTGCGCGGATATCGGCAGAAATCTGCGAAGGGGGAACGAGTCTCTTCGAGTAGTATAAAAATATGCGACTATGCCCCCGCGGCCTACTTTGCGCGTTTCGGCAACACCACGCTGGCGATCCGTCGCCGTCGCCGACGCGGAAACGCGCCATCCGCCGCGAGAAAGACGGTCTACGAGTAATATTTCTTGATTTCCTTAAGCAGAGCAGGCTCGGTCGCCTCGTTGATCTCGACGAATCTTTTGTTGGCGCGGCTGAAGTAATAGATATCCCCGGTGTAAATATCGAACCACAGGGCGTGGATGTGCAGGTCGTGCCTCTCCAGGCGTTTCTTCAGGAAGCCGTAGGACGCGACGTTCTGAAGCTGCTGCAGCGTGTTGATCTGCAACAAGGTGGCGAGACTCGATGAGGTCGTCCGTGTTCCGTTCTTTCCTGCTTTTTCTCTTTCTCTTTTTCACACGCGTACTAACTTGCGACAGCTTGTCCTCGATAGCGAACTTATCCTCCGGATCGATGTAGGCGACGAATTTTCGCAGCGGCGTCTCGGCCTGAAAAATAATCGGCTCGTGGAAACCGGCTACTTCGAGGTGCTGAAACTTCGCCAAACTGCTGCTGGCGTGCGCGCACAGCCACGCTCTCAGCGGCGAGATCCTCCTGTTCATCTAAAATTCGCCCGGCATTATACACACACGTACGGCACGCGAGCGCGAGCGCGCGCTCGACAACGAGATGCAAAGGAAATGCGCATCTCGTTATCGGGTCTCGTTATCGATACATTTTCATGAGAAATACGCGGCGACAGGAGTGAACGCACTTGAGACGCAAATTCCTCGTCCCGCAGCGCGTACAGCAAGTTCATCGCTTTGCAATCGCTGTGGCCGCAGACTATAACGTGCCTGATGTCGTTCACCACGCAGCCGAGCTCCAGCGCCGCTGACTCGCACATGGTGAATTCGTCCACGAAATGCTGCGAGTGCGGGACGACATTGCCGGGATTCCGCACTGAAAGAGCAAACTCCCCCCCCCCCCCGCCCGTTAAATGCGGAGCCGCGTCGACGATCGCTCGCTTCCACCACATCGCGATATAAGTCGGAGAAAATTCGGAAACCCTGTCGGGCGAAACGAATGTTCCAGAAGAGATCCCTGGAGATTCTTACGTACGATATCTTTCTCCGCCCTTTTAATCGATGCAAATCGATCTTTTTCTACCTTTGATACAAACACTACCCTTTTTCTACCGTAAATTCCACCCTTGAGACAAATATCTTTTTTTATCCTTTTATAAAGAAGCATTCAAGAATGCACAATAAACCTCTCTAGGAGGAATAATATATGAAGATATGACGCTCACAAGAAGAGCGAAATATTTCAGAGAATTTTACATTACTTTCTTCTCTTCGAGATAGACGTAGAGAAAATTGCAAATAATAAAAAGACAAGGAACGAGGATTTGTTTGACTGAAAAGAAAATTCGGACGTATGACGTGCGGTTTCTTTGATTTTTCTCCGACTCGGAAATGCAAGGACTTTAATGAACGAAAAAATGTTACGTATGCAGGAGTGACATTATCGACTCGATTTGAAAGAACGATATGTTAGCTCGTATGAAACAAAATTCTATTTCGGGAGATGCAGCGTCGGAAGATGCATTCGGATCGAAAAGAACGAGAAATAATGCGTCACGCAATTAATGCAATAAAAGAAATTAATAATAGACACGATAATGCCATATTAGATTGTCGTACCGACAAACATGTCCCCAACGTTTGTTTCCGTAAATCTAGTTGGTATCATCCGGGAGTCCATGCAGGTAAAGAACACTGCCTTTGGCTGTGATAAGAGCAACAATAGATATCAAATTACGAGTATTTGTGATAAGGGAGACGAGATTCGATTGTTACGGGAGAGACAAGTTGTTACGTTCAAAATATACATTTTCTATATTTATTTGGGAAGCAATTTCTGAAATGATAAAAGATCAAACATCAAGTAATACAGGTAAAATAATTCTTCCAGAACGAGGAAGAACGTTACTCGTCTCGGAGGCGCACTTTCTGTTTATTACGAAAAATATATATATACATATATATATATATATATATATATAAAGTATCCTAAACGTCAAGAGCCTACATTTGATTCATATCAGAGGAGGAACACCGCGCGAAGAGTGCTGCCATCTGTTGTCAGGAAATATCTCGAAAGTAACAACTTACTCAATAACGGTAACATAGATCTAGAACACTAATCACTAGGTAATAACCAATTTCTCGACTATCGTTGAGTCCGTTTTGAAAACACAGAAGCCTTTTTTTGACCTGCTATCGAGTTGCCACCAGCTGAAGATAGAAATGTTTAAGTGTTTCGTTTCTGTTTAAATAATATTAAATTGGAAAAGAAAGCTATCTCGACTTCAGAATTACTGATCGCACTGAAAAGATCCAAAGAAGACAATCGTGGTCTTTTGCACTAATCTAGACGTTCGCATTGTACCACTGTCGATAATACAGATTTCTACAAATGGATAAATTGTGACATCAGGTTCGCTCGTTTTTGAAGAACTTTTGAACTGGTGCCATAATTCCGAGTAAAACACGCGTATTTTCTCTCACTTTACCTCAGCTTACGCTAGCGTGCTCTGGTTCAGAAGTTCTACGAGAACGAGCAGGCCTCTGTCGGTAACATCAAACACCACTGTGTGTTAATCGTCAAACATTCTTACTAATTATTATCGTTAGATCGATCTCTCAAGGACATATTTCGGATTGCATTTAACCGAACGACGGAAAGAGTCATCGAACTCGAGGTAAAATAATTGCGTGAGATCAATTGAGTCCACTCGCATAGTCCGTGACGATTTTTGTTGGGAGATTGTTATCAACAAAAAAAGGAACACGCGGCCTCGCGCCCGATGACGCGTCGCGACCACCTGCGACTATACTTGCGTGTTAAAAGATGACGCGAGACATACTTCCGAAGGAAAATTTTGCACATGGATGAACATACCTCGGGATGATCCCGAACTTTCTGAAACTGCTTCACCATTCCTTCCCGATGGCACTTCCTGTACTTCATGATCCCTTTAAGTATCCTGTCCATCGCGGCATTCGGATAATACTATACCGTTGAAAACTTACTTTTCCGGAGATCTGTAGATATCACAGTACACAATTCCACCATTTCCAGAGCTAACAGCGGGAAATTTAAAACTTTGATTCGTTGAGGAGCGATAGGCGATTGCGCCGACGAGTCTTGGTTTTGTTTTCATTGATTTACCGAAAGACCACGATTGTCTTCTCTGCATCTTTTCAAATGCGATCAATAATTCTGAAGTCGAGATAACTTTCTTTTCCAGTTTAATATTATTTAAACAGAAACGAAACATTTAAACATTTTCATTTCATTTAAACATTTCTCGTATCTTCACCTGGTGGGACTCAATAGCAGGTCAAAAGGCTTCTGTCTCTTCAAAACGGACACAAGACGGTAGTCGAGAAATTGTTTATTTATTAATTTCTTTACGTCTAACATCAGTTGAGTGTTGCCGCCATCAAGGAGTCGCATCACGAGCAAGTCAGAATACAGCATGGAACAATACCAGTCACGTATACGCAGTCATTGTACACATCGATAAATTACAAATGCATTATGATCACGCAACATGCATATATACATATAATACGAACGCTTTTTGCATTATTACGGTTCTAATAAACAACGTCAGATATCGATAGTCTTCCTTTCCAGATGTCATACAGTTAGGTTGTCATAAACGCTCACGCTGAAAGCCGTGTATTAAAAGTTACTTTGTGACCCAGTTTCGTCAACGAAAGATCACACCCTCGTTGTCATCATCATTTCAACGACGCGGGGTATAGAGCTTCCGTTTGTGGTAAATTCAACAGTTATTAACAGGTTGGACCCGGGTGACGAGGCGCCTGGGTCGCGCCGACTTCTATCTGCTCAATGCTGAACTTTGACTGGCACGTTCCAACTTTTCAAAGTGCTTTCGGGCATTGCGTATATTAATCAACGTCGCCGCGGATGCTGTGGAAAAGATCACAGATGTTGAACATCTTCCGGACGCACATACTAAAAGGTAAAAATTCTGGATGTACTTACGTATAGTCGGGTCGGACATGATAACCATGACGTACGTGTTCGAGGTAAATATGTCGATAAAGGCCGCGAAATTGGTGTTTCTAACTTCCATACTCTGAAACTGCGCCGCTAACTTACTGAAAAGATAATCATAGTGCTCATATATCTACATCCTGATGAACACATAGTCTTTTCTCTGAGCGCTATATTTACCTGCAACTCAGTTTGAATTGCTTTATTATATTAGAAACCTTCTCAAAACGGTGAACATCCCTGTGAAATTGCCGTTGACAATGGCTTATTACCAAAAAAGTTGCCCTCTCAAACAAAAGAACTTCATCAGCATCGATAATGTTGGCGAATTGGTTCAGGCTTTGTTCAAGTTCCTTCACATTGGGAATCAACATATATACAATGGAAGACCATGCCCTGTAATAATATATAATAACACTACTACTATCTATCTATATAATATAATTATATATCTATCAGGGAAATTGCGCGTTACATGTCAGTTCAATATAGAAATGATGGTTGACTATTATTATAGAATACTGACCTGTATAATGTTTCATCCCATATACTAGTTCTGAAGCAAGTACATTCTAGTGGCAAACTCAGTCTTTTCAAATCTTCCTCTCTCTCTCTAAATATAAAATCGCGTTGGTCTTCTTGTACAAGGTCCATTTTATGAACAAGACAAAATATCTTTGCTTCTGGACTATTTTGCAATATCGCCTCCAAACAGCTTTGATAATAATGCATGTCCTTGTCCAATTCCCTTGATTCCACATCAAAGACATAAATTAACACCTCTACATTCCTGAATATGTTGTCCCGCTGTGACGCAAAATAATTCTCCATAAACGCTTCTTGGCCTCCGCAGTCCCATAAATTTAACACCAGATTGCCAAGAAAACGAACATGGGAATGCTCCACATCAACTGTAACAAATTACATTGTATTAATATTATTGCATCATACTATTACATGATACTAATATTATATTATTGATATTGCATTATATTATTACATTAAACTCTACAGAGAGTATGAATATTTATCATAATATATAGTAAATAAAATGAATATTTATGTCATTGTATATCAAGTAGCTTATCCTTTTTGTATAATTTTAATTTATATTATTCTTAATATAAATTCATCTTCAAAAATATATGTGCAATATTTGTCTCATTTATTGTTGATACAACTTACTTGTTGCTCCTAGACGATGAGTGTCACGGGCAATATAGTTTGCAAATATGATGCTACGCATACTTGTCTTACCCGAACCACTTTTCCCCATTAACAAAACCTTAAAAGTAATACACAATTATATAGAATGAGTTGTACATGGCGCAGAAAAAATATCCGACAAAGTTCTATGTGAAACAAAAGATACAAGAAAGTCCATGTTGCATCATACAGATAAAAACACGAGATAAAATAAAATATAAAAAGAAATTAAAAAGATATATATATATATTTTTTTTCTAGATGTGTATGTATACATTTTTTTCCTTCCCCTACCTTTTTCTTCATCTTGAATAAATAATGCTTTTTCCAATAGTACTCAATAAAAAATATTTCAACAGAGTCTGCTTTCACTGTGCCTGACTTATCAGCTGTTCCGCCCCAGAGCAAGGGTCGCGCACAATACTCTCAACTCGCTACGATCGTTTGTCACAGACTATCGCATCAAAGTACACAATGTGTTCGTTACATGTCACATACTATTTCGAGGTTAATCGACATAATCAAACGCAAGAAACGCATTAAGAATCTACTATATATATATATGTATATATATATGTTCCATTTAAAACAGAATCATAGATTATATTGCAAAAATTAAGCTAACATTAAAACTGTGGTTGAAACTTTCAGATCATTTCAGATGAACAGTGTCATTCCTGCTCACATTTTTATCTCACAGAGACACAAATTGCTTACATTAATCTCAGCTTGTCGATTAATTTCTTTAAGCGTTTGCTTTCTCTTCGTTTTAGCAATAATAACTGTGTTTCGTACTCCAATATAGAATCTTTGACACAAACTTTTTTTAATAATTAACGTAAAAGCAAATGATGTTTACGTGCAGATGAATACATTTACAGGATATGCCCGCTTCTACCAACTGTGGCAAATTTAACTGGCTGGTTATTCCATAGGAATTGATCTAGCGCGTTTGTCAATTCTAATTAACGAGTCCTTAATATTATTTTAACAAACCCCTATTAGCTCGTTAAAGTAACAGTTTTATCAGGCTAATATAGCATACGTAGTGTACGACAAATTTGTCAGACATTCCACGTGGCTGAATTTCTAGAGCGCCTAACTTTTTCTCTAAGAACCCTAGAAATTCTCTATTTGATCCGAACGAGCCAATCCGAACGTTCGACAAGTCGTAGATGCATTAAACTTAGGCTAGGTTACACCGACATTATTTTAGTTTATTTAAGCAAGATTTATGTTTAAATCTATCTTTATCTCTTTTCCTAAATAAATAAAGACCGATACATATATATTTAAGTCTTGCTTAAAATCAAAATAAAAAATAAAGAAAAATACAATATAAAATGCGCACGACCAAAATGAATCGACCATAATAAAAGTGCCCTGGTTTACATATGTCAAATTTCTGTACTGCACCTGCGTTTTGCGCAAGTCTTTGGTCGAATCGATATATCACGTGAAGATCTCTCATGTGATCCTTCCCGTTTTCGATAGACTGAGGGGTTTGTACATTATACGTTCTCCGGCTTCCAGACTACAAGTTCCGTGAAATCTCATAATCGGATAATCAAGAAAGAAGGAAAATGGGAGCGACTGCCATACCTATATTGGCTTTTACGATCATATGGGGTATTGTAGGGATAGGTTTACCATTCTTCGTCCCTAAAGGACCAAACCGCGGGTAAATAAATTAATCTGTCTTTATTTGTCTATTGTCTGTTGCATTTTTCCCCTACATATAGATCGAAGAACATGTAATTGTTTTTTTTTACCCAAACGTCATTCTGCTATAAAGCAACAACTCTTGCACTTGTCAACGATAAAACTAACATTTTGAGTTCAGCTGGAAAGTAATTCCGAAACTTTGATCAGCTTTAAGGCATATCTGAGACAAGTTACTGTTCTGATTGAATATTATCTATATCCTTTACATATTTTTTAAGTATATTGATGTATGCTTCTAGAATACTTCAAGTGATACTGGTAATGACAGCTTTCACATGTTGGTTATTGTAAGTACAATGTTTCTATAGCACTTCAATGTAATTTATATATTAAATATTAATCTGTCAATGCAAATTATCTGTATATAGTTGGCTGTGTTGTTATATGGCACAAATGAATCCATTAATTGGGCCAAAACTAGATAGTGCAACGATAAAAATGCTGGCACGAGAATGGGTAACGTTGAAAATATAAATAACTATAATCGCTTTGTAACTGTATTGTTCAGTATAGTTCTTCTTGAGATCTTGTTACTGTTGTAAAAGAAAATTAAAATGGATAATTTCCTCTCATAAATATTATTTCTTAGCGAATAAATATGTAAATATTTGTTGCAGGGTAATCTTATCATGGAAGGTTAGATAACGCATATAGAAACTTTTAATCTTAAATATATGCATTTATTCTTTATCTTTCTCTGTCCTCTCTGACGTATATGTGCAAATAATGTTTTTGATAAAGCTGTATAATTACAGAAAAAAAACATCAAATGAAATGTTAGTACATTGGTCATTAGTATATTGAAAGCATATATTATTTGAAATATGATTAATTATGACTATTTAAAACCTAATTTATCTGCGAAACATCCATTACTTAGAGATGCCTGAAGATTAATGTAATTAATGTAATTTTTATTTTGATTGTATTATATAGTTATATGTTCATTATACATACAGCGATATTCATTGTTGTATAAAATCACGTATGACATGATAATGATAATATAATATATTGTTATTTCTTATATAATTCAGTATAATAGAAAGTTCAGAAGATTTTAAACAATATTATTATTATTATCCATACCTGTGTATATAATTGTAACAAATTGTTAAAATAAAAACTTAGCAATTGAAAATATTCTCAGACTAGGTTTGTTCTTACCTACATTTTTTAAGAAAGGAAGTATAACAAATATAAACACACAATATGTAAAAATTAAAAGACAATTTTCTTCAACAATAAAAAATGAACTTCATTTATTTTGATTTTCAAGTTATTGAAATTGAAGTTCGTGACTCGCTAGAGCGGTTTGAGTCTCAGCTAAATAACTGATAGCTGATGATTAAAAAGGTTTGAATCTTAGATATGTGACGTTGATATTTAGTTCCAAAGTCTCCGCTATGAGTCGCCACCATATTTGTTGAGGGATTTAGGCCCAGTTCCACAATTTGCTTTAAACGGAGTTTAAAGCTAAACCAATGGTTAAAAGCAATAGTATATGCGCGTATACTATTGCTTTTAACCATTGGTTTAGCTTTAAACTCCATTTAAAGCAAGTTGTGGAACTGGGCCTTAGGTCGTGGTGCAAGTACCGTTGTTTGTCATTAATGTGTATCAAATTAAATTAAAAGCGGCTACCAGTTAATTTCCAACATCATCTTTTAATCGAGTTATTATATCGGCAATTTATTTATATCACAAATTTAATAGATGTATTTTAAGGAGAACATATTAGACTTACTATTTACTTCCGAACAAACGTTATACACCAATTTGTTCATCATCTATAAATGATTAAAACCAAAGGAGCATTCTTTATATCAAAATTAAATAACTCTGTAAAAAAAATATTCCTTTTTATTTCTTTTTACATTTTTGTATACCCGTAAAAATTCGCGCTGTCCTTGCCTTCTCCAATTCCGTTTCGATCTCAGTGTGTGTGTGTGTGTGTTGCTAAAAAAGGAGACCCATTACTTGGTCTGTTCTTTTCTTCTGCATCGCTGCACTGGTGCAATATGTTAAAGTGAGACAAATATATACTTGTCTCACTCGAACTTATTGCACTAGTGCAGCGGTGCAGAGGAAAAGAACAGACCTATTTTGAACTTAATATCTTTCGAATAAAAAGAGAAACCTGTTACCCTGAGAACTTATTATCTTTCAGTTATTTAAACTACCGGCGAATATTATTGTATCCTACAGGTTATGAGCCTGCTGCTTTTCTGTTCTCGCTAGTAAAGGCAACGTTATTTCCAATTCTCCTTCTGACATCGCGCCATTGCTACGTGTTTTTGCATCAGCTGTAAGTTCATACTCTTCTCTATACGCAAACGTCAATCGTGAGAAGCAATAATAATGGAGGCATGTAATGCTGTTGAGCGCGAAGTGGATAAGGTTCTGTTGAAATTCGGTGCTATTAACGAACATGCAGAAACAGTGTTACACGATCTGATAAGTCACATCGAATCCCTTAAAAGAGATTTAGAAGCAGGTAAGATACTTTGGTGGCAGTTACCTAAATTCTTTGTCTGACATCTTTGTCCTTATGTCAGTGAGAGTCAATGATCATTTGGTAACTAAATTTTGCGTTTTATAAAGCTCACAATCTCTGGCTATTAATATATTGAATTTATTTTTTGATTGGTCGGTCTTTATTTATTAATGTATATGTGTATGGTATGTTGTGTTACTTTAAAGAATTCTAACCTCTAAACAGAGTTAATATTGTCTTATTAGATAGATTGCTTATTATTTATTTCTATCACAGGTATCATTTAATGCATTTCTCCAATAGTACAATTTATAGCTAATGCGAGGAAGATAATTTGCAATTAATTTTGACAAATAACTCATACAAATGTTACTTATTATAGCACCATCCGGAAATGAAGTGACACCCGATCAAGTACAGGTATTAAAACAAGCAATGACAAAAGTACGTGATACTGTGATAAAGTTGGCAACAGATCATCGCGACTTGCATAGTACAGTCTCCAAAGTGGGTAAGGCTATAGACAGAAATTTCATTGCTGACTTTGCCAGTACTAGCAGAGAAGATGTATTCTGTGGGCCGGAGAAGTCTCATCTTCTAAATCAAGTAATCTGTCAACACTTTTATCGCCAAGGAATGTTAGATATTGCTGATGAATTAGCAGCAGTAAGTCTCTTAATCAGATTTTGTATATCACGCGTACACACACATACATACACACTACCTAGCGCAAAATTGTATCAACTTAATTATATGTAGTAATGATCAGTAATATTTGTTTCAGGAGGCTGGAATTAAAACCGATGAAGGTAGAAAAGAGCCATTCACAGAATTAAATTTTATATTAGACTGTTTAAAACAGAGAAATCTTGAACCAGCGCTAGAATGGGCTAAGAAACACAGAGAAGCACTAATGGCACAGGTAGATATTTCCTGTTCACACATGCAATTTATTTTGCATTAGCATAATGCCTTCAGTTTTGTATCTTATTGCAGAATTCTTCTCTTGAGTTCAAACTGCACCGATTACAGTTTATAAGACTAGTTCAACAAGGCCCCTGTAAACAGACAGAGGCTATATTGTATGCTCGTCAAAATCTCACACGATTCGTTGGACGTCACGAGAAGGAAGTACAATCTTTGATGGGCACTTTACTTTATTTACCACATGGAATCCAATCATCTCCTTACAGTCACTTGTTGAATCCAACTTTATGGCTCGAGATACACGACGTTTTCACCAGGGAAGCATGCATGTTATTAGGCTTAAGCGTTGACAGTCCACTCTCTGTTTGGTATGTTTTTTCGCCCTTGAAAATCAACCGTGGGAATTGCGACCAAAAACAAAGCACTGTTACATTTGTTTGATTGTGCTGTTTAATTGCAGTATCAACGCAGGATGTACCGCATTACCCGCGTTGTTAAATATCAAACAAGTCATGCAGCAAAGACAAGTAACCGGCATTTGGAATGGTAAAGACGAGTTACCTGTAAGAGTTTTCATATCTTTTTGCTTTTTTATATTTTCATTTGATGAAATTCATATGGTTGAAAACGTCGTGCTCTTTCTGTGCAGATCGAAATAGACTTGGGTAAGCAAGGCCGCTATCATTCTGTTTTCGCCTGTCCTATTCTTAGACAGCAGAGTACAGAAAGCAATCCACCGATGAAGCTAGTTTGCGGGCACGTTATATCACGTGACGCATTAAATAAACTCACCAACGCGAATAAGTAAGTTCTTCATATATGGTGAAATTAGAGCGCATTAGCAGTGAAGTCACTTTTTAAAAGAAATCAATTTGTTTCAAGGTTGAAATGTCCCTACTGCCCAGTGGAACAGAATCCTGAAGACGCGAGACTTATTTATTTTTAGGCTGTGATATATATTATATACATGTGTAAAAAGCTAGTTTTGCAGTTTCTTTGTATAATGGATTATATATTAAAAGAGGAACAACAATACATAACACAACAGGTAATAATCGACAGATCGTAACAGAGCTCCATACTCTACACTCATCGTCAATAATTGTATCGTTCTAATGGGCGCTTTTGTTTGTTACAATATTGAAATTGATTCCATCTTTTCCACAAGATGCAGACGTAAGACCGTTAACTAGTATTAGCTTCACAGTCATTTTAAGATCAGTTCTTTGATATCGGGACATAGATAAGAAGAAAAAAAAAGGAGGAACTGTGATAGCTTTAATATTTGTGAGGTAGATGTAATTGTGCAATTGTATCGTAGGTAGACAATTTATATTATCCTAGATTAAGAGGAGATTTCAGCTATCCATGCGATTGACAAGTTAAGAGCCATAAATGTATGTCTAAGACGCCTAACAAATTTGTTATGAGATTCTTTCCGTATAATTGTTCATTTTTCATTTCAATTGTACCAGCTTGGTAAATGAAAATCATTTTATAAATATGCCTTTTTATTTACTCGACGTGTCCCACACTGCAATCTTGCGACGAGGTGTGTATTTAAATACGTCAAATATGCTGTTTTTTACCTTTTATATTTCAACTTCCTCATGTTCACACCTTCGGAAAATTTAAGCGCAGTATTGTTCGTTTTTGTCTGAAACATTTTTTCATGTATCTCCAAACAGCGAAAGTATATGAGAAAAACAAAATGTGCGTTCTATATACTTAGCTGCTTTTACGACGTGTCCGAAACTCAGCAAGATCGACGAGGGATATTCCGAGAGATACTTCCACTTATCCCCCTGTGAGCGAAGAGGCAGCTCCGAATTAGCCGCGCATATTTGCCGCGGCATGCGCTTCTTGCGACATCGATCAAACAGTAACGACAGTAACCATATATTGTTTGTTTCCTCAACTTTGACACACGATAACATTTCTTCGATACGTAGAATTTTCTTATAAACGATTCTATATGGGTGAGTAGTTATCCGCATTTTCGAGCCGATTCAATAATTATATTATTATTAAAGATAAAACAAAGAAAGAGATGCAATATCGGGAGTATTGGGAGTAAACTTTGTTTTACTTCTATAATTTTAATTAACAAGCGGAATCCAAGGCATCGACGTCTGTCTCACCGTCTGTCGAGAATAAACTTATTCGCGAGAAGAAGAGCGATGCCGTTGAAACGTTATCCCAAGTGGTCGGTGAGAATACAAATCGTGATGTCGCAAATAAATTAGAAACTCGAAAGGACGTCACAAAATCTGTACACAAGCCCAAGAGGATGGCTATTCTCGCGATGTCGTACGATGTCGACGAGATATCCTGCCGAGACCTGCAAGTTTCCCTACGTGAAATTAAAGAAAGCCCCCGACAGCCGTTTTCGTTCCTGGCGGATATCTGCGAGATATTCAACGACGAAAGATTGACGGCGGAGGCGGCGAAGCCTACGGAAATTGACGTAAGCCGCCGCGGAATCACGCGGAATCGCGAACAAATTTATATTACCGTGTGTGAGTGTAACCTCATCGCACTTTTACGTTTTTAATTAAGATGCAACTGGCCGCTGTGGCGAAGCGCATCGAATCGAGCAGAGCCTTGTTGGAGGAAGCCAAATCTCGCGTCAATGAGATACATCTGCGTGTCAAACGAGACGCCGCGATGCCGCAGCATTCATCAGGCACGCGCGTGCTTGAGTATCAAAGTCAAAAGTACCGCGATTAATACATAATTATTAAGTACAAAGCCAATCTCTTCATTGCTTCAGGAAACGCTAGAGCAGCAGCCTTGAGCAGTTTCGATCTTGTAAATGCGAAGGCAAAGCGATAAATCTAAATCGATGATGACTCTCTTCCTCTCAAAAGATCAAAAGTTTTCCTATTTATTTGTTTGATAAATAAATAAAATAGAAAAAAAAAACTTTTGTGTTCTATACTCTTAATAATGCTCAAAGATAAGCTTTTTTATTTGTCATATAAATATATTCCACGACAGCTTGTGTATCGCGTAAATAAAACACAATTTACCAACGACTCGGCTCGATTGAAATTCGTCTCACTCGCGCTTACACGAGAGACAAGTATAGTGACCCCCCTCTTCATGTATACTGTCGAGTAAAGATGACAAAGTCACGGTTCGAGAATATTCGCTTCTCTGGCGCATGTGCGAGATTCACGGAGAATTGGGCTTAATTGGGTGTAATTGCCGTCGCGAGGCGAGATCCGACTACTGGCTTATCCGACCACGAAGAGAGAGAGAGAGGAGCACCTGTTTGATTTGTGCACGAGGAATGCAAAATAAAAAATCGTAATATATATTGCAGCTCGACCGACGCGCCCAAGCAAAAATCATAACAACCACCGAGAGAGATACAGCGATCGAATTGTTTCGGATTCGATAATATAATAATATCGCGTAACAAAAGCGATCGTGCGATTAAGTGGTGTCCTCTCGTCTCAAGCAAGCGGACAAGATCCCCGCGGACATATCGACCTCGTTGCCGACCGTACCGAGTCTGGGACACCAGTTGCTCCTGTCGAAGCTCGTCTCAAGGATCTTCGACTGCTCGGCGTCGGCTTGCTCGCTGCATTTGCGGCTCGAGTCGCCGCGATCGTTCTCATCCAGCGACCACTGCGACGCGATCTCCTTGAAGGACTGCAGGTAGCCCGCGCTCTCGCGTATCTTCTCCAGCTCCTCGTTGCAGAGACGCTCGACTTCCAACAGCCTCTGCCTGTAGGCGTCGACGAGCGAGCGCTTGTACGCGTTGTAACGCCACTCGGCTTGCTCCATGGAGTATGGGTCTTGGTACTTGGCGAGGTTCTTCTCGTACTCGAGTATCGTGAGCTCCCGGACGCTCTGCTCGGCCGTGACGTCCACAGGTTGACCTGCGCCTTCGCCATAGGATGAGTGGCCCGTCAGGTTCACACCAGGTCATCACCAGTCAGAATCACAGCGTTGACTCAAGGTCGACTCGACGTCGATGAGGGTTGAATTCACCCCCCCCCCCAGTCAGAACCATAACGTTGATTTGACGTTGAAATGGTCGATGAACCGTAGAATCCAACGTTCATTCAACCCTCACTCGACGTCGAGTCAACGTTATGACTCTGACCGGGACGTCGGTTCATCGACCATTTCAACGTTATGGTGCTGGGACGCTGGGGCAGCATTCGGCTGTCGATTTCGCAACATCGAGGTGAATTATGCCGGTGCAACAATAGGCGGGAATCGTTACTTGGATCATTCGAGAGCGGCGACTCGATGGTGTAAGCTGCGGCCGCAGCGCGCGCGGCTGCCGTTGCCTCCTCGAACGCGAGAGCATCGCTTCGCTCGCGCAAGGACTGGTATTCCTCCTTCTCTCTTCGCCAAAGAGCCATCTCCCGGCTGAGTTCCTTGCGAAGACTCGTCATCTCCGAGCGGAGTCTTCGGATACGCTCATAAAGGGCAGATCTGCCGAGTGGTAGATTTTTCATCTCAGAACGAAGCCGCGAAATCGACTCTGGAGGCGAGGCTGTGCCTTCGAAGACGTATATTAGGTTGATGCGGAGAAGATTCGTTATTTCTCGAAATCAAATTTTCGTAGGAAATTTGGGTACTCATGGAGAAACAAGTGCTCGTTGGACATCTAAAACGGCGGCGCGAGTCAACGGTTGCTTATTTTACGCGTAAGGATGATTTTGAGTCGGATAGTTTTGTCTTCCATTTTGTCATGAGCGCGACAAACCTAATGATTTCTTCTCGCACCAACCTAATGATTGACGCCGAGAATGTTGAACCGTACGCCAATTCTCTCTCGCAGTCGACGGACGATCCAGCATCCGTGACGAGTCCGAGACGAGTCGCCGGTTGCTCGAATGTGTTCTCGTTCTCCTTCTCCTCCTCCTCCTCCTCCTCTTCCTCCTCGCCATCCGACGTCTCGGTCGTGGATACATCTTCAAGATCGATCGCGTTACGCGTGCCTTCCTCGCGACATTTGAGAATTTCGCAGTTTGGCGACTTCAAATCTCGCAGCGTGCCGTCGCTCGACGTGACAGGTGTCACCTCTGACGAAGAGACAGCCTCGTCGTCCATAGCCGTTGATCTCGTTTTCGAAATGCGTTCGAACAACCACGCGAAAGAGAGGATCTCGCCGACTGGTGGAATTCGCACTGTTACTCGTCCCGATGAATTGATCCCGGGAGCAAGTCTCGCGTTCTTGTTCCGGTTCTTCGCGAACTGAACCGCATACCGACGCGATCGCAATGGCGGTGACTTGAATTTAGCCGAAACTGAACAGCGCTCGTCGGTCAGTATCGAGTGGGCAGGATATGATAATAAATAAGCAGAGAAAACGAGAAGGAACTGGCGAATCGGAGGAAAGTCGCGTCGCAGGTGTATATATTGGACGTATATATTTATCTATGTAACGTTATAATAATTTTAGACAGTGTAATAACAAAAGATTTGCACTTAGTAATATTTATCACTTCTACTCGATAAATCTTCATCTTACTAATACACACTGCCGAGATTAACCTCAAGTGCTCGCGCGTGCTGGAAAGTTATGCAGACACGTATTAGCGAGCCTGGATACCTTCCCAGCAGGCAAAAACCGTACGCCCAAATCCTTAAGGCTTAAGGATTTAACGGTGAGATTTCACACGAAAAGAAGCCCCGCAGCAGGCCCGATCTTTCTTGTGAAAGAAAAATGTACAAAACGAAAGAAAAATCGCCTTTGACGATTGATCCTTTGTGCGAGCGCGAA
Organism: Harpegnathos saltator; assembly: GCF_003227715.2. Taxonomy (NCBI): domain Eukaryota; kingdom Metazoa; phylum Arthropoda; class Insecta; order Hymenoptera; family Formicidae; genus Harpegnathos; species Harpegnathos saltator. The sequence continues at coordinate 71,211 of NW_020230532.1, read as the reverse complement.
TACTTAAGAGGGTTAATCTGCCGCGTATATATTAATTAATATATATATATATATTGATCACGAGATTGCAACAAGTTATAATTTTTTTTTACGTTATTCACAGCATCGATCGTTTTTTTTTTAAGCACTTGCTTCGAAGACCGCTTCGACGAAGCAATATCGATACCGAGAGATCGACGTGATTGAGGTCGCTCGTTGAGGTCGTATGTACACAATGTGGCCCGAGAGGACTCGCGAAACTACGTCCCTCGCCCTCCTTCGGGTTCTCACGGAGATATTGCATGTTCAATTGTACTTGTCGTACTTAATTAAAGAGCGACCACGAACTGTACGATCTAAAAATTTATAATTTCTACCTTTCTTCTCTATGTACAAAATTTCGGTTCCGAGCGTGATGCGCCGCGGCCCGACGAAATATCATTGTCATCATAGCCTACATCTTCGTTGTCTTCGTCCAAGGTATTACGAGATTTGTATCTCAAGTGCATCCCCGAACTTCCCCTCTCTCTCTCTCTCTCTCTCTCTCTCCTTGTACTAAGAAATCAATTAAAATCTAAATGTGCTCGCGCGAACGACATATTTATGTACAAGAGAACCGGGGGAGAGTCCCCCGAGTCAGTCATGTGAGCGCAAAGAGCATCCGAAAGGAAAACAAAAATATTGATATCTATAGAGGACGAATCTCTTTACACCGTTTGCACTTTATTGACGCGCACTGGGTGCACGCGTTTTTTTACCCCGACGGCCTGTGTGGGAGAAGGTTCGACGTGAAACAATGCGACGAAAAACATCTACGGCTGAAGCGCGGCCGACTGACGGACGATCGACGGCGCGCGCGTCCAGCGAGCCGCGAAAGGCCGGAGACAACGACTACGTCCGCGTCTGCTAGAAGCCTAAACGTTTGAGATTCGTTCGTATTGCCTGGCTGTTGTTCACTCTTGACTTGTTGTCACCCTGCCAGCTCTTGCTCTTGCTGCGAAACTGCCGGAGGTCCGCCTCGTGATCGGGATGTTTCATCGGTCTGTAGTCCTGCGGCGAGCAGAACTCCTTCTGGTCCTTGTAGAATTGCTCATAGCCGCCGTGTAGCAGGTAGACCTCCGGATAGTGCAGCGCCGGGTAATGCTCCTTGTTGCGCTGGCGGTCCAAGCTGCGCAGGAAGCGCGAGAGATTCGGTCCGCGTTCGCACGAGAACTCGCAGTGGAACACGAGTATGTCGCGCTTGTCGGTGTCGGGCCGGATCGTGGGAATCGTGGTCAAGGGGTCGAACAGGTTCTGCTCGATGAGATCCTTGTTGTAAAGGTTCATGGCTCCCCCGATGTGGCCCCCGTCGTACTCGTACGGATAACGGCAGTCGACGATCTTGTAGGATCGCACGCGATCGTCGAATTCGCCGCGTAACAGCGCCGCCAACGTGGTGGATGAGATGGACTTGAGATCCTGGTGGTAGCCCGTGGCGAGCGGCAGTATGCAGGGCTTGCTGAAGTCGCCGGTGAGGTCGGCGTCGGTGACGCTACGGTGCACCGCCGACTTGATGTTCGCCTCGGTCTCGGACATGCTTCTCTGCAGAAGCGGGATCTTTGGATACGGCATCGTCGTCGCGCTACGACGCTCGGCCACGTCGAGGCATAGGCTCTTCGACGTGCGGAACTTCTTGGACGTGTACTTGGGACTGTTGTCCACCGCCGACTGCTCCGACGGTCGTTTGCAAGACCTGCTGGACTGCGGTGACTGTGTCTCATCGTAGGATATTTTCGAGAAGGGAATCTTCCGGGGAGTCATCGGTCCGTTATCCTTCCATGCTTCCAGCAGCGCCGCCGTCGAGGAGGTCGCGCCGGGCGAGCGGAACAGGCAGGTACGCACCTTCGACAACGACTGCGAGAGCATATTCTGGTCGCACAGCGATAGCGACCGTCTCAGTCGGCTGGAGACGGTGCGAGAGAACTCGGGAGTCGTCGAGACGTCGTACTCCATCGACGACGACCCGGGCGCGACGAGGTTGCCGGACAGCAGCGACGAGATCCCGCTCGGGAGGTGCGTCGTGTCGTCCAGGGTCTCCATGTCGATGAGCTCGGTGAAGCCATCGTCCACCATGCTCTCGTATCCTGACGACTGACGCATCAAGGACGATCGTGCGACCCTCAGCTGCTGCGGCGAGGATCGCATTGGCGATTGCACCGGACTGCGCGAATCCACGGACATACGCCGCGGTGCCACGCCGGACGGCTCTGCGAACTGGAAGCCATCGCACTGCCGTTTCTCCTCCTTGTTGTCGTTCGCTCCGTAACCGCTGTCCTGGCTGTTGGGATCCCAGCAATCTTCCAGAGGCCATCGTATCTTTTTCGCGCTCTGAACAGGATAGAAGCACGGCAGTGAGTATACAGTGGGAGGCTAGATTTCGGAAAAGAAGCTCGATTAGGGCACGCTCGTACATTCTCTTCACTCGTTACTGCTTGCTTGCTCAACTTTGTTACAACAATTGATTGTGAGACTCGCGTGTCAACGGATCGTAAATTGGACTTCTCAATTTCTAACATAAAACGATAAGAACGATGATACGACCGAACTCGATATCGCACGCGTACGGAAACTCGAGCCATCTGCGACGAACTTGGAAAAGCCGCGACTACACACTAGGAAAAAACATTGAGTATCTCTAACAAAATTGTTTAGTTGAGGCATTTTTTAATATGCAACCAAATATCTTGTTTTATATAACAAAATATTTAGTTGTCTCAACTAAATATATTTTTCTGCTTTGTTCTCTGGACCAAATGAGTTTGTTCTTAGACTTCATTTATATAATTAAGTACTTTAGTTATTTTATCTATAAAAATTACATAATAACGAAATATTATTTTACATAAACTAAAATAATGCCCAATGGATATTAGTTTGTCCTTCTGTGCGCTAAAATTTAGATTTTATATATTAAGAAAAAATTACAGTATTTTTAACAAAATTCACATAGTTAAAGCTTTTTAGTTGCTATAACAAAAGTATTACACGATAACACGATTACACGATAACACGATACACGATTACGAACAAATCGTAATAAAACAAGATATTTGTTTGCAGGAACTAAACAGTTTTGTTGGGCATATTTTAACCAAATTATTTTGTTACAACAAAATTTTAGCTCATGCAACAATACATTTTTCCTAGTGCAGTCGAGAATATTCCGAGAAGGAAAAATCTTCACGCGAGTATGTGTCTCGTGAGTCGACGTTACGCGTAAAGTCCAAGTCGAAATCGAACTTTGACGAGTCGTTCTCGCGCGGGGAAATAGATGTTTCCGGCGAGGTTTATCGATCGAAGGTATCAACGGAGGATCACGAGGAGGCGAGTCGGGGAAACGGATCATCGGCGTAATTATCGTGGAGGAACAAGCGAGACAGAAACGAAGAACACGTCGCAGCAGGTTACCGTCGATCGCGCTCGTCGACGTCAACCGGACGCGCAAGGTGTCGCGCATGTATTAAAAAAAAAAAAAAAAAAAAAAAAGAAAGAAAAAGAAAAAATCCGAGACCGACGAGAGCGGAGATAATTTTCCCGTGGCGGAAGGCGCCGCGCGGAAGCTACGCCGCGCTATCTGCGATCGAGCCATGTAAATCGAAGCGACTTTCGTCGTTCGAGAGCCGATCGAGCGTCTCTCTTCGCTTCGTGATAATGAAAAGAGCAGCAGCTGTGCGCGCGGGCCGGATTTTCGTTGGCTCTAATCGCGGAAAAGACATCAGCCACCCTCGAGTCAAACGTCCGCTCGAATTGAATATGCATGGAATGCGTGAAAATCCCGACTGGTCTCGCGGTCGCGGATGTGCGTGGCGCGGTCGTCCAATCTGCGATGGAATCTACCGACATTGCGTCCTGATGTAAGTCTCGTAAGCAACGTCTCGTCGTTAAACGGCGTTTCGTCTGTTGCGAGACGTCGGAAGAGGAAGTCCGCCGCCTTGCGACTATCGTTCATGCGGAAATATTTCTCTCGTATATTTCGTCTCTTTACAATACGTTTCTACAGTATCTCGCGGCGAAAAAATATTTCGATGTCGTGTAACAAAGGAAAATTGCTGCCAAGGCTGGAAATTGGAATTCAGATTGCCGCGGATGGCTTCAAATTGAAGAGCGAACAGAAACTTTGCGAATGCAACCTTGTATATATTGTTTAATGCCAATATAATAATAATATCAACTCGTTACACACAGAAATTTGTTCGGTACATACAACAATCATCTCATTGACAGTAACGGAGTCTCGGTAACGGAGAACAGCCGTCGGGAGTCAGCGAGGACGAAAAATGTCACAGTAAGATTGAACCTCTGCCGAAGATTGCCTTTACCTTCTGAGGAGGACTGAATGACTGGTAGCTGCAGGGGGCGCTGTCGTTTTCCTTGTCGTTGTACTTGTCCAACATCTGGCTCCTGTATGGAGACTGTACCCAGTTGGAGCAGAACAGCAGCTTAGTATTTTGCACGGCTTCGTTTGTGCTTCTGCTCTGAACGCCGCATGACAACATTTGGTGCATGCTGTAAGAAAACCAAAACGGATCTCGTCAGTTCAGTAAACCAGACTGTGTGCGGGGAATCAAACGACTCGCTCGCGAGATCGAGCGTGTCGCGCACGTGTTGGCGCGCGCGCCGGGTCGTCGGACATGACACGTATGACTTAACCTCAAGAATTTCGCGAAATTGGCGGGACGCGAGGTACTCCGCCGTCGATGGTAAAAGCGAGCGACGATCCGGCATAGACGAGACCCCGTGGTCTCTCCTCGTCCTTCGCGCACTCTCGACTCTTCGCACGGTCGACCCGTGTCTTTCGCGAATATCTTTATCTACGCCACGCACGACACACGTCGAGCCGAGAGGAAACCGAGGCAGCTTCGCACTAACATTTCCATGGCGAGCCGAGCCGAGTCCTCATTTAGAGAAAACCGTGTCCTCCGTTTCGCCGAGAACCGCACCCGATCGCGTCACTCTCGAGATCTAATTGACGTACAATCCCGCGAAAATCCCGACACCGCGCGAAAGCCACTCTTCTCGCGCAGCTTACTCGCGATCTCTGTTGGCGCGCGATTAGCGCGGGTCTTCGACGCGCGCCACATCAAAATGAGGGTCTCACTGCGCATGCGCCGCCCGGCGCGCTCGCGCGCGTGTACGTTTGTTTCCTCATTTGTACCGACACAAAATCCGTCCGTTCTCGTTATCGCACGATACATTGATCTATTGTATCCGTGCTTCTAACGACGTTCGCTTTTCACATTTCTCTTGGCACAGGGACGAGAACCCGTGACGAACACGTTCCAAAATGCACGCAAGATGAGCGCGAGGCCGTTCAGGTAGTACAAACATGTGTCGAGGAAATGTGTCTGAAGAAATTTTTAGGAAATTTAGGATTTTAGGAAATGTGCGTGGACAATCTTGTCCTCTTCTCATTACTGTCGAAAAATTGTCTCTACGATATCTTTAGGAGCAACACTTTCACGGAGTCGGAACTGATACTTGAGATTACCTGGAGTTTTTATCTTCAGGTGCTTCTCCGTAGCGATCGATGAAACGATCCGCACACAACACCTGGAGACGAACTCGTGACGATCTCAAGCATGAGATCGGACTATGGACTTTTGAAAAATATCTCTGACAAATTTGTGCTGCCGCCCGGGCGCGAACTGTACATTTCGTTGGTGAAACCGTCAGGACTCGTCCGTTCGAAGTAACCAGGCCTAAGCAACCGGAAACACGATGGACGGGACTGCACGCATTCCACAACTTACACACTGCACTGCGCGGAAACCGTACTCGTCGGCAGATTCCGCTCGCGCGTCTACCTCGCCGATATGCTGACATCGCAAACCCCAACGACTAACCCGCGGAACCCGATCGGAAAGCGAGCCGGTGCACGACGTGATGCACCTACCTCGGATCGTGAAACCATGGTACGGTGGAGTTGTTTCGCTTTGTCACACAGGGCACGCTAGTCGATTGGGAAGCATGAAAAACCATGTTTTCTAATCAGCGCACTCGCGACTAACACGTCGGCCACTCGGAATGCACTTTTCGAGGGAAGCAGAGAGAGAGAGAGAGAAAGAGAGAGAGAGAGAGAGAGAGAAAGAGAGAGAGAGAGAGAGGGGAAAGGAGAAAAAAGAAAAAGAAGACAGAGAAAGAGAGGTAGAAGGAAAGGAAGAAAGAGAAAGAGGGAGACAGAGATCTCTCTTCCTGATTTGCGTGTTCTTTCTTCCTTCTAACGGAAGACACACGTGGACACCAACGGTCAAGGCGAAGATCCCGCGCGGCCGAGCGAACGAACAGACGACGACACTCCCTAAAACGACAATGCGCCGGTCGAACGCCAAATGCTGCCGCGCGCTGCCGACTGTTACTTTTATACAGTGAGCAGGGCGCTGGTGGGGATAGGCGGCCGCCAATGGCCAGTCGCGAAAGGGCCCGCCTAAACCGTAGGGCGCACCGGCAGGGGCGAGAGAGAGAGAGAGAGAGAGAGAGAGAGAGAGAGAGAGAGAGAGAGAGAGAGAGAGAGAGCGGGAGCGCGCGCGGTAACCTCTTTACAGGATAACCGCTGTGGGGGGCCGCGTGGCCGCGTATGCACTGTTGGATTTCCGTGCGCAAGTGCACATATGCGCGTCCTCGCACACATGTGCACGCGATGTGGATTCGATCCTCGTTGATCGCCCTCGCCCTCGTTCCCGGCCCTCCCCCCATCGCACCGCGTCGCCAGTCGACTCTCGTGCGAGTCCTTTTTTTCTCGTGCGAAAGGGTACCGGCTCCCTCCCCCCTCTCATCCTCTCTCTCTCTCTCTCTCTCTCTCTCTCTCTCTCTCTCTCTCTCTCTCTCTGTCGATATGTCGGCTCTCTCGCGAGTACTGGACCTTAATTGACCCCCCCGCATCTTTAATCCGGGGTTCGGCCGCGCCTGTCGTTCGTTATAACGTTACGGTTGTCCTTGTCGACGCCGACGCTCTGTCGCTGTCGGTCTTTTGTCATCGTCGGTTACGCTCGATGTTGGTTCTGAGTCAAGGGGGAGGGGCGAATCCGTTTCTGAGTAGCGAGTCGCGTCAAATTCGGGGGCTTGGTGCGGTCAAGTTTGCGAGTTGTTTCTGTTCGCAGGACAGAATGCGCTCGAACTGGATCCTGCGCGTGAAAGCTGCACTGAGAAAGATGCACCGCGGAGAAGAAAGTTTCGAGCGACCTATATACAGGTACATCTATGCACCGCGTATGAACAGTACGCAAAAATGTACAGTGTGGAATGTAGAAGAAGAGTAGTACACATACGTATAATGCAGAGCAATTAAGTCGACAGGAACAAATGCGCGGGAAAGCCATTTGGTCGAGCCGCGGTACCCTCGACTCGGCTACCCCGGGGCACTCTTCACGTTAATAAAAAGTTTCGGAACGGCCGAAGAGAAGACCTATGAGAGACGACCATCGTTTTCAGCATTTTCACCATTCAGGCGCGCGTGTTTCTTCTTGCAGGATCAGAGAGATCTTGGAAGATGCAACGCGACAGGTCTTCTCTCCTCGGGCCGCTTTTTTCCATTCGCCGAATCACAATGCCTCACCTGATCAGTCGGACCACCCTCGCATTCTTCGGGGATTTTCACATGTATACACGTACATACACGCGACAGGTATACGTCCTCAGAAGACTGCGGAGAATCGTGGCGAGACCGTCGCGTATTCACCTTTCGCCGTGCACACACTTTGTATGTACACACACGCGGCTCAAGCAGAGTCGAGCTGAGGTCTTAGAAAAATGAGCGCATGTGGATTTCCGCCGATCGTCGCCCGATGAATGCGTGACTCGAGCTCAAGCCCGAGTTGTGTACACCCGCGCTATTTAGACGCCATTTGTCGGATCTGTAACGTTATTGAGACGCGATCGATCCTCCGAGGATTTCGCCGCCGCGATGGACTCGTCGTCATTCGCCGCATGCGACGTTCGTATCGCGGAAGGATACGTCGACGCGGAAGGATACAATCGAAGGCTCACGACGAGGGGTGGAATCTACATTGAGGAGTAAGGAAAGTCACAAGAATTCTCGGAGACAAATTTTCTCATTGACACGTTGACTAACTTTCTAAAAGTTAGAATTCCCTGAGATTTCTCGGAAACAAATTTTCTCATTGATCGTCAGCTGACTTTCTAAAAATATGTTAACCTTCTCCTAATATCTCACGACGTTGGCACGTATTGTGAAGAAGAGATAAGCCGAGAGGATAAGAAAGATTGAGACGAAAAATAAAAAACTTTTGTCATGAGACATTCGTTCGATGTCTAAAACATATATGTATATATACGATAAAAGTCAGATTATCATATTTGTTTGAATTCTTTCTTATCCTCTCGGTTTATCACCTTTTCACAATACGTGCCATCGTCATGAGGCATCAGGAGAAGGTTAACAATTTTTAGAAAGTCAGCTGACGGTCAATGAGAAAATTTGTTTCCGAGAGACCTCAGGAAATTCTATATATATATATATATATATATATTATATATTACATTATTATAGCGTTACTAATGAGGGACATTGAAAGAAAAGGGATAAGAAAGGATCCAACAAAGGAGTTCACAAAAGCGAGAAAAAACTGCTGTGACAAAGCCCCAAAAAATGCCAAGTTTCCCAAGTTCATCATGCCTGCCTCGAAGCAGCCGTCCTTGAAAGGGCACCTTGAAGAAACCCACGAGAATGCGAAAACGCGGACCGATCATTGCTAGCGAATCATCGAGGGCTCGACGTAGCGGCGCCGGCGAATCCAACGTATTTATTGACTTATATCCTTGGCGCAGGATCAGCTGTCGTTTGACTTGATCGTGCCAGCACGTGAGTTCCTTTGAGGTAAGCACAAGGGGTGGTTTCTTCGCACGTACGATTGTTCCAGGTCGCGCGAGCGAGGGGGGAGGAGCGCGTACTCCTACAATGCCTGCGCGAAAGGCAGACAGGCCCAAAATACCCCCCATCGCAGACCTCTGGTGGTGGACATGCAACGTCAACGACGTCGACGACGTCGACGACGACGTCAACGACGACGACGACGACGACGACGGTGGCGTGCGGTGTGCATTGCGCGAGTGAGCGTTTCGCCGCAAAGAGCGACGGGCGGGGAGCGCCTCTCGCCGGCGCATGGGGGTAGCTCAGCTGCTTTCTGCCGTGAAACCAGCGAATCGGGGGTCGCAGACCCCCTTGCGGACAGCTGCGAGATCGTACACCTTCGACGTTTCGCTCCCCCTATGCGCGCTCTCCTCTCCTCTCCTCTCCTCCTCGTTACTCCACGGGACCCCCACCTCGCCCCTCCGCGCAATTTAATATATGACGCATGCAGTAACAGCTTTTTACCGATCGTTTCCGCGCGCCTATCGATCCGCGGATCGCCCGAGATTTCGCTGCTCGTCGCACCCCCGCGTCCTGCTTGATTAGACGCTCAGGGGCGGTAATATCGGTAATGCAAAATTGTTGCTTTCGCCTGTCGATCGCCACCCACATCAAAAATATGTCGAAATCGGCCAGGTATCGGCAGATGTCTATTCCGTAATATTCGTGGCTTCCGATAAATATTATTATTATTATTGAATAAATATTATTATTATTGATTATGGATGTTATTAACCCTTAAACGAGAGAGGTCTACAATAGAAGTCGCAAAGTCTCAAATCGTAAGGTCGCGAGAAAATTGACCAATCACAATTGATTACTTTTCGATCGCGAGGAGAATAATCGAGTGCGATTAGCCAATTTTCTTACAACCTTATGACTTAGGACTTAACGATTTCTATTGCAGATCCCGTTTTAAGATCCGAAAACCGCCACAGTGTGACGGAGATCTCACACTCGTTACGAGTCCATTTTTCGAGGCATGCGGGGGGAAATTCTGAAGTCAAAGACGAAAGCCGCGAAAAAATCGCCGAGGTTATCGATTATCAAGGATTTCCGTTGAAGACTATTGCATGACTTATTATTACTCAAGGCCCGACTCCTCTGCGACTCTGTCGAGTAGTCGAAGCCGCCGGCTTCCTCGCCGACTCGATTAGCGATCGACGACTCGTTCCGGGCTATTGACTCGTGCGAGCCATTAGTCGAAAAGAAACGCATAGCGGCGGAGAGACGCATGGGCACACTAATGCGGCCATACGGGCGTTCCCGTGCGCGCGTGCGCGCGTGTGTGTGTGTGTTTGTACGTGTGTGTGTTTGTACGCGTGTGTGTGTGTGTGTGTGTTCGTACGTGTATGTATCGGGGTCGTGACGAAGTACCGGCCAATATCGACGAGTACCGGTCGCGGCAATGCTGCCCATCGACTTTGATTTTTCTGTGAGAAAGAGTGCAGATGGCCGTATCCATTGTGAGGGTTGGCGCGTGCCAAGGGTGTCGGCGACGACGGCGTACCACACGAGACACGCGGTCTCGATATCCCCGTGTGTCGGCGACGAGCGGCGCGCACTGCGAAGTGCACGACCGCGCGTACTCACGCATTCGCACACACACACACACACACACACACATACAGGACAGGTATGTATGCTTCCTCGACGCGTTCTAGCCCATGTTGTATCACGGCACCGTACACACGTACGCGCGCGTACACGCGTACACGTGTACGCGCGTACACGCGTACGTGCGCGCACGTTGCTTCCGATCGATGCACGGCCGTCGGCGGGAAGCCACTTACGTAATACCTGTCACGAGGTTCTCAAAGCGCGCTGCCGCGGAGCGAACGAAGTAGGCGCGGAAGAAGGCGCGAGTTTCTCGCGCGATCGCGATTTCGGCGCCGATCGCGGAAACGCTGATCGTCGGTATCGATTCGTGAAGCGTCGTCTACAATGGCAATAAGCGGTAAGAAGTAAGCGTAAGCGGTGAGAAATAAACCAATCACGGTCGATTATGACAAAAATAGTGCTTGGTCCATCTCTTACTGTTCACGCTTGCTTCTTACTGTTTACTGCCATTGTAGACGACGCTTGAGACCGAAGCGAACAGACACGAAGCAAGGAAGCGGCGATGGGGGGGAGGGGGGAGGCAGGACTGAGCGGACAGGAAACGCGACCGCGGGGGATCGCGATTCTTTCTCCATCGTCGGGAGAGTACCTGGTCTCGACGCGAAGTCTCTCATCATCGCGTCGACGCGCTCGCGCGAGCGCAGAGCTGAGCTACGAGCTGGTCGATCGACGAAGAACCACTGGCGACGATGACCCGGTAACCGTAAGTTTACAGACGACGTCCGGGACGTCTCTGCAGCTTCCTAAACGGGATCATCATCTGTTCCTCCGTCTCACCCTTAGACGCTCTCACCCCGGCCGATTTCACCATTCTTCCGAACGTACGCAGCCGCCGCGTCGCAGATGTAACGCATAAGTAAGCGGAATTCGCAATACCGCACGTCGAAGCGAGACAGGAACGCCGGGAACGCGCGATGGGGAAGAAAGCCGGGGAAGAAAAAATCTCAACCCCTACTCGGGGGACGTCGAGAGACACCGGCGCGAACGGTAGAACAGTAGATGGAAAGAAGAAAGGAAGAAAAGAGGGAGAGGGGGAGAGAGGGGGGGGGGAGAGAGAGAGAGAGAGAGAGAGAGAGAGAGAGAGAGAGAGAGAGAGGTCACCGAGATTTCGGCCGAATTCTGTGGGAAGTCTCGAGCAAATTTTCGCCAGATGCCACAACCGATCGGGGCTAATCGTTACGTCGCCGTATCGAAATAAGAGGGCGCGTCTCGCTTTTCACGTCACCTCCTTCGGGGAGCGGAGTGCAACGACATCACCCGGTGCGGATGCACCGAGTGGCAAGCCGGGATGCAGCGGTCTACTCGGTGCATTCGCACTGGGTGCGTCGTCATTGTTTCCGAATGCGCGGCAACCTGCGCTGCATTCATGCGCGCAAAACGAGCCGTTCTCGCTTGTCTCGCTTGAAGATGCGCGGAGGGATGAAAATCGCCGCGCAAAATGCACGCAGCGTTTCGATAACGGTATTTTATTCGCCGTTATGTCGTCCTGCGTTAACACCGGTACGTCCTCCATTTAATTTCACGCAACGCGCATTCCTCGTCAATACCGGCGTGACATCGAAATTATATCGCCCCCCTTTCCCTCCCCCTCCCGGAGACATCACACAAATTCACGCGTATGGCAATTTCGGCAAGAGCGACGATAAAATGTCGCATGATACCTCCGTCGCTTCGTTGCACCTCTCGCCGAGAGCGGCTCGTTTGCAATCTCAGCGAAAGCGCGTCCGGTAACATTTTGTTAAATAACAAAAACTGGTTCACACACACACACACACACGCCTTTTTGTTCTACGCAGCGCGAAATCGCGTGGTGGACGGCGTGTTTGCAACGCTTTTCTCGTAGAAACTCCTCTCCGTCCGCCGAAGACTATCAAGCCGTCGAAGACGTTGCAATCCGTGCGCAGCCCTGCGTCCGGTCGCAGTCGCTTGAAAAAAAAAGGCGACTGTGTTGCAAATTCGACGGAGACAGCTCCGCTCACAGACGTGCTTCTTTTCTGAGAGTACTGCGGAACAGTCCTGTCGCACGCCTGGCTTTGAAAAAACTCTGATTGCCCATTGTTCGGCCCGACGTGTTCGCGACGCGCACGCACACAATCAAACACACGCGCGCGCGCGCACGCACACGCACATACACACACACACTCTCTCTCTCTCTCTTTCTCTCTCTCTCTGTCTCCTCTCTCTCTCTCTCTCTCTCTCTCTCTCTCTCTCTCACGACGCACGCACGCGACGCACGCGGCGCAACTGCACGCGCTCGCGCGCGATAAGTAAAATATTGTTGTTCCAGCCGAAAGGATAGCAGGTACGCGACGGTTGAGCAAGCATTGTCCGCAGCACCGCCGGTGCTATGTACACACAAGAGGGAGCTTGATTTTCTGCCCGGTCGAAAAGGTACGCGTCTCATTTCGTAATTTTTACCGCGCGGACACTCGTTGGCGCCGCCTCAAGCCGAGACGGGGCGGTTGGGACAGCGGAAACACAGAGAGCGGACACGGCTCTCTCGAGAACTTCCTGCGAAAGGTCGCTGAGGAGAGAAGACCTATTGTGACGTCTCTGTTGCACCGATAACGATTCGAGTGATTCTCGTGCTTGCGACGAGAGCAGCCTCGTGAGCAGAGTTTGATTCGAGCTGTCCTCTCAAAGCGATCGGAGGGACTTCCTTCGCGAGATGAGGAAGGATAAAGGAGACCACTCTACCTTGCCTGGCCGATCCAAGAGATGCAGCAACGCGGCGATTGCTTGAAATGACGAAATAACGCCACGGGATGTTTCTCCCGCCAATTTCGTATAATTAAAGGGGAAATCGGCCGGAGGATCAGGTACACACCACATGGTGGATACAAGAGAAGCTCAATCGCATTCGGCAACTTGCCTAAGAATTCGGGGCCATTCACAGCCATTCAGGTTTCCTCGGCGACCTCTCGTTCTTGTGCTCCTTCGAGAGTTTCCTTCGGATTGCCTTTAACTCGCATACTTTGCGTCCGTCTCCTAGGCGAAGGAATCCCGACGAAAATTTCCGCGAAGCTACAATAGGCAGAGAAGCAGATGCTCGGCCGGCTCTCCGAGCTCGGCTCACTTGAGCCGAGCGACTCTCACCTGTTATAACAGGCACAAAATCCACCTCGCTCGACCTGCCAATGCGTTATAAATGACATCCTCGTAAAAAGATTTTCACACACCGACGCGTGTGCGCCAGAAAGCACCGCGCGCGCGCCGGTGCGGCCGTTGATCCATGGGATCGCGAAAAGTGGAGGGGCGGTGCCCTCTAAGGTGCAATCGGCGGGAAGTTAATTCTATCACAACCTCTCACAAACGCAAACAGTTGGAAGGATGAATCTGTAGATATTGCAGTGGGGGAGCTTTTCCCGCTGATGAGGATCGCGGCGAGGTGCAAGATGGAAACTGGAAATTAATTTACCCTCAACCCTTTCACCCTTTCCCGGGCAAACTGAAAACGGGTAACGCAGTCGAGCCGCAGACTTCCTTTTAATTATACCAAGAGACTCGGCGGGGGAAGTCCCCGTCGCGCTTGGCAGAAGACTGTCGAGAAGTCAATTTTCATCATTTCAGACAGTCGTTTCGCATCACACTTGCCGAGAATATTTCTCGGAGATATTTCGAGTACAAAACCGCAGCAGAGTCGCGACAAGCTTCGCAAGAGTACGGATCTTATTTCACGCACGAGAGAAGTGGCCGCCCCAGCCCGGATAAGGGTTCATAGAGTACGCAGAGTGTTCGATCAGAGACCGGAGAACATCGAGCTCTCCGGGCTCTACGGACAGAATCTACTAGAGAGAGCCGCCAGATGTTTATCAGGCCGTTGATGAAAGCCGGCGAATTTGGTGATTCATTACTATTCACCGGCGATCGCTCGCGCCCGGTTATTGATTAACTGCGAAACTCAGCCCTGTGTAACAGCTGCACCCGTATGTACTGTCATAGCCAGCGAAGAATACCGTGGGGCTCTTACCCCGAAGGGGGGCAAAACAAAGTTCATGGGGGCGTACGTGGGTACACGAGAGAATAGGCTCCAAGTACGGAGAGAGAAAGAGAGAGAGAGAGAGAGAGAGAGGACAGGCGCGCCGGTTGATCGATCCGACGAGTTTGCACACCGAGCGACGCGCGATAACGATAACGGCGCGGCCGTTTCGTATGTATCACGGTCAAAGGTCCAAATTATCTTCCGTCCAAGGCCGACATTCTTCGACTCGCGATGGAGGAGGGCACTTCTCCTCCGTTTCTCTCTTTCACTCGCCCAGCACGTTTCACCGCGCTCTGCGAGCTCTCCTCGAGCGGGCTCTTCGCGCGGGAAGCGCAGGCTGCCCTGGACCTAGCATGGCGTCTTTCACGTGGAGAACCTAACTTTGGAAAGTCCAGCTTCTTCTCCGTGAAGATATAAGTCTGTTTGAGTTACGAGCGATTGCGTCGAGGCTGCTCGAAATCGTGCTGTCGGCGTATCGACGGTCGCCTCGCGATGATTTACACGGTGCGAGGTGCGCGTTATCAGCTTCCTGATTGTGCGCGCGTTAAGGGACTGGAGGGTCAGATTACTGAAAAATCGTGCTTGTTTGATAATATTTTGTGACGAATTGAATAAATGTGTAAGAATAAAAATTTTACATATATTTATATAACATATGAAGAGTAGAAAAATTTGGTTTATTAACAAATACTCATATACGTCCACTTAAATTTTAAACGCATTTTTCTCGAAATTTTGTTGTTCGACTTTTCGCAATAATTTCTCCGAAACTGAGCTTCGTATCGATTTGAAATTTTAAAGCAATAATATTTCTTCATCTGGCTGCCAGATGAACCATGGACAATCACGTCAAAATATTTCATTTCGAGATATTAATTTTTTTTATTGTAAAAGAACTGAAAAATGTGGATTTTTTCCTAATAATAGCTGCCATTTTGTTAATTTCATTCGATTTTTTTTTGTAGTAATTCACCGGATAATAAGCCTCCTCAAGATTTCTAGCTAAAATTCGCTCTGATTGGACCATCGAGAGCCGAGATATTACTGCAAAAGCGACAACTTGAAAAAAAAAGGAGAGTATATTTCAGCTGTATATATCGTATATTTATATGAATATTTGTTAATAAACAACATTTTTCTACTCTTCATATATTGTATAAATATATCTAAAATTTTCATTTTTGCACATTTATTCACAAGTTCGTCACAAAATATTATCAAAAATAAGCACGATTTTTCAGCAATTTGACTCTCCAGTCTCCTTAAGTCGTAACATCACACGTGCGTTAATCGGCGTTAATTAATTAATGATACAACGAAACGGCACGGATAAGCGGCGACGCGTTGCACGTTAAACCCCGTGCAAGATCGTCGTTAAACGAACGCGTGAAAAAGTTACGAAGAATTCTGAATGACGGCGCATGAATCGAGAGAATTAGAGGGGGAGTGGCGGGGCGGGGGACGATGTACATGAAGAAGCGCAGAGGGACATCGCGCAAACAGTGAAGGCGGATTGGAAACTCGAGCTGGAAACAACGAAGGAGCAGGCTAGAAGAGGACGGAGGCGCGACGTGCGCGTACTTTTCTACGCGCCGTCTCTCGCGAAGCGAGGAGGAGAGAAAGTGAGGGGAGGGGGAGGGGGAGAGAATACGTTGGAAATTCATTCAACGCTGAGACTTCCAAACGCGGTCAGAAACGAGACTGTTTTACAATTCTTCGAAATGAAAATTGCTCGAATTTTTGTAGAATCATGCATCTCTCTCATATTTTTAATGAACCGTATGATTAAGACACCGAAGAAGGTAAATAAACGTTTCCGCCATTACGTAAGGTATATCTTTTGAAGAAAAGATTTGTCATTTCGAGTATTCCGTTAGAAATGATTAGTCGGCGTGTGTTAATCGCATTCCACCGCGACATTCGCTTCCCCGACGACGACGAATCCGTTTCCTCCTCTTCGAGCCGCTCTGACGGACGGCGTTTGCAATTTAGTCCGTCAACCTCGCGTCTGCCGGTGCGATTTAACGACAGATAGGAGCAGACTGTGTCCGATCTGCCGAGACAAAAATCGGAGCTACAAAATTGATCGGACGGACAGGATGAATAGGAGATACTAAGCCGCTCCTCCGCTCTATGGTCCTTTCCGAGGGATTCCCATAGCGAACTTTGCCGATACGCGGCCCTCTTTCCATTTCGCGGTTGTGGGCATCGCCGTCGCTCGTGTTCCCATGCCGTAAAGTTCACGTCCTCCCCACCGGAGGGGGATTTAAATCTCAACGGTCGCGCCGGTAGTGGGCGATGGTGGGGAGGAACGACATGGTGAGACTCCGCGGCCTCTTTTCGCTCGATGGGGAGGCGAGGGCGTGAGGAGGGAACAAGAAGCGAGAAAGAGAGAAAAAGACTGTCCGAGGGAGGCGTCGGGAGGAGCGGAAAGGAAAGGCAAGACGGAGAGACGCACAGACCGAAGGGAATGCGAAGGGAAGTGAAGGCGACCGAGACGAGGAAAGGAAAGGAAGAAAGAGAGAGAGAGAGAGAGAGAGAGAGAGAGAGAGAGAGAGAGGGAGGGAGAAAGGGACAGAATGAGAGAAGAGGAAAGAGAGGAGAGACCTTCTTGTTTGTAAACAGAGAGGCGGGACGCGTCCGTGCGAGAAGTGTCTCTCTCGCGGAATTTCGCAATCTCGAATCCTCCGATGCGCTAATCCGTTTTCGCTTGCGAGTATCGACAAATCTCGAGAGATCTGTTCATCTAATTTCTTTCGGTAATGTCATCAGCATCAGAAGAAAATGAAAGAGAGGGAGAGAGAGAGAGAGAGAGAGAACAGCATAACTGATATCAGTTACGTTACTGTAACGGAAATTCGCGAAGAAGATCAAGTTCCAGCTATCTTGGAGGACTCGAGATAAGTGGGCGTCGTAACAATAACTTCATGAATCCCGTCGCTTGGTTTCCGGTCCTACCCACCGGCATCTTCTCTCCCCTTTTTCTCTTTTACTATATTTTTTAATCTTCAATGTGCACGGGGACGCTGCACCACGCCTTCCTTCTTCTTCGTTTCTCTCTGTTTTTTCTGGTACTGGCGAAATTAAATAAGGATATTCGCGCTGCGCAAGGTAACATGCCCATTAGCGTTTCTGATTTATGCGACGCTGTCGCAGGTCGAAGGAGAAAGGGGAGACTACGTAGAAATAATAACAAACAAGAAAAGAAAAGAAAGAAAAAGAAGGAAGCAGAACCCATCCATCTCTAATGAAGTTGCACGTAACTAATTTGCAGGTAACGTCCGTCTTTTAAGCTTTATCTACATTCCAGTAGTCCAGACGAAAAGGGCTCTTCTCCTCTCGTTGTCCACAGAGGTTGTCCGTTTCACCCTTGATTTCTCTCTCTGTCTCTCGTGTTTCCATCCTCCTCCTCCTCCTCTTCCTCCTCGCCGCTCGATGATCATTGCATTCGTCCGTGGCGTCGGTGGATACGTCCCGTTGTAAAAACGCGCGCGCGAGCCTTTCTTCTTCGTAGACGATCCCAGGCGTTCCTCCGTTTCTCTCCTTCGCCCTCCCGCCGCGTTTGCGGCACCCGCGCCTCCCGATCTCTCTCCTTCTCTCTTCCTTTCTCTCTCTCTTTCTTGCTCTTTCTCTCCTCTCCTCTCATTCGTTTCTCTGCCACTCCTCTCTCTCTCTCTCTCTCTCTCTCTCTCTCTCTCTCTCTCTCTCTCTCTCTCTCTCTCTCTTCCGCTGTCTCGCTCTCCCGGCTCTCACTCGTTCGCGTTCTTTTCCCTCTTCCTCCGCGCTCACCGTGGATCGTCTCCTCCCGAAAGCCACCTCCTTCTCTATCCAACGAGACGTTTCAACCGCCATCGACACCGCTCGCTCGCGGAGTGCGGCGGCGTCGACACCGATGACGACGCTTCTACTACGGCGAAGTCCAACACTCCCTCGTCCTCCTCCGTCCTTTACCACCGCCGCATAATCCGCAACGGGCGCCTACCTACCTCCTTCGGTCTCCATGCCCTTGGACCAAGGCGCTGTATCCTCGCATAGCAACACCGGACCGTCAACAAACCGCGAGGAAAAGTGCTCAAGTAGACGTAAGCCACGTGAGCCTTGCCGTGCCCCCCTCGACCCCTTTCCTCCGCCTCTGCGCTTGCTCTCGCTCGGCATCGCAGCAACAACGCGTGAAATGTCACGAGGGCCGCGAGAGAGCACGTTCTTCGCAGCACGCCGATCTTTGTTACACAAATGCACGCGATTGACTCGCGCGCGATCGTTCTCCTCCCAGTTCTTCTCCCCGGGGACAAGATGGATTTCATTCTTCAGTCGAGATCGGACCCGCGTGGGTCACCACAGCGGAGGCGGTACCGGCCGCCGATTGCATTCCGCGCCAACGGCCTCATCATTCGCGCGCCAAGCACCAAGCGCCAAGCGCCGCCGATCGTTCTTCGACATCTCCGTCCGCGGGCCGTTCACTTCAGCTTTACGATCTCGGTCGGCGTTTTATTGCGAACACGTCTACCGACGTGTCGCCCGATTTCGCCGCAAATTTCCGGCCTGGGCGACCACCGCGCCGAGGTCGTAATCTTGGCTTGCAGAAATATACAACGCGGCGCACAAAGGCGTTCGCCAAGAGCGAACGTGCGCGCGCGCGCGAAGAGAACGGCAGCCGAGAACGGAGAATGGAAATCAATTTCCCGCTTGACGAAAAGTCGAACTATCAGCGTGACAATTCTCAGTTTTACGACGTAATCGGACGAAGGACTCGTGCTGCTTTATCTGAACATACAGCGCGCGGATCGTGTTGTACTTCCGTGCGGGTCACATCAACACGTAGTAGAGACCAACCGGGCGAGGGCATGTCTGCGATGTCTCAACTGACTGCTGAACTGAGAGCTGTTATCGTGTCTATGGACCGTTTAATTGGTTGCCGCAACTCGTCGTTGGGCGTAAAATTTAATCGCACATATCGATGGCTATGAGAACGCGGCTCTGCCGATGAAACGGACAAGTATCTCCTGCTGTTTCATGTCGCTGCATCGTCATGACAGCAATTTTAGACTCCTGATGAACTCTCCCGCAGGTCGCCAGGTTTTCGATTCTTCTTCGTATTTCTGCAGGCTGCAGAATTTATCAGCCAGTGGCGAGATCGTTCGCGATCCGCTTCGATTTTTGCAAAACCCTCCTTGGGTAACCGTTGCATCCTCGAGCACGCCTTCGTGAAGCGGCGAGAGCGTTAACCCGCAGGGTGCTTCCTCTTCTTGCAAATTATCGCTCCTTTCGCTAACAAAGCGGTCGAGAAAGGCGCGAAACCGGATGGCCGACCGCGGTATCGGTCGGCGGCGTTACATGCACTTCGAGAAGTCTCTGTCGAGGCCGCCCTGGATGTATAATAAGTCCAAAAGTTCACCAAAGGGTTCCACCCACCACGTCTCGGCTTCGTCGTAACGAACCCGAAAAGCCGTTGCCTCGGCGCACCAATATCGTCCCTATCCTAACCGACATTTCGACTCTTTGCTTTCGGCTGCGACTTCTCTCCGGCCGAGCGACGCGCGCGACGGCTGACCTGAACAGACTCGATCATTGACAGTCTTCATCGCGCGATATCTACACTTCATTCCTCTCTGCGTCGTTCAACTCCTCGAGATTCATGTCAATTGACAATCTTGACGTCATCCGCGTTGCTGAAGGCAAAAGATCGCGACTGTCGAAAGTAGACGCAAGTTACGAGGTGACGTAAAAGTATTCGGAGAGTACTTGAAAAGACATGAAATACATGAGAGATGGCTTTCGATTGGTACCCGCGGGATAACGAATGACCTGTCACCTCTGGTTACATGTACTATTTGTAATTTCACCAGAGACTAAGATATCTGGGAGGTTACCCGAAGCAAGGGCGGGCCCAGGTAGTGAGCGAATATTCAGACGAGTTCCGTAATGATACACTTTTATATTTGATAATGTATGGCCGCTCCCGATCACATCTGGTTTTAGGGTGGCGAGCAGGAATCCGCCCGAAGCGGCCGAGACTCTGCCGGAAGCGACCGGGACGATTCCACTTATTCGCTCCTTTCGCTGTTATTCCAGCGAGAATATCTCTCGAAGCGACAGGTCTCGCCCGGCTGCGCTGACAATTTTATTCAACTATTATTTCTATTCTGCGAGAGTTCGCGCGATCCCAGCGCGAAAGATTTCGCGAACTCTTCGCGAAGCGGAACGGCGCGAAAAGGCGGAACGGTACGAAGAAGAGGAAACAAAAGCACACCGCCGATTAGGCAAGCGCGATTTGTCTTGCTCCGAGATCCCGAATAACTTTCCCCTTTTCTTCCTTTTGCAGGACGTTCTGCTTAACGTCGAAGGCATAATACACATGTACACATCGGAGCCAATGCCACGCTCGTAAGGCGGACGTCATCCGAAAGGGCCGTTGCTCCATCACCAGCGAAATGGCGGTGTTGCGTCTCTCCGGAATTGCATTCCTCTCTCTACATGTCTGGTCAAGGGGGGTTGTGGGAGGGGGGGTGGAAGGGTCGAAGAGGCATGGGTACGAAGGAGGAAGAGGAAGAAGAAGGAGAAGAAGAAGAAGAAGAAGAAGAAGAAGAAGAAGAAGAAGAAGAAGAAGAAGAAGAAGACGATGATGAAGAGGAGAAAGAAGGAAAGGGAGGCGAGAAGAAGGGGAGGAGGATGAGGGAGAGGAGGAAGAGGAGGAGAAGGAAGAAGAAGGAGAAGGCGCGGCAAAAAGAAGAACGGTAAAAGACCGGAGAAGACGAGGGTCGGTGGGGGCGAGAAGGGGGGGCGCGAGGTAGGGGTGGAAAGCAAAGACGGTTAATGTACCGCTACCGCCGTTCCTTTCGCGATGGACTTCGGCGACGACGGAGGCAACCGTGAACCCGTGCTTCTAGCTATGTCGTAAAGATGAGAATCGCACAATTAATGGAAGGGCTCAGGTAAAAGATCAGCGTGTCATTTTTCTCTTTCTCGTCACACATAAATGATGTGTGCGGGGGCGTGTGAATGGAAACGCTTAGGAATTGAAGCTGATCCGCATCTTCGCGATCCTGGCTTGAGCAGCCCACCGCTTGACCCACCGGCACTTACACCCGAGTAAAAATGCCGATTCCGCCGATTTGGCGTAAAACTGCGAACGAAGAAACCGTATCGTACGTGTTCGCAGTCTCGTTAATATTCACAGCTAGAGAGCAACCTTCCTTCGAACGGGAAATCGAGATTAGCTTCTAACTAATTTAGCCGTTTTCTTTCTCGGCTCGTTCTTTCCGCAAATTCGCAAGTCATAATCTGACGCATGATCAAGCACATCGGGTGCGCTTCAAGTGTCTGCAGGGAACAAAGCGCTTTTATCTCACAGAAGTTCCTGGGTCTTCTTGTTAGAAGTCGCTTCTGCGACAATCCACCTTAACTTCATCCCAGGCACGAACCGTGAGATGTTTTCTAGATTTTCGGAAAACTTCAGTCGGATCACTTGAGAGGCCCAACGTGTTCGGTTCTCGCCGAAGCAATGAATGAAAAAGAAGGAACGTCGTGCGCTTGTGTGCGCATAAGGAGAACCGCACGCGCGTGTGCATGTGTATGTGTATGTGTGCGCGCGCGGAAGAAGGAATCGCGGTTGAGGTAGCAAGAGGAGGAAGCGGAGGAAACTCGGTTCTCGCGTCAGCATGTGCGTGGAACGATAGGGGTGTCGCGTCGGGCTTCCTCGCAGCTACAGGTGTAATCGTTTGGAAAACCTACGGAAGTTCACGCTTCGATAGCCGCCCGTGGAAGATCGAGCCGCTCCGATTACTATACGGCTCTATAGGACGCCGAATATCAACTGTCCGTAGGATAACGGAGGATAAATGTTGCTCCGCAAGACGACGCGTCGCAACATTTTCACGCACGCGGCGTTCATTCATCTCTCACCATTTGCGCTCTCATTCGCGGAGTCTTATCGCTCAAACTTGTGTAACTATCGTTACACGTTATCGTTTTTGCGATAGGCGAGCGGCCTTGAGAAAGTGCGCGAGAAAAGCAACAGACACGAATTACAACGAACGCTGCTCTGCCCTTGCACTCGTTGCGAACGGACGTCCGTTTGAAATCCCGCGCTTCTAATCAATCAAGACAGGAGTCAGGAACGTTCGCCGTGTGTCGTCCTCCGACAGAGGCGAAGGACCACCCATCTATTTTATCCTCCGATCCCATCTCCCCCGTGGTCGAACGCTTCTTCAAATTATCTCATTGACTGTCGATGGAATTTTATTTTACTCCCTCCCTCCCTCCCTCCCTCTCTCTCTCTCTCTCTCTCTCTCTCTCTCTCTCTCTCTCTCTCCCTCTCTCTCTCGCTCGCTCTCTCTCTCTCTCTCGCTCGCTCGCCCTCTTTCCTATCTTCGTAGCTCGCAACATCTCGCCGGCGTTCAACTCATTTTTCGAGTCAGGAGTCTCGCATAGCGAATAGTTGCACCGTGGAGGTGGCACGACTGCCGGCGGAGGGTGCGGGTAATCCGAGCCGTAACGTACGCCTTGCAAGGTGCTCGGATAACATAAGGCGCGGCGATTCAATATCGCGCGGTCCGTTCGACAAAGAGAGAGAGAGAGAGAGAGAGAGAGAGAGAGAGAGAGAGAGAGAGAGAGAGAGAGAGAGAAAGAAAGAGAGACAGCGGAGAGAGAAAGGAACTCGCTCGTCCACGCGTTGCTAGACGAGAGATAGGACGAACTTAGTAATTATTTAACGACGTCCTCTCTCTGCCCCTCCCCTCTCTCTCTCTCTCTCTCTCCTGCTGCCTGTGCGTGCGCGCGCGACGGCGAAAGAGAGACGACTTGACCGCTTCTTCTCTTCGCGCTTCCCGCGCACGCACAGAAAGTCGGAACTACCCGCCAAGGCATGTCCGACACACGACGAGAGTTGCTCCGCTCTGTTGCCGGGGCCCCCGAGAGCCCGCCACGTCGCCGAGTTAGCTAGTCCAGCCGAGAGAGGAGCATCTCCTCCGACAGCATGCCGGAGCAGCGACGAGCTCCGAGGAGAGCGAGACGCGAGAAAGAAAGGAGGAGCCGGGCGAGGAGCGAGCGAGGAAACGCGAGCGAGCGAGATGAAGGACGTTGCGTAATTTTTAACCGTCGTCGGGTGGCGCGCGCGGCGCGGCGCGGCACGCATTGTAATATTTCAGAGCGCGTACTAATTGAACCCGCGTGCGGCCGACGCGATATTTGTTTATTCATGTGGCCCTGTGAGGTCTACGTCCGGGCGATAGGCGGCTTTGCACGACAGCACGCGCGCGCGCGCGCGCGCGCGTGAGCTCCGTGAGCTCGAATTCTTTTCCGTGCATTCTGTATGGATGGTCCCGAAAACCTCATTCCAACAGCGGGCCTCTTTGTTTGTTTCTTTTGTCGGGCGACTCGAACGGCGATTCGCGCGCATTAGCCGAGGATGTTCGCACTGTGATGCAATCAGTACGATACACTCTTCTTTTCTTCTTTTTTCCTTCTGTCTCTTTTTCTTTTTCCTACCGCAAGAGCTTTCGGAGACACTCCGAGCGGATGTAGCCGGTTGATCGATATCGAGCGTGAAAGTTCCCCGGGTAATTTACCGGGGACTTTTCGTTAAGCCGCGTTGGTCCGCTGACTAAGAGTAAACACGCACGCGGCTGCCGCCGCCGATACCTACGAGCTGCACGATAAAACGATGTCAACAGGGCGATTAGAGCTGTTCTCCACGGAATAGCTTACGGCGCCATGAAAATCTCCCGAATGGATACACGAGGGAAGCTTCCATTCATCGATATCGAATGTGTACCGTTCGCATCGGAGCCTCGGCTATGTGGACTCGCGAGTCGCGGGATCGGCTTCTCCAGAATTCGCGCAACTCCGTACGCCCGAGCATGGGAATCGACGCGGAGGCTCACACAGCACACACACACACACACACACACGCGCGCGCGCGCGCGCGCGCATGTGTCGACGCCACATGCTGAACCAGTCACTAATATATTTATGAACACTTCTAGAAAATTTGAATTTCGATAAAGCCTCACGCACACGTACAACCCGCATGTGTGAAGTGGTCTTTTCTTATACATGTCAGCATTCTCATTTCCGAGTGCAAAAGATTGCCCGACACGCGAGGAACCGGTTTAGGTAGATGAAATCTCTCCTCGCAATTTCATCGTTTCGCTGTATTAATGTTCGCAGATTAATTACCAGCATCACGGTAATTACGATAAGGCATCGTGTGAAGAAGCTGTCGTCTAGCTCGCCTTGCCGCGACTAAGATTGTACGCTTATTTCGTGTCTGACAAGTCTGATAAGTCAAGCGAGTGGGAACCAAAAGAATGCAAAAGTGTACTAGTGTAGCATCTACTGCAAAAGTTACCGCAGAAACTGCTTGCAAAGCGAGAGAGACCCTGTACTCTACCAACGAACCGCGTGTGTATCCACCTCCCCCTTCTCCCTGTACAAATAAGATTCGAGATAATAAATAATAAACATATACAACTTCGAATGAATAAGACATTTTATGGAAATGCGCGCTCCTTTCGCTTCGACGCGTGCACACGCTTAGGCGAGACCGGAAATCGCAGACACCGGCTTCAAAGAAATGCCAATAGTTTCCGACCGATTTCTGTACTTGCGGACCTCTGTACTTGCGGAGGCCACATTTTTCGACAAAATAAAGAACGAAATGGCCATTTTAGAAAAAAAAAAAAAAAGTCTAAAAAAGGCACAGCAGCGAGATAAAGGATTCTCTTAAATAAAGGACGCATTATTTCGTACAAAAAGATATGGTCATCGTACTACGGAGAGTATATTTTCTAAACAAAACAAAGAACAAAATGGCCATTTTAGAAGAAAAAAAATGGCAGAGCAGCGAGATAAAGGAATATCCTTTTAAATAAAGGTGTATTATTTTGTCGAAAAAGATATATACGGTCACCCATATATTACGGAGAGTATATTCTTCGGAGACAAATGGCCATTTTAGAAGAAAAAAAAAAAGAAAAAATTCAAAGGACAGAGCAGCGAAATAAAGAATTGTCCTCTTAAATAAATAAGGACGTATAGTCAAACGATGAAACCGTCAGTCGCGATGCGATATCGGCACGGCGTTGAAACGTTACATAAGAGCGCATGATCCCGCGTCCTTGTTCCCGTGGAAGGACATCGCGATACGCGTGCGCGCGCACATTCCTTCAACCTGCCGCGAACGGAAGCCGGGGCTGGCCGCAGCAACAACGTCGAAGGAGTCGCACGGATACGCGAGTGCGCGTGTACCTGCCGCCGCCGGAAGCGCGCGCAGGGGGTGGCTCTCGCGCCCTCCGCTCACAAAGCAGATCCTGGTCGTGGCGCAAAAGCGCAGGACCACAGGTTCCATTATTTCAGCCCGGACGGAATCGGAATACGCCTCGGTGTCTCGCGATTGTGCTCGATGCGTATTCAAAGCGTATCGGCGAATCGCGTCGCCGTGCAAGCTACTTCCTCTTCTTTTATCTCGCCCTCTCTCGAGTCCGCGCCGCGCGCAGATCCTCTCTCAGGCTTTTCGCCCTCTTTCAAACCGAATTCGGGCGGATTCGCCGATAACTGCGCGCATTGTTCTTGCGGGAAGGGAAAAAGACTGTCTCGCTCTCTCTCTCTCTCTCTCTCTCTCTCTCTTTCTTTTTCGCACGAGACTAACGGCACGAAGGAGAACGAACGTCACTCATACGAAGAGGACCCATTCTCTCCGCTCACAAGAAGTCGTCTGGTTTCTGTTATTCTTCCCTTTTGTGTCCTCGGCAACTCTGCGTACTTTTCCAACTTTCCCAGAACTTCAAAGCGACGAAGAAACGTTGGCTCAACGTTCCGCGCA
Source organism: Harpegnathos saltator (assembly GCF_003227715.2). Classification (NCBI taxonomy): domain Eukaryota; kingdom Metazoa; phylum Arthropoda; class Insecta; order Hymenoptera; family Formicidae; genus Harpegnathos; species Harpegnathos saltator. The sequence continues at coordinate 44,904 of NW_020230532.1, read as the reverse complement.
TGCCAAGTCCTCGAGGACTTTGGTACCTCAGGAGACATATTTTTCATATTTAATGCAACTCTCTAACTGTGCAACGTGCAGCTCCAATTATATGACGACGATAATTGCTCGAATTGAGAAGAAAACTGCTCGGTGAGAGAGCGGGCTAGGTAAACGAAATTGCCGTCGGGGACGTCGGCTCGCCCCGTGAATTTGCGAGCGGCCTCGACGTATCGCGGAAAGAACGGGAGAAAGGATATGCGAACGAGTTGTTGTCACCGTCACGTGCGCACCACGCATGCCAAGCCGTGGAATTATTCGGTGTACGAAGGCAGAGTACACGCCGGGAGAATAAATGCGCACCGTGCATATTCGGGCCTCCCATCGAAATTGCCTCATCACCCGGGGCCCGGGAGGGCTTCTCCGCCGGACACGCCGACGTCGGCGCCCTTTTCCCCGAAAGAAATTCTCCCGCCCTTCTCCGCAAGGTCCCACGTTGAGCCTGGTGGGGCCATCAGCTGAGAGCTAAGAGCCCGAAGGCTCTGCGAGTTCTCAATTGGCCTCTCACACAACGCGAAAGCCGGCAGCCCTTTGTGGATACACGCTTCCCTGCGCCGAGGAAGGTGAATTTCGGTTACTTGGACTGCCCGGCCGCGAAATCGCACCGAAGGAAAAGGATTCGTCGCCAAACTTGAAATGTCGGTTCGCTCTTACACCACCGTGAGACTATCGCCGGCTTCTCTCGCTAACTCGTTTCTTGCCCTCCCCCTCCCCCCGCCTCAATGCCTTTCGTTATGCATTTACATGGCTAATGATAATCACGTGGCGGCTTCTCGCTACGTGTGTGTGTGTGTGTGTGTGAGTGTGAGTGAGGGTAACATTCAAGGGGAGCCCTGAAATCTCTCGACGAAAATCGACCGAGACGCGAAGGAAGGTCTTCCTTCCACACAAAGCGCCATCGAGTCATCGCTAATGTCTTGAAAAGCTGGTCTTCGCTGAAAATTTCATCCTGTAGCTTTGTCTAAACTTGGCTCATGCCAAGCGCTCATGCACAAGTAGAAACTGAATGGCACAAGATCCTCTGCCATTTTATATATAAATTATCTCGCAGCGATTATTTAGATATTAATGAAAGGAAAGTGACAAATGAATGCGAGCGATGAGACGGACAGCTGTTCAAGCGAAAATGTCATCATTCAAGATGTTTTCTTAACGATGCGGCGCGCCATTTGTTAGAGAGAATTTTTCTATTCGATTTAACGAGTTCTACCAACCCATGAACCACCTTGCTCCTTGGCTATCTTGTATGTGTGTTCGCCTATATGTGTAATACAGACAAAGAAAATCTAGGCGTGCGGTTTTGGCGCGAAGAACAGGTCGGAAATACATTTTTCCGGCTATAATCGTTTAAGCTATACCTTCTCGATAACTCGCTTCTTCGGATTAATGGATTTTATGCTGTCTAAGCAAGGTCTCGACATTTTTTCATCTGCTTTGGTGGAACTTTAAGTGATGAAAGTGGCGTTTCTTCTTTGCGCTTCTAAACGCTGAGGACAAGGCAACAAGAAACGTAAACACGTTTTTAGGACACAACGCGACTCTTTTCGCTCATAGATACCAGATCCTAAAATAAGACGAATACCAGCACATTTTTTACGCGCCACGTTGTTTGCTCCAGTTACTTAATTTCCGGGATATATCTAACGTCGCATGCGATTAAAATACTGACCTTAAATTTCCGATAAGAAAGAAACCGTAACGGAAACGGCCATGATGTTCAATCGGTCTGTGTATCTTCGATATATTGCACGAAGCGATAATTTTTCTCGCCCGGTTTGAGAGTCAATACCGGTTCTCGGGAATGCTCTCCCATATACTTACGCACGTAGCTGTATCAACCATATGAAAAAGTGCAGCTACCATTAAGGTAGCTGCTTCAGACGCGAGACGGTAACGACACGACTCGAACAAGCGAACTGACAAGCTATATGCAACTTCAAAAAAAAAAAAGCAACGTCGAGTCAATTTTTATAATACATTCGCGCTTTGATAATACACAAACGTACAGCGTGAAAGATATTTTGGAGGCCGATCAATAAAGTAAAATTCTCGAGAATCCCCATTCGAAAATTGCGATCCTCTTTGGAGATTCAAAATTTGAAAAAATTAGAGATTTGACATTCTTAAACTGAGATTGCGTTTTTTAGCAATACAATACTACTGTAATATAAATCTATTTGACACTTCGCGGACATAACATGTACTCTGGAATTTTACGTTCCTATTTAGATTTTACTATTTATGTTATTATATGAACAATGATATCATCATTATTACATCAATACGACTGACGTAATCCCGATATGGCGAATATTCGATGAAGCAGTGCAAAGTCTGAGACCAATTTATAGGAACGAAACTTGCTTGAACACGTTGAGTGCAGGCAGAGATTCTTCATCTACACCCTCACGATACGAGGATGCGGATTCGACCGATATCGTATTGAAAAGGGCGAAGGGTCTCCGCAGCAAACAAGTTCGTTCGTTAAGACTAAGCAATCGAGCGTGAAAGATCCTTTGTAAGTTATTTAAAATATCTCCTCGAACCTTGAAACAAAACAAATCTGTCTTTATATGTTTTGTATACGTTTCTTCGAATTTATTGTTTGATATTCGGCTTCATCTTTAAAATATTTCGTAGCGGTCATTATTTTCACATTTACCGAATTTTACGACCTCATTAACTTTGCCCATCTTTAATTACACTTGAATGTTACAAAAAAGACATTTGTCACTGTCTGACTGTCCAACAATCCTGATAATTTGAATTTTCCAGTTCGAATTTTTAATTATATTCGGGTTTGCAGATATGCTCGTACCTGAGTTTCAAATACAATGGCTACTTTCAAATACAAAGGCCGTCAAAGTTGCATTATGCCGAGCGGATCCAGCCTATCTCGTTACAGAAAAAGAATTTTCGAAATTGCTTTTCTAAAGAACACTTAATTGTTACAATTCGAAGTTAACCTCAACTCTCTCATTGTTAATAAAATATAGTTTAGTATATACGTTTAGTATATACGTGAGCACACACAAAAGCCACCTACTGAGCAAAAGGACGAGAAAGGTTGACTGACGGAGGCCGAAACGGATGTTTAACGGACACCGGCTCAAATCGTAATAAATTATCGACCGTACTTCTCTAGTCGGCCAAAGTAATAAATTACTTCAATTCTTATATAATATGATCCGAATTATCCACGAATTTCATTCGAAACCTAAAACACCCACCGAATGCACTCGCGAAGATTTACAGTCGAGAGCACAAATAATATATAAAAATGCGAAAACAAATTTGTTTCGTGTTTTAAGACTCGAGAAAGTATATCTATCCTAAGTAACTTAAAAAGACTAAGTAACTTAAAAAGACTCGTCAGTTACACAGTCAGTTACACAGGATTTAGAAATAGAATCAGCCAACGAGATATATTGTCAAGATATTCTTCGGCGTAATACCCAATAAATATTTATCGAGTTACCGGAAAGAGAGAGAGAGAGAGAGAGAGAGAGAGAGAGAGATTGCGATTTCACGCCGATTCACGAGCGATTATCGAGCGCGACTAATTATCGCGATGCTCGTCGTTGGGACGGAAAATGAAAGAATGAAAAGAAGGAGAAAAGGTAGAAAGAAAGAAAGAGAGAAACGGATCGCGCGCCTCTTTTTCTCCCGTACGTGCTGGCGCGCCGTTTTCCCGCCAAAACTAATCAGCTGACGTGTTCCACACGCACAGCTGACGGAGACCCGGCCGGGCAAACGGCCATTTTTAAAACTCTCCTACGGGCCGATTTAAAAGCCCGGCACTACCACTACTACGACAGCGGCAGCGGCGGCGACGGCGACGACTACACGGCCTCAGCCCTTGATACTTCTTTTTCCTTTTGCTGGTTTCTCCCTCGGGGGCCCACACACACACGCGAACGGAGCGCCTGCTCGCCGCTGTGTACGTTCGTACACATAGTCCAAGGGTCTCACGTTCGAGACATCTACACATCCGCGGAAGGAAGAAGGGACTATAACGCACGTCCCTACCGGCGAGTAACTCGTCGTCTCACGGTTCATCTTCCGTTGTGCGCCTTCCTCTGGCCCTCGACAGCGGCTTAAGAAAAAGAGGAACGGCACACCAAACGTTAAGACTCCAAGGATCTTCGTAAAAACCTTATTCCATTCGGTATTTTAGAATATAAATGAAATGGTATCCCCCGGGTCGAGGAGGGGGAGGGGGGAGCGCGTGAAGAGGAGAGCTCGATCGGTCTCGGCGATGGGCGCACAAAATCGGAATGTTTATTTCTCCCCGAGTTGTCTCGGATTTCGGACGGAGCGAGGAATACTCGAGAAGTTTTCGCGCGAAAGCCATTTTCACAGGGAAGTGACGCTCTTATAGCGTCAAAATTGATCTTAAAATGACTCTCGCGTGAAAATTATTTACACAGGAACACATGGAGACTGGTGCTCGGGCTGCGAGATCGAGTTTTAAATAATAGAAATGTATATCCAAAACTGGTTTCGGGCTTTAATTTTGCTTCTCAGCTGAAATGCTGGCACACGATAATGTTTGTGGGCCTGGAGAAGCGTCGATCTTAACGGTCTCTGAGAGAGACCGATGCGCTGCTAAAGGAAGTGCCATTCGTCAAAGTGACATCTTCAGCAACAAGACAGGACGACAAAGTGTTAACATTGTAACGAGAATTTCGATCGCCCTTCGAAGTCACTCGAGTATCGCTTCCGCTTCTAGCGAGTAGCCTTCCACAAGTTTTAGGTCATCGTAGAATTCGCATAGGTTTCTTTCCCTTTTTAGATAATTTTTCCGATAAATCTTTCATACACACAGCTAAGACGACACATGTACGCTAGGTCAGCACGCGTTGGAAAAGATCGGTTATCCGATCCCGAGAGAACGACCGCTGTGTTCGCCGATAAATATTGTAGGCGGATGTGTGAACCTGTTTGTTCGTGTGTAACAAGACTCCTAAGAGGCTTGCCTGGGTGCAACGTCTGAGTTCCCTTCCCGCCAAAAATGCCAAAGAGGCTTTCTTTAGAGTCGCCGCTTGGCTGTTTCCTCTTGAGATGTTTGCTCGAACGAGACGTCTCCAGACGATCGAGCCTTCTCCAGACCTTCGCGCGTGACTTAATTCGATTTTGTCGAAATATTCGATCGGAAGTGTGATCTTTAATCGAAGACATCAGAAGGCTCAAGTTAAGAAACAACGACAAGCGCGAAAATACAGATATGAAATGTTGAGCGCAATGAAATGTTAAAAGCGCAAAGTATAAGAGTTCGTTTCCTACCGGGATAATGCTCGGCAAATAACATTTGCGACACTCTGTGCATTCAGACAATAATACAATAGACAATAATCCGGCCGTATCAGAGGCCGTCAGATGGAGAAGACCCAACGTGGAGAAGGTCACTTTTGGAAAACGCTCGTCTGCCTATGCGCATCGTCGCGAACATATGAGTGTCACCGCGATTTAAAGGGATGGCAAAAATCTATCGCGACTGAAGATGTGGGCGGATACGGCAAACAAATCGAGCGGAATCTACGACAGCAGGTTCTATACAGAGAGAGGGGGAGAGAGAGAGAGAGAGAGAGAGTAGCGCGTAAAAGGGATGCCAGTCAGCAACAGGTCCCTCCCTCTCCCTCTCCCTCGCTCTCGATGGGGCCCTACTACGCACGGTGGGCAGGTAAGTGCATATGCGAGCCATGGTGGCGTAGTATGAACCCCGACGATGCACAGGTACTACACACAAACTCGCCAACGTCTTCCCACACATCTGCCCACAAGGATTGAACTTGAGACTTTTCAGACTCCGTATCCGATCGGGATCGATCCCTCCGAGAGAAAAAGGCGGGCTCGGCTCGGATGAAAGAAAGCTGCAGTGATTAGAGGGAGGAGGACGCGACAAGGAGTAGGAAGAGGACGAGAGTTAAAGAGGGGAGAAGAGAATCTGGCTTGGTCCGCAGGCGGGAGAAAACGCGCGGGAACTTTCGCGATCGCAGCCGCAGACGAGGCGCCTCTGTTTAACGTAACACGTTACAAAAGACGCTTCTTTTTACCGAACGTGCCGTCCGACACCTGAGGAAGTCCTTATTGGTAAAGATAATGCTGATAACGCGGATTTTATAGCGAGGCGATAAAATCCCACGGGAAAGAGAAAAGAGAGAGAGAGAGAGAGAGAGAGAGAGAGAGAGAGAGAGAAAGAGAGAGAGAGAGAGAGTTATCACGCGCTCGTTTACGCATTGTGTACATAAGCACCTATACATAAGCTTTAACCTTCCGTATTTTCTTCATCCGCACAAAGCGACTCATGCTCGAATAGTGGGACCAAGTTTTCAATAATACGGACGGAATACATTACACGTTGCGACATAAATATTGGTTTCCACGCTACGAGATGCTCGCACACGATAACGTTTATGCTTTCCGAAGAACATCGACGGTCTCTGACAGACCGATATGGGCGAGTCGAGGGAGGTTAAAGACATCGCCGAAAAGCGACCAGGGTTTCCCTTCCCTCCGGACGCGGGAACGAGGAAATCGTATCGTTGCTCGACGTAGCAACGCCGGGCTGTCCGCGTCGGGCGACCGCGCGATCAGCTGAGGTTCCCTAGGCGCGAGGCGACGCGACGCGTCGGAGAAACTGGTTCCCGTATCGGAACGTCTCGGCGGGAAACACCGGCCAATGGTGTAGCGTTGTTGCTGTTCGCTGTTTGGAATGTGGAGACGAGAGAGAGAGAGAGAGAGAGAGAGAGAGAGAGAGAGAGAGAGAGAGCCGGCGTCCGGCAAAGAGCTCTACCAACGCTTCCCAGAACGAGAACCGGCGAGCATTTGCATTCACCGCGAGAGAGATGCGCGCGTTAAAGTTTCTCCGCGCGTGTAGTCGCACACGCTCGTGCGTACAGTCTCTCTCACTCGGCGCGGGATCGTCGCGGTTTTTGACCTCGGCTCGTTCGTCCTCTCCTCCTCGAGCGCCTTATCATCGACATCACGCTCTTCTTCCCCCTCCCCCTCTCTGCCGCTCTTTCTCTCGGACTCATAAGGAACGGGGGTACCGGGGTATCGCAATGGGACGGTCCTTTTGGAAATTTAATTCATCGACTTATACGGGCTCTCATCTCGCGGGAGAAGACGATCACTTTTCTGTCGTCCTTGACTGTGTCTCTCGGTGATGTTTATTTCCGCAAGGCTGTTGAAAACACTGCTGCGAAAACGGTGTTTAAGTATGAACTGTACACGGGAGTATTGTTCAACAGCTTGATGGTTGATCGGCAAATGACGGGTAGAGAGCAGGGGTGGGAGAACTTTATGATTTGAATTATTCGTAATCTTTTAACACTGAAGCCATGGACGATGACTTATTTCTAACGAAACGGTCGAGATGACAATTAAAAAAAAAAAAATAAATAAAAATAAAATAAAATAAAATAAAAAATAAAAAAAAAATATGTTATACAAGAGCGAAAATTTTTATTTATTTTAGTTTTGGTTCAATGTTCACACATTGAAAACATAAAATGCATTTGCAATATTATGCATTGAATGCATAAAATGTTATGTAAAATTTGGGTATTTGTAAAAGAAATTGCAAACCGCCCATTTTTTAACTTTAAATCTTATCTGTATAAAAGAAATATTATATTTCCGTGGGAAGAGCTACTTTTATGATTTTGCTACATTTTAGCCACTTTAGCGTCAATATTCTCAACATTTCATACAATCACAATTTAGTTTCTCTCTCTTTCTCTCTCTCTGTCTCTCTCTCTCTCTCTCTCTTTCCACTCTCTTCCTTCTGAGGCAATCGGGTTCTCCTCGTAGATGATCTCTACTTATTTTGGCTGATTAGCTTGCACGCGCAAACATCGTTATCAGCGCTCTACATTGTGCGTTTTCACGATATAAGTTCGTGGAAAGGGCGAAGTTCAAATATCATGTCAAGTTATCTTAACGCCAAGATAAAGTTTAAAGCTCGCCTCTCTCCGTGTCGGTGTCTTCCCTTCTTTAATGCGACCGACAAGAATGGCGCGCGCGCGTAGAATCAGCTGCTTCCTCGCGATCCAGCGGGGAATCGTACAATATGCGGTACTGTTCGATAAAAAAGTGCCGTCGACCAAAATTCATGATGACCGAGCCGCGTGCAACCTTCTGCCGGCGTGCGCGAATCGATACTTCTGTTCTCAACAAATTCGTACTTATCATTTCATTACTATCTTATTGATGTATACAGATTTGAAGGATATAACAAACACACTCCATTTCTAATCAAGATTTCATCTCAAGAGTTTACATTAACGAAATAATAAAAAAAAAAAATGTACACGTCAATTATTAGTTCCTTGGATCAACGGCATTTTGAACTGATGGCGAAAATTGCTATTAAAATTAGTGGCAAAATATTATTTTCACCCGTACTAATTTATTCGGATATAAAACAAAATTTTGGTTGAAAATGATATTACTCGATTTGAAATGATAATATTTCGATTTAAAAATATTTGCGCTACAATCTTTGCAACGGAGCCGCATAACATAATGTCTGTGGTGCATTGAACTCAACGTCAATGGACGAGGAACTTACAATAGGAAAGTATAAAGTAACGTCTCGTAAATTAGGAACAACGAATCAAATGACTGGCAACCACAGTCATTTGAATTCCTAACGCATGGTCGTCAAGATTCTAACCGTTGCTGCGTATACTGCGTCTTTCGAAATACTTCGTAGTAGAACACGTTCTACTGAGGTATACTTTGTGTTCAGCCGTATACTTCTCTTCATTCCAAGATAAATAGAAGTGATGTGAGGGGCGGTAAAAGAGAAGGAACGCAGGAGGGGCAACGGGGACGGGGAACGTTAGATCTATCAAGAAAGGGCTTGAAAGAAGCACGGCACTTGTGAGGAGGACATAAATTCTTCGTCTTGGAACAAAGAAGTCTCAGGCTTTTCTACGCACTTCGTTCAACCGGATATTATTTTTCTTTCTTTTTCTTTTAAGCTCCCGCGTGTTCGCGCCCGTAATGAAGACACAAAGAGAGATTGATCTCAGTGCATCTAACGCGTTTTAACACACAATCGCATTAAGAAACAACAAGTCATTGAAATTGACGAATAAGTCGGCCTTTCTCTACCTGCTTTTTTATTCTTGTGCAACATTTGTATAATAACAAATGATGTGGGTATGTTTTGAAGACGTACACCAGCAGAATAATCTTAGCACTTACTATAGTAAAGTGACTAGTATTTTCAAAGCAGGTACGCCAAGAAAAGATATCTTTAAAGATATAAAAAAGATCTATGCGGTAGGTACTGATTATGCATTTACCTATGTTTATACACATTGGGAAAAAAAGATCTAAAAAATAAGAAAGGATATTTATTTGGTATTAATGACAAATTTGAATTAAATCTGAATTCTTTTGTTTAAAAGAAATTTAATTTGTTTAGAGAAAAAAAATTGTTTTCGCGAAGAACTACGCTTCAAAAAAAAAAAAAAAAAGAAACATATTTTGTCATTGGAGAATATATATTATTTTTTCAGTCATCAACAATGTGTGAAAATAATTTTTTTTCTAAACAAATTAAATTCCTTTGAAACAAAGACATTCAGATCTAATTCAAATTTGTTATTAATATTTACCAAATAAATATCTTTTCTTATTTTCTACATCCTTTTCTCTCAATGCACGTTATTCGTTTCCAATAATGTTTATTAACATATACATATAGTTATCACATTGTTCCCGCTTCTGGACAATCGATAAAGAATCAGTCAATAACGTGTGCGAGCAAGAGATCCTAACAATCTTACCTAACCATGCATGATAAGATTATTCTGTCTGCTTAGCGTACTTTCGCACGAACGCGATATGCACGATCGTCTGGTGAACTGTCGAGGACAAAGGGCTATGAGGGTGGGTGTAGGTGTGGCGACCTTCAAAGACGTACATCCGGCTCTCTTGGCCCATCGTCGCGCGCGTTTCAGATATCCCGTGTTACTTTATACATTCTGTGTGCTCCAACCGAGGATCTAATACGCGTAATTAAATCCGCAGGACCACACAGGCACGAGGACCGGGCGCAAAGTGTTCCCGCGGTGTTCCGATCGAGACAATCGCGCGCACGCGCGCACGCGCGCGCGCGAGTGGCACGTGCATCTCGCGGGAAGGGCCAAAGAAGAAGTGCACAATAGCCTAGATCACGAGATAAAGCGGGATGTGTCCTATGGCTAACGAACACGCATACGACGCGTCGGGAAGGCGCGGGAGGCGCAAAGGCTTAGCGACCAGAAGGGCGCCGTCATTTCCCGCCAGTCGGATCAAAAAGACGCCGGAGGATGGAAAAAGAACGAAAACGAGAGAGAAAGACAGAAAGAGAGAGAGAGAGAGAGATGGGGGGGGGAGGGAGGTAGAAAGGTCGAAATCTATGTCTGAGCACGAAGTTGAGTTTAAGCATCGGGTCAGTCTGAGATCTCCGCTTCGTCGGGAACGGCGGCAGGAGCGATAGTACGAGCGAGAGTCTAAGGAGAGAAAGGACCTCTCTGGAGACCCGATGAATGAGCCGCCGCGGGCATGAATGAAGCCCTCCGCGGCGGTGTAACGAGTGGAAAAGCGAAGGGTCAATTCTCACGAAACTGGCGCGCCCTATAAAACGTGTTCCTACTTTTATTAATAATCGCGGGACAATTTCTGATCTGTTCGGCGGGGAGCTGCGCTTTTTTCAGCCGGCCAGCCCGGATAACGCGTCTCGAGCGCGTCCGGCGAACGTTCCGTGACGGCGACAGAGCTGCGCTCGACTCGAGTCGGCGACTTAACAGGCTTTTATCGGCGTCTGACGAGAAGCCCTCGCGGATTATAGCAGATAAAATCGTGTCGTCGTTAGGGGCGGACGTGTGAATATTGGCGTTTCGGAGCTTTAATCAAACCTCCGACGCGTCTCTTTCTTCTTAGCCCCTCGACTGCGTTCTCCGCAGCTATCTCGAAAATAGCCCGAGCACTTTTCTTTTACTCTGACAGTCGGTAAATGACAAAATCGAAAATCGACGCGAAAGAATTACGCAAAAGGATTAAAAATGCCACGTCACGTTAATTTTCGTCGCACTGATCGTTACAGTAAAAAAGGCAGGCGTTCGGGCTATTTTGCTTTTTATTTATCGTGTATTTCTCGCTTTTGACGTAATCGATCAAGAGCCCTGAATCTTTTTATGTTGCAGCCACACGTCGAGCAGGTTGCTTGACGAAGCGTCGAAACAACATATCGCGATAGGTACTACTAATTCATAACGATATACCAGCAATATAAATAAATATAACATGCATAATTTATGTATTATAATTGCGACTCACCCTTCGCTCCTGCGGCCGCTCACTCGACGAGAGGTGTCGAAGGTATCTGAAAAGCAAGAGAGGACTTGGTTGAAGAAGGTTTAGGTAACTATGACGTTCCGTGCGGCTCGCGTTCGAAACGCGCCTCGCCGAAATCGCCTCAATTTCTCGCAAAGCTAGCCGAGGCGCGATGCGAGAAATCAGAATAAGCGCAGAAATCACGACGGAGCCGCAGGACGGAGGATATCCGCACAAAAGGCCCGACCGGTATAACCGTGATTAACGAAAGAAGGGAACACATGGTCTTTCTTTCATAGGGCCGCACATGGGACCTATGCCGGCCGTATGCCGATTTCTCGCGAATCTCTTAACCGCATGCAAGACGCGCCGCGCGACAGCGCGCACGGATGCTGTCATCATAAAGAGGAACGGCCCTGAAAATGAAAATCACCCGTGTCTCGCGGTCGGTCGGTCATTTTTTTATTTGCCGCAGAGTTGGCTTTCTCGTTTTCTTCTCTCCCTCTCCCCTCCTCCCCTGCCGGCCCGATAATAATCAGTCGTCTTCGATCCCGAACAGACGTACTACCTACAGACGAAACTACGGGGAGATAATGATCACACCGCGAGAGAGAGAGGGGGGAGGGGGAGAGCTATCACGCCGTCGGCATTATTATCGCATTGTTAGCGGCGTATCTTTCTATAAGACATGTCCTCGCATCTGTCACTCGCTCCCTGCGACACGTGCTAAATTACAATCGAGCCGATTTCCACGTGGCAAGTGCCTCCACATCGCTGAAGACTCGAAACTCGAGAAAAATACGTCACACATGCGGACCACATGAAAGGACACGGAATGTCCCGAATTCGAACCTTGGATCAAACCTTCTTGCGTTATCTAAACTTATCTTTAATCGTATAAAATTTCCCTACAGAGCTCCAGATAATTGATAAATTATCGTTACATCGATCACATTGATTGATGAGCGTGGAGCGCAAGAGACATGATCTTTACGGAGTAATCGGGTGGCTTGACAAAAATGTGATGAGTGCAATCACACGCGCAACTCTGTTTCAGCAAACTGCTGGAAAGGAAGGAAATCCACCTCTCTTCATCTTCTTATATTTTCCTCGCGAATACGAGCGTCGCGTTGCAGAATGCGCACAAAGTCATCCCTATCTCCCGCATAATGCGAGACCAGTCTGCAGTCGGCCGGAAGAACACGAGACATAGAGGGACCGGTCGTTTAATCGTTTCATGTCGCACCAATGAGGCGACGAGGGGACGAAACGGTCGGCACGTTAAGCATCTCCAGCAACGGCACCGCGTGTCTCGTATCGTGTATCTTTCGCTTCGATTTATCTCACGGTGTCACCCCCGAAAAATACAACAATACGAAAGTACACACAGTCCGAAATCCGGACAGAATAACGACAAATGGTGTAGAAATATTTTTCACCATAAAGACCTCTCATAATAACTGGCGGAGAAAGTACTCGCGCATTTGGACCGTTTTAATGTGACTTTGCGACAAAAACAATTAATTATCGCTATAAAATGTGCCTATCAGGATATATTCTGCAGTTGTGACAGGTTCCATAAAAATGGCGCTTCTTAGCGTCATTTCTTCTCTGTAGGCGTACGCCGCAAAGGCAATATTTATTTTCGGCCAGGCTATTTCTTATTCCTTTTCCCTACTTTTTGCCGCCTACTGCGAAGCGAGCAATTTTATATCCCTTAAACGGGAATGTGGGAGGTGTCTCCCACGTTGCGTTTCTCAACTCGAGAAAGAGAAAGAGAGAGAGAGAGAGAGCGAGAGAGAGAGAGAGAGAGAGAGAGAGAGAGAGAGAGAGAGAAAGAAAGACTCCCGTCAAAAGCGAGGAAAAAGACCACAAAGGACGTGGATTCCGGTCACAATATTCCTGCGCTATTTTCTCGCGAATGTAGTCCTCGGTAGAATACAGTCGCATTACCGTTCAGTGGACACAAGAAAATGCAGCCCTTAGAAGTCTCCTCATACAAGTCGCCGAGGCGAGACGAAAGATGCGAGAGAAAAAAAAGTACCAAACAAAGAAGGGATATTCAAGGAATGTCGATCTCAAGGAGGTCAAGCAGGAAGGTTAAGGACGTAATCTCAGCGGGCAACGTAATAGCGGAATTAGAGGAGGAACAACCGCGATTCCTGTCCCCCCGGCTTTCTCTATCTCCCTCTTCCTCGTGTTGTATCTACTCGCACCGTGACAAACTTCCGCAGGAAGTCGAGGCATTCGCCGTAACGCGCACCCTCGCAATACGCAATATTGTCTCCTCGCTCGCCCGACTCCCGCCCGGCGCTGCCTCGCCGAGGACGAATTGGCGACGCGAGTTTGCAGGCGGGCGCAACGCAGCCTACGAAGTCGAGAACCTTGGCCCTCGTGGAAGAGGGTCGGCGGTTCAACGTATCGTTGTTTTCAACGTTCCTTCTCGCTCCGCTACCCTCGCGTCGATACTTACATCCCACTCCCATTCTCTCCGTCTCGCTCTCTTCACCCGAACGGTGAACGAGGCGGGAGAACGAGTCCTTTAACGCTGTTCACCTTCGCGGGAAGAGCTAGCTGTATGACTGATTGAAGATAATCGGCGGATAACGAAAGCGGTACCGAATAGCGATGCTACAAACACGGGATAAGAATGAAAGGTGCTCAGCGAGAGCACCGACGTCGGATGTTGGTCCTTGATTGCCAAAAAATTACGCAGCGCCATTTCGTATCAGCGTAAAGTCAGCTACATTAACGACACCACCCATCGGTCGCCCCCTGCTAATTAACGCGACATTCCACCGACAGACAGGCCACCGAGCGGCTCCGAGCCGAGCAGCAGCGGCTGCGGCTGTGTAACATGTGCAAGTACGCTCCAACGGTCGTGACTCAGGCGCCTAGAGCGAAGCCACGAAACGCGTGTACGCCAAGCGGGCCAAATCATAATACTAATACTCCGCGAGGGGGAATAGAAAGAGGGGGCGAGCGAAAAGGAACGGACAGAGAGAGGGAGACGGAGAATCGTATCAGGGACACTTCTAATTTTAGATTAACGCCTCTCGACATCCGTTTCCGACGCGCAAGCACGTCAGAAACACGTACCTACGCCAGCCGTTTTCCGGCGCAGGGGGCTCATACGATTAAGGGTACAGATCCCGCGAGTGCGGTTAAAAATAAAGCGCAGCCTGCCTGCGCAGGCCGCGTGCCCGGCGAGATCCACGCAGGGAGAAATTTCGTTACCTCTGCGCGCTGATCGCTGACTCGCGTCTCGACTCGAACGGGTGTGGTAGTGCCGTGTATTATACGACGGTTCTTGCAGCGAGAGAGAGAGAGAGAGAGAGAGAGAGACACCAAGTGTTCAGCTAAATATTAATTATAACGAAGCTTTCAGTTGAGAGTCCTACCTATCTCTCTCTCTCTCTCTCTCTCTCTCTCTCTCTCTCTCTCTCTCTCTCTCTCTTTCTCTCTACTCTTGTGTCTAAGGACTGACGAAGAATAAATTAAATTCGAGTTAACTCTAATTAACGTTCATGAAAGGGGTAAATTGTAAGGGAGCCGGAAAGAGAAAATGCACACCTCGTAGGAAAAATTCGATCTCTCCGGATTCCCCGTCTCTCTCAGTTTGGAACTTGTCAAGCCGACGGATAATTTTTTTTTTTCGAAAATATCTTTCGAAGAAAAGTATACACGTATGTAGACGGGCGAGGGGGGAAATGTTAGGCTCGGTTAGGTTCTCGCAGAGAGAGAAGCGAAGCCACACTACATCGGAAGATCAACTGTCGCTTTCTCATTGCCCGCGACAAACGACGCACGCACGCACGTGCACACACACACACACACGCACGCGTGCACGCATGCGCACATATATACATTCGCACATAACGTACCCGCACGTGGCATCCACGAGCCGGTTAACCGATAACCTATCGACCCTCGACAATGCGCAATACAATCTCGCCGTTGGTCGGGCTGGGAAACAAGTATTCACCGGCTCATATGTACTCACCCTCACCGTCATCACCCTCACTCGCCACCGGTATGCACCATCGGGCACGAAAAGGAAAAAGTACCGTGCGTGTGTATATGTGCGTGCGCGCGCGCATACACAGCTCGCAGTAATCGATATCACAATCACCGTATCGAGCTGGGTTAGCGTTCGTTGACTCCTGTCTCTGTCTTGTCACTGGCGTACATCGCTCGACGACGCTCGACGACGACGTACGCCGAATTGGGAATTCGAGCGCCGAACGAACGTCAAACGGACCGAGCAGGCCGGAGAGAACGTAGACACGTGGGAAAGGATCCAAAGGACGAGCGGAGGAAACCCGATTTCGCCGGCGACACGCATCTTCGATCGCTCGCGTTCTCTCTCTCTCTCTCTCTCTCTCTCTCTCTTCCACCACCTTCATCCTTACGACCGAACAGCGGCGAGAAGCGTCGCGCTATCCTACGACAATGTACGGTGGCACGAGCCAAGTCGAGGGGTTGGGGTCGCACCGGCGCGCCGCGCCGCGCGTTCGGGGTGCGTATGTAGTTACGTGCGTATAGGGGTGGCTCGGTATTCAACTACGCTGTGCCAGGTGGTGACTGCCGCCCCATGTGTGCTCATATGTCTGCCCCCCAAGTGGCGTTAGTTCGCCGCTGGCGCGCGATGTGCCCCGCCGCGCCGCGAGCGAATATGCAAGAGCAGAAAACGCCGTCACGTTAGGCGCGCCGTTCTCGCCGTTCGGCGATCCTTCTCGGTTAACCGCCGAACCTTGCGCCGTGCCGTCGCCTCGTGTATTCTTGTTATGATCCTTTATAGGCGATCGGTCGGAGCGAGAAGCGCGTCGTGGACTCTGAGAGGACTCGAGAAATTCAACATGCGAATTTCGTCAATTGACCTTCAGACGTTCACCAATCGTCTCAGGATCTGACAGTCTACACAACTTTCCCAAATTTTTCCGGGCAACTGAGCTAGAATTGCGAATCTCTTCGCGACTAAGGGCAGGTTCTTCCAATTTATAATAGTAAGTTAACTGATAGTCAAATCATATGTCTGTCTTGTCTCAAATCTTTGTCTGAATTGAAGGAGAAACCAAGATAAACATATGATTTGACTATCAGTTTAACTTACCAAGGAATCGGAACAAACGACCCTAACTTTGCTACGTATCAGACTAATAATTAAACTAATTTAAAAAATTGATATACAGTCTGCTTTCCTTGTCGAGAGATTCAGCGTATAATCTATTTATCTTACAAAATGCCAACAGCTTTCAACATGAGAACACAACGAATGCAAAGTAATGAGGCGGTTGGCGAGGCAAGCGGTCGCACAGAAAAATGTTTCTCGTAAGTGTCGCATGGGAGAGACGTCTCCTCCTCGTCTACGTTACCAAGGGGCGTACTCGCCTATCCAATATCGATTGGCGGACCGGTTCAACCGGCGCGTGCCACGGTCACAGACTGCGCTACGAATTCGCCGACGCGAGCGATACGCGTGCGCGCACGCGTGTAATTACATCGGATCGAGGGGATCCCCCCCTCCGCCTGAGAGGAATTGTACAATTTTCGCGAAAAGGTCCGAGCGCGGCAGAGAATGAGAATAAACAAACGAATTGGCCGTCGTCGCGAGGACAGCAGAGAGAGAGAGAGAGAGAGAGAGAAAGGCGAGAGAAAGGCTTCCCTCCGTGACATCTCAGAGCGGCGTCAGCGGCTCGCCAGACACGCAGCGGTGCAGCGGTGCAACGAGACAGAACGTGCGCACCATGTGCGCACATATTTTTAACATGCCTGCACAGGTGTAACCTACCCCACCGTGTCCGTCGAAGGCGGCGCGGCCCTCATTATACGCGTCGGCAACGGGTCCTTACCTTCGTCATGATCTTGGAAAGTCGTAAAAACTCGCGTAAGAACTCGCACGGCGACGAGAGGTGTTTACACGACGTGAGAGGATCGTCGACGGTATTATGAGCGGGCAGACATCGTGTCGATCGGCCCGACTAGAAATTTATCCCATCCTGATCAGGTTAACTTCATTTGGACATCAGGTCCCAATGAGGGTCCTAGTAAGTCATGCAGCGTGGATATCAGGACCTTAGTAAGGATTCATAGTCAGGTCCTTATTGAGTTACCTTATGGAATCCTTATTACGTTTTTTTTTCAAATTATGGCTCCTGATTACTCGCCACGGCTATATTGGATGATGACATTAGAAATAAGAGATGACACGCTGAGAATTCTTTCATGTCATTTCCAAATAAAAAGATATTTGCATGAAATAATATTTTAGATCGCTTGAGCATACTTGTAAAATGTTTCGGAAAAGAAACATAAAATGAATATCATAAGATCATAAAGTATCACAAGGCGACAAGACATAAAGTAGTGTTAAAGAGAAAAGTTGCATGTCACGTTAATTTTACAACTATTTATTGACTGCTAAAAAAAGGATAATTTCTACAGCATTTTACAAATATATTTAAGTGATCTGAAGTGTTTTTTCAATGCAAATCTTTATATTTGGAAATGATATCCAAAAATTGTTTTGTTAAAACTTGATAATGCAAATTATATTAGATACAATGAATAAGATCCTGACAAGGACCTGATTAACTGAAGCATATTATACCATACACTAGTTTGGTACATTAAAGTCCTAATGTGGACCCAATCATTATAACCTTATAAAGGTCTTCCTTACTCATTTGTCGTTAGGACATTATAAGGACTAACTTACTTAGGATTACCTTTCATTCACTCTATTAGGTCCTCATCAATGTTAGGTGAACCTGATCAAAATTTCTAGTCGGGGGATGCCGATGGCGTGTGCAAAACCGCAAGCGGTCGAGCGATAAGTAAATTCGCGATCCTCTCACTTTGAAATTTTCATTACGCGCGGTCTCTCAAAGGACCTTCGTATCGTTCACTCGGCCGGATACCAGAAGTCTCTCCTCGCGATGTTATTGTTCAGTCTGTCATGTCAGCGAAGAGGCTGATACGTTACCACGCGAATCGGACGGAATGCGTTGCAGACGCAGGTATCGTTGCAGGTATCATCCCGACATTCAAGCGTTTCACGAACATCCGCGGGGTCGGATCGCGCGGTCATTCGTCTCCCCGCTGTCTCCGTTAATATAGTCACATTTACCTGCGCGCGCGCGTCTACCTGTGTACTGTTAATGTAGTCAAATTTACCCGCGCGCATCTCGCTTTGTTCGTGCTCGCCGAGCGGCGGACGCGCCTCGCGTGGCTGTCCGCTCGCCGAAAAAACGATGTATGCCGGTTGAAAATGATTCGTTAGTCGGATTCCATGCTCGGTTGTTAGGCGCCCCGTGCTTAATGTGCGTGCGTGAATCATCCCGTCGTACCGTCCCGTCGTGCCCCACCGTGTGCTTTCCCAAAAGGTCCCCCAAAAGGGGTGGCCAACCCCATGCCAACCGTCCCACTTTTTTGCGGTGATAAGCGATAAGGGACGCGCGCGATCGCGCGAGTATCGCAAGAACAACCGCAACAGTTCGATGCGCGAATGAAAAAATGTAAAATTAATATTCCGTTTTCTATACAGTAAAAGGTAAGGAAACGTATCGGAATCTATACTCGGGGAAAGGGCGCGAAGGTGACTTTCTCTCACTCTTACGGCATTGTATTTTTTCGTATCTGTGGGAATCGAGTTCGCCGAGATTACGGTAACCGATCGTTGCCGTGGTCGTCGTCGTCGTCTTCAAAGGTGGAGTGAAACAAAGGAAAAGTGGAGTGAAACGTTGAATAACAGATGAGAGGAGAGACGTCGTCGTCGTTCGGAATAAAAGTTCAAGCGTGCGCCCTGTCGCGAGACGGGACGGGGGACGGAGGACGGGGGACGGGGGATGGGACCAGACAGAACGAGACACACAAGAAACCAAGATAAGGAAACGCGACGAGCAAAGAGCATCTAATGGGGGGTTGGTTGGTTGATTGGTTGGTCGGTCGGTCGGTCGGTCGGTCGGTCGGCCTGTTCGATAACTGGGTGGTGTTCACTCTTTTCTATCTCACTCGCTTCTTCCGTCTTTCTGCATTGGCGAGGGTAGTCCCGCGAGGGTAAGACGAGGGGTACAACGAGTCGTGCAGCCGGCACGCGCTCAACGAATTTTTCATCCAACGGATCTCCAAGGTGCTTCTTCGGTGTGCAACCTCGAGGAGGGAAAACTGGAATTCTCAGATGGCAGACGTCACGATATGTTCCACGGTGCGCTAAGCATGCCAGCCATTTGCTTTTCGGATGTGCAACTTACATGCGAGCGGATATTACAAGCATCTGCCGCGCGCTCGCGCGACTTGCAATTAACGTCCTTGCGAACAGGCCATTTGAAATGTTGAAATGAAAACAGCGGGTTGACACACACAGCAACGAGGTCGGATACGTGTCGACCGAGGGGGAAGGTGTCGTTGACAGGTTCGCGAGGGACGACGCTGCGATCCTCATCCTCCGGCCGTGCTTTTTCGTATCTTCGCGATGCAGCGATGCATCGTCCCGAGACTCGCGCGGATCCGCAATTCGGCCTTCGGTGACCGTTAAGGTTAAGGTTGCCAAAGTGCAACCTTCGCCTTCTGAAATATCGCGAGACCTGCCTTACCGGCCTTACAGGATATGTTAATGACCTGCGACCCCGAGGACCCTGAGGAGAATCCAAACCTCTTTCATTCTCCTACTGCTTTCGTCGTCTCCCCTCGTCCCCCCTCCCCTCGCCGCTCCTCCCTTCGCTGTTCTTCTGCTTTGCTCTGCCTTAGCATAAAACTTCGGGGCATTTAAATATTAAATCTTGATAGGAAAGCCATTGGTCAAAGGAGCGCCGTTCAATGTTCTTCTCTCCGCGTCGAGACGGTTGCCGCGCTACTCTTTTTATTCCGCCGGCTACTGTCTCTCCCAGCATCGGGACGCTTTTTATAGAATGTGGGAACCCAGCGCGACTTTTAACGCGCGTTGGTGAAGCATTAGAATGCAGAGAGAGAGAGAGAGAGAGAGAGAGAGAGAGAGAGAGAGAAAGAGAGAGAGAGAGAGAGAGAGAGATCAAAGCGTTCTTTTCTAAGATGTAGCTTCCTGTTACGTAACAATATCGCGCGACGAGAACTCCAAAGAGTTATTCTAATTCATTCTACCGTACGTATTCGCACGGTCCGCTGTGTGCGACACGTTCTGCCGCGAAATTAAAACAGAAAACGGTCGAAAATCTGGACCTAATGAACAATTATCAAAATCGCTTCAAAGTGTCGAAAGGACAATAGGCGCTCGCTATCATAATTTTCACGAGATACAAAGGCCCATATTCTGAAGCCTCTTTCATCGCTAAAAGTGACTCTAAAAATGGCTTACAGCCAATCAGGAGGCTTATCAGCCACCTTCAGAGTCACTTTTAGCGATAAAAGAAAATTCAGAATACGAGGCCAGAGATTCTCGCACGTGACTGTAAACGTAAGACGTATCAGCGACTAATTAGAAAATATCGCTTCGCGTAGTTCTACCTGGAAGAAAACGGAAGAGTCGCGACTAGGAAGAGTGCAACTAGGATTTTAACCACCTAACCTAGTCCTAATCACCTCGGCCTTCGATCAAATTTATCAATCTCATCTCCCTCCCTCGAGAACACAAACCCAAAGCGATATCCTGATTGATTGTTCAGCTCTCGTGTTACATTTTACGTTTCCAGCTGCCAATTTGCGCGAGAACGTCCGGACGATGCGGTGCGAATCGCGTCCTTTGGAAATGTGCGACGCATTGTCACTGCTGACTTATGCAACCGTTGCACTTTAAATGACTCACGCTTGCAAGTGCACGGCTTGAAGATCAGACAACGTGTCGTCGACGTCGAAGACGCGCGCGCGCGCGCGCACGCCTATCTAATTAGCCAATTTGCACGCGCACGGCACGCTTCGGCGTATGGCGTCGACCGTGTCTAGCTATCGAGCGCACACGCGTCTCGGATAACGCTCAATACTAGAACGGCGCATACATAGGGGTGCCCCGTTCGCCCCATCGTCGTACCCCTCGCACAACGTACTTTCAAGGCAACGGACGAGAACGGAGAACGCCATGTGGCGGCGGCGACGGCGGCGGCGCACAACACTTTCACGGGTCTGCATGCGCCCGCCGTCCGATGACATTTGCAACGGCGAGCTAACGATAACGTCTCTCGACGATCGGGGAGAGACCGCGAAAAAGATCAGCGCGTGCGCGCGCGCGAAAAAGCGAGCGGTCCGTTGCGAGCGCCGACCAGTCGCCCGACGAAACGTTAATCCCGCTATGACGCATAATACCGCTTGATCCGGCTGAGCCCCTGCCTCCTGTGGAAATGCCGTATTATTTTAGCCGAATTATATGCCGGCAAGGTGATCGGCTAAGGGGGGATGCGACCTCCTTCCGAGCGAACGCGCGACTCGAGAGCGGCGGCTTTTGGAGAAGTTGAGTCTGAAAACGACGCGGCGCTTCGACAAAATCGCCGAACCGTTCAATTTGCTTCGTGTTTTGCCGGAAGATCGCGTCGAACGACGACAATACGTAAACGTACGTTATCCCACACGAGAAGAGAAAGCTGTTGAATCAATAGCAATCGTTACCCGGTATACATCGTGCGTTGTTTCAATTGCTCGAATATTAGCTTCGTTTCTGTTCTATATCGATTAGTCCCGTCGTCCGTGTGAGAATCTAGTCTAGCCTAGTCCAGTCTTGTCTAATTTGAATACGAAATTCTAATTAGTCGTCATCGCACGTGTATGTTCATTAGAACACACACACACACACACATACACGGATGTGCGCGCACACGCATTGCACACCACAATTGTGTACAATTGCTGTCTCGCTTGTTTATCTTGTCGCATCAGACCGGCAGAAAATTTATAGACTTTCTTCCGTCCGCGTGCTTTGCGCGGACGTCTACTTTCTCTCTCGCCGTGACATTGAATACGATCATCATCGCATTACGTAAGTAAAACGCGGTCGCGGACAGTGACCTTTCTGGCTAAACGCGGCGCTAAAGAGAGACAGGTATACCGGAGCCCGGTCTTTCGCGCGAGACAGCTGTATCCTTAACGGTCTCTCTCAGTGTGTTGACGACCAACGAGGGTAGGTCAGTATCGATGCGTGCAAAGTGTAGTTGAGCGAGTGTACCTCAAGTTTGACCGGACATTAACGCACATTTATTCGCACTGCGGATAATTACTGACATCCTCCTCGTTTTGCGCGCAAGAGGCGATTGCTGAGGTATGTAATGACGAGGCAACAAAGCTGTGCCCCAATTTTGAAAACCGCTCGCGTTATATCTTTTCAACCGCACGCGATTGATTCCGAATCACTTGGACCTTTCAAATGTGACTTTTAAGATGTAAAAACTACTTGAGAAGTTCTACAGAAGTTCTTTCTCCTTTTAAACTAAATCGAAAAAAAATCTAAAAAAAGCTAATAATAGAGAATATCTGTTGAGAATATTTGCCGCGCGGTTGGATCGCAAAGAGGGAGAGAGGGAAAGAGGAAAATGACGTGTCCACGAGGAAACGATTGGCGACGCTTTCCCATGCATCGATACTCGTCGAGAAGGGAACCCCGGCTATCGATAGCCCAATAGCGCTTAAGTACCGTAAGCATCCCCGAAGCACACGGTTCCCGCTCTCTCGCTCCTCTCGCGCCCGAGACGCGACCGTTCGCCGGGCGCACGTTGCGAACCTCCGTGGGGCTTTTGCCGAAGGTATGAATAAAAGGGGGCGCCAAACTAACCAGCCACCCAACAAGGAGCAGGTGAGCACCTGGTCGTCCGTAACCCCGGCACGAGCTACTTGCCTCATGGCTGAGGAAGAGGTGCTCAATGATCGTCGATTACCTCGCGGTTTCCGTAATCTCCTCTGCATGCCTGGGATTGCTTATCGCGAGAGAGAGAGAGAGAGAGAGAACATTCATCTTCGTCGATATACTTATATCGCAGCCTCGAAGATATAGCGATTAGGGAGAAAATTATCTTCATCAACTAGGCAGTAAATAAAGGAAGCTTTCAATTTCAACAACCGTTGTATGTTGTCTTGGCTATCCATCTTATCTTATCTGTCAATCGATAGGTCGAAATACACGAGTGATATTCGAGTGATATTATCGGGGAATGCAAACGGCACTGTTGGGACTAGAAAGTTAACTATCCGTTTTCTTATCTGAGAAAAACAATCGGGGGGAGAGTTTTTTATCCATGTTCATTACCGAGCTTCGCGATGCTTAGTTAGCGAATCCTCAGGTCAGTACACAGATCGAATATAATGGAAGATTTGAATAATAGGGCGCATTATGTGCAGCGGGTTGCTAGCAGACCGTGGGGTTTAAACGGCTTAGCCAACCGTGCGCAACAATTCGAATGGAATAGCCTTTGTACTTCATGGAAGAAAAAAAATGGGAGTTCCCTTACAATTAGCGGGAGACGAAAGATCGTTGAAAAAAAGTTTGACGGCATTATCGATAATATTTCTCTCAATATTACGGTGTTTCATCTCAACTAAAAACCATGCCTGAATCGATGACGCGCGACGCCGGTATAACATTGCGACAATAATAATAAAAATATCGCGGATACGTATCTGAAGAGATTAGCAGCGAAGCTAACGCTCGACGCTGCTGAAAGAAAACATGGGCGCCGCTAAAACGGACCGCGAAAATGAGAAACACTGACATTTGAGACTGCGAACTCGGGTTCGCGGGGTTCGGACCGAACAAATCGCTGAAGGACGGGGAAATCCCTAACACGTATCCCACTTAATCCCTTTCCCTTCCCCCTTTCTCTGAAGCCTCCGCGCGCGCCGGGCTCTCTCACGTTCCACTTCATCAATATCCATTTTATCCGTAATCAACTTGACGTCCTCCATCCCGCCCACCGTTACCAAAAAAATTCCGCTGATATCGCCAATATCAGCTAATCGCTCGGCGCTAATTACCGGCGCTATTAAGCTAATCGCTCGCTTAGATCCAGCTTTGGCTTCAACGATCCGACACATATTATGTCGACGCTCGAGAGAGTTTCGTCGCGCTCCTCTCATCGCGTTGCGTTTTCAAAAATATACCACCTCCGCGCGACCCGAGCCGCTTTGCAAAATGGCGGCTAAAAAGGCGGCTTCTATCGAAGTAGAGGCAAATGCACGTATCCAGGTCTGTCTTTGTCAACGAGACTCATCCCGAGATTGGGGACAACATTTTTATTCTCAAATTTGTTGCAGAGACGCACGACGAGTCTCTTACATCGATCCAAGTATCCAGCATGAATAAATAAATAAGACTTACATGAACGTTGAGGGGGCCGCTTCTTCTTGGCGTTACCGCCGGGATCGAGCGACGACTTGCAGAGATCGTGGGCGATGTTGGACATCGGCGACGCGCTCATCTCGGCTAATGATTCCTCGCCGAATCTCCCGGGCGATCTCTCGTCCATCTCGGCGATGTCCGACAATGACATTACTTTGCGACGACGGCACCGATGTCTCTTAACCACGTTCGCGCACTACGTATCGGCGAAGTGAGTGTCGGCGCAAATCAAGCGACGAAGTCTCGATTCGATCGCGAACGTTCTTACGAGCGCAACGTTGGTGCCTCCGGCCAATTGTCGACAGACAGGCCCTTCGACGAGAGAGAGAATAGTCTTCCCTTCTTTGCCTGCGGGATATCCAGACGGAAAGATATGGCGCGCGCGCTAATGAGTCGATGTCTCTCCGCTGTCTCTCGAGCGGGAGCCTAATCGATCGATCGCAGGATCGACTTGAAGTCGCCGGCAAATCGCGGCTGTCTTCAACACCGGTGCCGGTGACACCTCGCGTGAAGTTTTTGCAAAATTTCCACGGTGTTATTTGACAGCGACGGAAGATGTCGCAAATTGCATCCGATCGATTTTTACATGCGTGAATTCAAATTCCGATCACTGTCAGGAAGCAGTCACAGTTTCTCTGAAAATGATCCGAACAAGACAAAGAGATCCGATGAGTGTCGCGCAGAGAGGAGAGCAAACGAAAGGGGGGTAGAATAAATATTACGAGTACAACCGAAGGGTTGTACACCTCGCGTTAGCATTGTGACACGTCACACGTTCGTCTTTTAGCAAGGTTGACGCGGTGCATCTACCATGCGGGTAGAAAGAACGCGTTTCCCCGTCGTGGAAGCCGTACAAGTCGATCCGAATGACGTCTCCCGGAAGCTCCGGTGGGACTTCGCGACTTGAATCGTACACAGGATGTGCCATAAACCGCGACTTCAATTTCAACGACGAGGAGAATCTCTCCGCTTCTCAACACACGTTTCTCTCCCCCGTTTCAAATATTGATGATTGATCAAATAAAAAGTATCCCAATTTTTCTGAGAACGGATATTCAACCAGCCGCGCCTCGAGATAAGATTCCGTCAAAGCAAAACCCGTCGTGTGAAATGACCGCTTGTTTATTTATACCCTCGTGGCTAATATTGTGACCGAGACCCGATGTTATGATTGAGAGCGTGATTCAGTGTTACGATTCGGCACGAATAACCTTTCATGCCGACAGCGGCAATTACGCCTGCCGACAGGCGGCTCGAGGAGACGTCAATTGCGGAACGCTTCAGGCCGCGCTCGTTGATCGTGAAAGAATACAGGCGGCCAAATTCTCATGCACATCGTGCACGAGAGAGAGAGAGAGAGAGAGAGAGAGAGAGAGAGAGAGAGAAAGAGAGAGAGAGAGATGCAGCACGCGGAGAGAAGGAAAGCTCGGAAAACCGCGCGTCTCTCACGCGCGGTTATCGATCGCCGACGCGAACGATCCTGAGCACCTAACCGATGAACATAACACGTCAGACTTACACAGCATCCTCGTCACTCGACAATTGACCGGCGTAGCACTCGCGGTATATCGCGGCGTCCAGTAACCATATCCGGAGTCAGTGATAACGCGCGCCGCGGCACAACAGACTTTCGACGAGAAATGTCGGTCGACGAATGTCAGCGGCGAGTTTGTACAGCACTACCGACTTGTTTGCGAATAGCCCGAGAAGACGCGAGAAATATAGCTCGGCCGGCCCGACGCTCCCGGATATACAGACTGACCGTTGTGTATCTCGTTAGTCAAATGCGATAAGAACAGCGCAAGCCGCACTGCCGCCAACGACGAGATGGCGCGAATTAAGGAGATCGCGCGGGCGCATCATATGTGGCGCTGTGACAACGGACATCGGTAGAAGGGGAATGTATACATAAACAGATCGCGACAGGAGAGAGAATAGGAGAAACAATATTTACTTCTGCTTCAATGTCCCGTGTCGGACAATGAAGTATTCGCAGACTGAAGATTGCGTGTAGTTGCGTGCAATTTGTTGATTCATCAAAGTCTGTACATAGGAAAATATACATCGTACTCGCACACGCACAACCAAGTGTTGCTTGAAACAAGCATTTCGTAATTTTATATACTTCAATATCCACCATAAGTCCATCATATAGCGTCAAATTCAATTAAAATATATTCTGAATTCTAGTGAAATTCAGTGCAATTCTAGTGAAATCAAGGATATTAAATTAAAACACAAATTCGGTTCGCTTCCTATATAAAAAGTTTCATAATATTCTCGAAAAAAGAAATAAATAAATTTTTCTTTTGAATATAATAATGAGCTTTTCTATAAATTTTGTAATGAGTATATTTTATGACTATTGTTAAGAAAATATTCTTTGTCGGAAATAATCATTGCTTAAAAGAAGAAAAGTAAACTAAATGGTCACTGTTCTTAACAATAAAATATTTTTTCTCTGTATAGCCTTTAAATTACAACCCTCTGCTCCCAATAACTAGTCTGACGCAAGCTTCAACAGACTTTTAAGGATTAAAAAACGTGTGAAAATTAATAATAGAAAGCAAAGTCAAAAGAATGTATGATATATATGTATGTACATATGATTACATAAAGAGAACAACTGCTGCTACACTTCTGACTCTTTACTTTGTGCTTGCCACTGCACTATAAATAAAACTGTGTTCTATATGATTAAATTAAAAAAGATTAGAGTAGGTGAGTTTTGGTGACACTTTCAGCGAATGCAGCGCAATATGATTGATCACACAAATATACTCTATAAAAAACGAAACTTTCACATAATTTATTTATCGATTTATATGAAGTAAGAATGTTATGTCGCAGATTTATAAATTCATTGTCTTCGTTGTCAACGCCCTTACAACCAGGAGCTACGTTACAATGCTCCTTTTTAATATGTATATAACACACAGCATTATAAGTATATATTTAATATTTATATTATATATCTGTGTGTAATAAATACGTCATATATTTACAATGCTGTGATCAGTTTTTAATACATAACGAAAGATTCAACAATTGTATTACCAGAGAAACAATCCTGTAGTTGTCGACATGCTGACACCAAATATTAATATTCTCGTTTGCAAAGTCTCTACATGTAGCTGCTCAATGACTTGCAATCACTAACGACGAGCACTTTATGTTTTTACTGTGACGTTAAAAAATGGCTATGCCATATTTGCAGCACTGCGAAAAATCGTTTTTACTAGTGATCTCTTTTGTATAATACCTGTACAATATTTGTATATAATATTTGTACATTAAATATCACTGGCGTTGCAAATTGTCCATCATCGTAAAATTGTTAGAATCTCGTTACATCATCGTATTTGTTACATAGTACATGTAAAATTGGAAGGAATAACACAAGAAAGACGTTTGTCATCTTTGATCGCTCTCAACAGCAAATTCCACCAAATAATTAAAGACAGCACAACGTCGAAGTATTGTCATAAAGTTCCTTTCTTTCCATAAAATTTATAAAATATGTTAATTTAATTCAGGTAATCAGGTAATACAATATATTAGCATGTCACAATAGCATGTTATGATTTGCTTCGCGTAATCTTCTGCAATGAATATCTTCGTTGTTACAAAGCAATGCACGCGTAACTCTCCGGCGTGCATAATGCGATAACTTAATGAAAATTACTCTACAGGACGATAAATTTCGTGTATGTCGATAAAGTTATTTAGAATACTGCGGAAACATACCTCTTCTTTTTAATCTATTCTACTGCGTTTCAACTTTTGGAACTTTCTTTTTTATTAAAATCTGTTCCTATGTAATCTTCTAATAAGCGCATGAATTGTCGTCACCTGGACACATTTCTCGTTTCTCTGTAGTCAAGACGGCTCTTGACAGTAAAAATTCGGCATATATATAAAAAAAAAATATATATATATATATATATATCGCGCGCGGTTAATGTATCACCTAATATTTAAGGCATAGACAGGACAGAATGTTTCTGTTAAAATCTAAATTGCGGAATGTGAATATAAATGCGTAATGGAAGAGAATGCGACTAATCATTCCTAACATATCTTTCGCTCAAGTTGTGAACTTGCACGCCATGAAATAGACATCTCTGCCTGTCGAACGATGCAAATGTGATTCGCACGACGATACTTTACGTTACGGCGTATGAATGATCGATCGTGCAACATCGCGCGAAATACTAAGCGAAAAATATCTCTTTCTTTCTACAATGAAATACTACAAGCTTCCATTGCTTCATTCGATCACATGATTAGACCTCTGTAAGGATTTCGGGGACATGATGTAACCGCTCTTCACTACATTCACGACGAGATTTTTCGGCTTCGGCGGTAACGGCGGAGGTTTGGGTAATTTCGCGCGAGACGCGTCCGCACCGTAACTTCCTGAGTGTAGAGTCTTCGATTGGGGACTCGTACCGTTCTCTATGACCGTCTGATCTCCATCCACTAACGTTCTATCGCCGTCTAAGGTGAACGAGCTATCGAGGCACTTACTCAGAGGCTCCGTAATATTAACCAGGGCCGAGAATCGTTCATTCACACCACCTCCGTTTGTCACGTGCGCGGGATACTCGTATCCGCTGCTGCAGCTTTGCTTATCTTCGTTAGAATCGTAAAACTTCGTGGTACCCTCGCAATTGGCCGATACTACTCGACTTCTTCGCATCTTGTTACAATCCGACGGTTTCCCATTCTCCTTGTTCTGATCAGTAATTTCATAGCTTTAAGAGTCGAAACGTATATGATATAGAGATCTTAAGAACTTTATGTTTATGCACACGTAATGCTCTCTACTGCTACCAACTTTCAATATGTTAAGATAGACCAAACACCACATATTATAATATACGTGCAATTGTACCTTTAAAAAGTCCGGTAACTCGAAATTGATTTCCGTTCCTCTCTGGTCCTCCAGTCTGGATCTTTGTGCTCTTTTCAGTCCCTCGTATAAATCTGCAAAGAAAAGTAATCATGACTGTTTTAGTAAGACTAAGTAAGAGAATCCCATAATTTATTTACACTTTTAAGATTAGATTAGATTCATGAAGATTGTTGGATAAAGTCAGAAGAGAAAAATATTATTCTTACCATCTCCGTCGAATCTGCCTGGAAGCTGCAATTTCACACCGTTACGCCACTTTGCGATCAATGGAGGCTGAGATTTAACAGGCGCTCCCTCGTGTATGCAATCATTCGTATTACCTTTCTCGCTTGTATTGCAACATTTAGATTTTGCCTTGAATCAAGAAAAATTGAAAATAAATGGTTACATTAAGGTCACAAAAGTTTTAATTTGTAAAAACATATATATTCGATATATACGTGCGTGCCTTACCTTCTTCTTTCCGTGAATCGTTGAATCGCGAAGGAAAAATTTACTGGACAATATGGAAGATCCTTCCGAGCGCTGATCATCAGACTACATGAAATAATATAAATGATATTAAAAATAACAGTATATATGAAATTGTACACACATTTTATTATATCCTTTCGGTATTCGGTTATCTTACCTTACATGACCCTTCGCTATACTGATATTTATTCCTACTCTTTCCAACCAAGAGTTCTTCGAATACTTTATTGGTAATTTCATCCAAAGTTGGTTGTGCGTGTGGTAATTCGTCCAGATACTTGGCAGTATGCAACTCCCGTTGAAAATCTGTAAGAATAAAATTTTTATTGAAGCTTAAATTATGACTTTGTTTTGCATTTTTATCTATTGTATGTTTATCTAATGAATTTTTATTGATTTATATGTGTGTATGTGTGTATGAAATACACTAACCTTCCTCATTCGCCATTATAATAAGTCGTGTAGGAGCATTGATGGCCATAACGTCCATAGGAACACAATGACCCTCGCTCCAAATACTAATTAAATCTAAATTAAAACCGTATTTATTTAGAAGAGGCCTCAAGACATCCTTCAGCGTTTTACCCTTATGTGCGATAATGCTTATTATTCTTCGCGAAGGTAATTCCACCTTCAGAACCTTCGTGAGAACGACTTCCACTTCTTGACTTGCTAATACTGATGAAGGACATTTTGTGTCTACCATCTGCAAACAACAACATTTACTTTACTATATAACTATTGTATTTTAGAGCATTAATATATATCATAATATCGATATATTAGTGTACTACTATTAAATGATATAAAGATTAATTCACGATTAAATAGCGAATTAAAAGTATAGCATATATGTAAATAGCAAGTAACATTTCTGACTTAAAATGTAAATATAATGCAAAGAAAAAACAATTTTGGTTTCTTCCTCCACCAAGTTAAGTAAAAATCACTACAGTTCGCCATATTCAAATGCATCTCTACGACATTCCGTAAAAATTCTACTTTCAGCATGCATTTAACGAGTAACAGGCAGCACAAACCTCATCTGTCGCTAGTATCAGTACGTCATAGTTAATATATCGTAGAGCTCTCTTATCAAGGAGACGGGTAACGACGTCTTTAATGCTGTCGGTTTGGCTAGTCGTCACTACTGTAGTGGACCCATCAGGCAATATTACTCGACACAATCCCGTACATTTGTTGCGAGCTTCTTTCTTATCGTTCGCTTGTCCTTCGCAGGACGATACAGACTACAAGCACACGCGCACACACTCGTTTAAATATATGTTCAAATTGACATGTACACTTCAAGATCTATCAAGATCTGATCAAGAAGATTGTCAACTATCGTTTGACAATTATAAAAAAAGATCTCAATATATTATTTTTTTAAAAATATCAAGAAATCAATGTGACTGAAGAGATTTGATAGAATCTTCATTCTTTTTCCTGAAGAACTTGTTGTTAAACGTCTACATAATGTATTTTTGGAATATCTTCAACAAGAGATGCATAGCCAAAAAGTTTTATAGCAACAAATTGGATCTACCAATATTATAATACTCTACAGAGCAGCTAATGTATAGTTTATGGATTAATGCGACATATATACTACTCTTTCACCCGATTATTGTATAATAACAATAACAACCTTCTCAAGAAATATGTAAGTCTGACTAATCGCATTCTCTACGGTAGCAGACTTTACAGACACACATCACACTCATTGACAACTAATAACTCAAAAAATAATGAGGAAGACTTATCATAGAAATTTACTCTCAAACATAGATAGAGGAAATTTTATTAATGTGTAAAGCAAACTCTAGCAATTAGTCAAACTAAATATCTTCGTAAATATATGTATAGCTGAATGATGCTTACATGTTTGTTGAACGACTGCCGCAGTGCCAAATCCCACGACGCTAACGATGATCGACTGCTAGATATCGACACGCTGTCTTCATTATTGTTGCCTTCTGTTTCTCTTTTAATAGCTGTAAAGCTCTTATATATAGTCTCACTTCGACTGGGGACTTTGTTGTATTCGGTTTCGCCGCGATCTTTCGACTTAGATCTGAAAATATGAGACGAAATATACGTTTTATTCTCCTTGAATATATTCGAGGGTATTTTCCTGAACAAACATACAAATTCGCAAATAGCTTACCTGTTCTTTCTGTTCCAAGGAAGAATCGACTTTCGACAACGATCTTCCGCATCGGAGTGGCTTTTCTTCAACTTTACACTAGGCGAACTCGTAAGATGTAGATCACAGTCTTCCGTATTAACTATGGCGGTACCTGCCTCCAAGCAGGCACGATAAAGTTCCGATCGTAGGAATCTCGGGTAACTGTCGAACTTCATCAAATTGAATACTTGTTTCTGGGCCTGGAACGATAAAAAACGTTGGTCGAATTACAATTATTTGTTGATTCAACTTTATAATAAAAATTTATAATAAAAAAGTACAGTAGTAGAATATATCCTCAAAAAGTATCATCGATTCACTGGAAACAAGTAATATTTTAAAAGCCTTGAGAATGTAACATAATAACGCTTTCGTTAGAAATGAGCGCTAAATGCAATGTGACTTAACACAGTATACGCGTAATTAATAGTAGTGCGTAGGATTTTAGTGTAGTGACACATACTTGTAAAAATAGATCCGCAGGTGCTTCGTCGAGCAGTTCCTGAGTAATCTGTCCCGATGCATGACTATCCACGTTTACTGGCTCGGCGGCTGTACTCGACAGATGACGTTGGTATATCTGACAGGCTAATCGATGCCGCGTAGCAGCGTCTTTAGTATCTTTATATCTCTCACAAGCAGCCCAAAAATATATGTTTTCATGACTAAACTCCTTCTTGAGGAACTCCTTGAATGAAAACGATAAATTTAATATAGTTGCATAATACTCGTACGATATGTATATTATATATACATGTATATAATATTTAACTGATATAAAAGAGACCGCATAAAAGTACTCACAGCGAATGTTTGCAAGCCCTTTGGATCGTCCAAAAGTTTTTCAAATCCATTCGCCCACATGTGTACCCCTTTGCAGTCATTGTTCTTGTCGCAAGACTCCGTGCTACCATGCTGCAACAAACACATACATTCAACTGATTAGATTGAGCAAAAAATGCTGCCGTGATTATCTCAAGGTGAGTGAATATATTGCTGCAAGTAAGTACATAAATGGGAGACAGAAGAGGAAAGTAGAGGACAATAGAAAAAGTAGAAATAACGAATAAAAGAGGGAGAAATCTTATCTTGTATATTCAGTTTTACATTCAATCTAATTTCGTTTTATATTCAATTTAATTTTTATTTTAATTTTTAATTCAGTTTTATATTCAATTCAATTTCCTTTCTGACGCACACAACAAGCAACGTTTCCATCGTGTGCGCAAAGTTATCTGTCCATCGTTCGACTTGTGAAACTGAGTCCAACTTCCAACCAAACGACATCCCGATATTTATTCCTGCGCATTTCTATCTCGAACCTTTACAGTTCCACACCTGCCGCGCGCGCAACAGGTGCGCGTTATGAGAAAACGCTTTCTTGGATCGCTCACCTTTCGCGTGCTCCGTTTTCCCATCCTCCTTCCTCATATTCTTCCAGCTAATGCGCAATATTTCAGCCTCTCACGCACGATTTTTTCTTTCAATTGATATTATGTAAGTGAAGCGAGTAAACTTGAGAACATCATTGGCGAGAAATTAGAATAAGTAGGAATAATAATCTCTCTCTCTCTCTCTCCCTCTCTCTTATTCTTTTTCTTTCCTTCTTCCGGACAATCCAGAGTAAGTCGAAAACTGTCTGTATATCAGTCAATTCGGGGAATGCGGTTTAAACGATGATAAATATGACTCGTCGTCTCATGATCTCACGAGGTTTGAAGCTCATAATTACCAATAATTAAGGAAATGCCTACGTCATGACTGTAGCACCCAAAGCGCCGTAAGCACCACCGAATGAACAATCGAATCAAGCCGATTCCGAGTCAATTAGCTGAATTAAAATCGCGCTCCGCGTCCTTTTCGCTCGCTACTTACTTGCGACGCTTTCGTCCTGCGTTGCGTCTGATTCATAAAGCGGCTGCTCATTGGGAGACGCGCGCACTTGAATTAGATTAACATCGACCTCTCCTGTGTTCACTTTACTACTTGCTCATCTAATAACGCGGGATGTCGAATTTAATGCGGCAGAACAAGGGCATCCTGTGCGCGGTTGATAGAATGCTAATCCTTTCGGAGAACCGCGGAAGAAGGAAAGGTGTTTACGTCGGACGAAAGCGCACCAGGCCGACGTGCGGTAATTGCGACGAATGACGACACAGTTTACCCCTTTAAGCGCGCACAAATCTGCTCCGAATTCGCCGAGGTAATGCGTCTCATCGAGGAACCGACGCGACGACGGCGGGCAAATATATATACATCCTGCGCGCAGAACGTTCCACGAGTAAACCCTCCCGTTTCTTCTTCTCTACCTACCGATTTCGCTTCCATGTCACGATTCGCGCGGCCCGAGTACGTTCTCACAGCGGCAGCGGCAGCGGTGTCATTTATCAGCCTCTTGGGACGCGCGTTTGTGTGCGTAACGCGTTCGCATACTTTGACGCAAAATAGGTAAAGTCGCGCGAGCAACAACGGCAAGGAGGAGGACGGCGGCAAGGACGACAACGAGGAGAAGGAGGAAGATGACGATGACGATGACGACGACGACGACGACTGCAAGAGCTAAACGGGCAATTCGCTCGGGTAACGAGGACTCCGCCCAGCAAGACGGCCGCCGGGCATCGCCGTTGCTGTGCGCTTCCCAACGACGCGAGCGATGAAAGCGAGCGATCACATTCGCTGCTGACAGGATCTGCGCGACGGAACGCGGCGCGATGCGAGGTGACGTGTGATATGACGTGACGTGCCCGCACCAACGTGCTCTACGAGCTGCTGACGATGACGACGACGACGACGACGACGACGACGACGACGGCCACGAATACTCCGAACGCGCCGCTCGTGATCATCGTGACGCGACCGCATACACAACGTGCGCCTCGCACAGTTACTACTACCGCGTTCTCGCCAGGCTAGGCCACTTTACGTCGAACAAGGCCCACTTCCCTTCCTCCTCCCCCTCCTCTTCTCCTCCTGCCGTCCTTCTCCCTCGCTCGCTGTGCGACTGATTCATTCTCATCGCCGACCCCACTTCCCCCCCGCGCCTCTTCCGCTCCCACAGTCACACCACCACTGATGTTCGCACTACTACCATCCACCAGCGCGTCACACGGCCTTTCCCTCTCTGTCTCCCCCAGACTCTGCCACTCAACCTCGTTTTAACATCTACGCAGGGCCGCATGCGGAGAGTTGCCCGATGAGACGCGACAGCTGATCCTCGGGCTTCTTGAATGTATCCCCAGTGAGCTCTATAATATACCGGATTGAGCCTGAAGAAGACAGGTAAACGAAGGCTGGACTAATCTGGCTGTGTCAGCCAGTCACATCTGCGGCACCTTAAGTGATACGTGCTGCTGACACAGAATCGATCCTACCAACATCTATCTGCCTTCTGAAGGCTCATCCCAGGATTCTACAGTGACCACCGAATAATGAACGGATGAGCTCATCATAACGAGAAAAGACAGCGAACCGTCCGATCCTGCGTCTATCGTTGTAAGATCTATTCGTGCACCTAAGTGTATGAATACGCCGTGCGTATGAACCCCTTAGCTCTCTCGCGGGAACGTTCCTTTTTAATATCATCACGAACGTTACCGTGCTCGCGACGCAGTTGTCGGGAGCTATTTTCGGCTCCGTTATTGTCGGTGCAATTCAAGCAAAAGCGTTTCACGGCTCGAGCGGTGTCAGCGGCCACGTAACGACAGTTGCAAATCGAACTTCAACGTTTACGATCCTCTTGTTATCCTCTACGAACATTCTTCCTACTCTTTTCTTACTTTTCTGTTAGGTCTGAAAGAAGATTTCACGTGTTGAGGCTCATTCGCATCGGGATACGCTCCGTGGAGAAAATTGGAAAGGGAACGGCCGCAGCAGTGGCTTACCAGTTGACTCTTACTAAAAGACACTGACTTCGAACTCGTCCGAGATTCTGCAGGCGAGAGGAAACACGCGACCACATCGGGGCTTCCTGTACGAACGACGAATTTCTACGGCGCGATTTCGACGACTCGACGGGGGTTCGTAGCACGTCGCGACCTTATTATTGTAATTCCATTCCTAGAAGCAGGAGACACGTAGAAGCACGTACATGCCGAATAAAGTAAACGAGTATGCGAGGACAGCGTGTGGCGTAACGTGTTGCGACGCGGGAACGCGTTCACGGAGGCACACACGCACACCGATCTGGTTTCTGGTTATTTCGTTTTCGCCTGACCCTCGCCTGTGTACGCGCGAATCAGAGGCAGGAAACGATGACGCGGCTTGAATAATGTGTACACGAGAGAAACCGGAAGTCGTTCAAAGGCGACGAAAAATCCTGTGGGACGTTAGAGCATTATCAACGCATGCTTCTGGAAGTGATTCAAAGAGGATATTGTTTTTCCTTAAAGAGAGAAAAAGGAGGGGGAGATATTTAGAAGCATAAACGTAAAATCAATAAAACTTTGCCATCGTTAATATTAGTATATTCGAAAGATTCTAAGTTAGTTTCAATGTTTCTCTCTCAACGAAAGTTAGCACAGCGATGCACCAAAAGCGCGCGGAGATGAAAAAAGTCTCAATATCTTTAATATGCTCCTCTTCGCTGCGTACGATGCCACCCCTCTTCCTTTTTCTTTCATCAAGCCTCAACCGTATATCTGTTTCTTTTCAAGTTCCGAAAATGCACCCTAATCTTTCCAAAAAGAACAGGCCACTTCATCGTAACGCTACCCGTAGGTCAAGCAATTTAAGCCCGAGACGCGAGCCCATAATAATCTAAGAACTAACAGCAAAACTAGAATTAACAGTAATAGCTAGAAAACAAAATAAACACACAAGTGGTTCAAGAGCTGAAGAGGATGACTGCTGAAGACTCACTATGCAATTGTCCGAGACGCTGTTGCCGAGATTCCGTATCTCCTGCAGGCTTCCCCAAGGCCGCGGCTTGTCCTGCTTGCCAGTGTACGAGTGACAGAAGGGTCGCGCGTACTCCATGCTGGAGTTCACGTCCTCCAGGCTGTGCACCAACGACTTGGTCACCTGACCGCAGTACACTTTCGGGCTGAGCTTGTTGTTGATCGCGTCCGTGAATCGCTGCTTCGTCTTCTCCGTGGATGACGTTGTCCTGGACGATTCGGCGGTGTCGTCCTCGATACCGTCGAGCATCGCCGTGGTGCAAACCGACGCGAGGGAACCAACGGACGTACTGGCCAAAGCGCAGCCTCGTACCGCCGTCGTCGTTACCGCCGCTGCTACAGGGGCAGATGTTCCCGCAGGGACGCAGGTGGTGGTCGTGCCCCCACTATTCCCCACCGTCAACCGCATCTCTGAAACGCGTGCCCTCGTAGTAGTTCCCCACCGTTCTCCATTGTTACTCGTGACCGTCTGACGGCCGAAAGCGAGTACGTGAAGAGACGCGAATTACGACGCGGCGTGAAACGCACATCGCGCGTTTCGGCGTGTGTCATGCTGGCTTTACCTTTAGCCGGGTCGAATTTTAGTTCCTTGTTCCACCGTACTTCCGACGTCGCGCGAACCGCCAGCCGGTGCCCCGCTGCCTCGCTGATGGACTCCCGAGATGTCCGCGCGGTTACGTTCTGAAAAGCGATCTTTTGTTAGGCAAAATACAATCAGTAGCGCGACAGGATTAATCAGGACGAGCAGTGAGCTGGTTTCGATTAATTCAAATAGAATAAAACGTTCAGTAGCCGGAGATTTATTATCTATCATTTATTTCTTTTTTTTTTATATTAAATACTCGATAAGAGTTGTTTTAATTTATAAAGCTGTACGTATATACCAGCTTACTCCAAATAATTTTACCAAAAATATTAAGACGCGACTGCGTAGTTCAAAACAGCAGAAATGAAATCTGACTCATATAAGTGCAGAAAATCTTTATCTCTCCTGAGAAGCCGGAGAAAGATAAAAATTGTTCATTGAGTAAAGGCCGGTGATACATTTTACGTTTATTTTACATGTGATGAATGTATCGTAGATGATATATCAAACATGTATTGGCAATCGTGTGTTAACATTGCCCATTCTTTTTACATAGATAGTAAATTTATAGGAATCATAAATTCCAGAATTACCCTATATTGCATATTGGAGGGGCACTGTCTTCTTCGTCCGCAGTCGTTCGCCGTGTTCTTGCCTGAGCAGCTGCCATAATCATCCTTAAAACCAATCCCGGAATCACTGTTGCTGGAATGAGCAGTCGATGTGCTAACGTTACTTGGCTGAGGCGAAGCGGCGTCCAAACGTATGCGCGCTTCGTTGTAAGGGTTCGTCTCGCCATTCGTGCAATCCGATATGTACAATGTTTGTATGGCACCGATAAGATTTGTACAGCTATCGGGGAACTCTTGACAAACATTCAGTTCGGACGACTTGGTGCACGTAAATCCGAACACATTGCACGCACTAGAATGCACTTGGTGATCGATTAACTTATAATAAATAGTAAAGACGTGACACGAGTTGGAGACGATGTCGTCCGTATCTCTCATGGATTTAGTCAATATACCAAAATACTGCTTATCTTGTTCGGAGAAAGAGTTACAAAATATTATTCGATAAGAGGGATATTCCGCGATGACACGATTCTCCGAATTAGTGAGCTTGATATTGGCAACATGAATTGTGAGAAGAACAGTCGTCGGGTTTCTCTTTTCCGCCTTCAGTCTTTTGATACATTTTCTCAAAACCTGCAACAATAACATCAGATGAAAGATCACATTGTGTACTTGATTGAATTAAATAAGATAACTTAATTTAAGAATTTTAATAATTGCAATAAGTAGAGAATCATAATGGAAACAATTAAAAGATTTTGCAATTGTAATAATTAAATACAAACATACCTGCATCATACACGACGAGTGCAACTGATTCGGTATATCAATGGTACCGAGATAACCAACAACTGTTCTATGAACGATTTTCTCAGAATCACGTTTGTGCGACACCGGAGGAGGTGGCGGTGGCAAAGGACTCGTCATGTTCCAGCGATAGTGTAGGCCAGAGTAACCATAATGATCCTTATTCTCCGACATTGTGCTAGAGCCAACTGCATGAAACATAGCTCCGCTCTGCAAATCCCTCACTACCTTTGCCACTCTGCATTGCAACTGCAGAGCACCAGCGTTAGTGGCACGAGGTTTGTGAGCATACTTGGGCTTGGATCTCACAGTAGCCAGACCTTCTTCATCGGATGAATCAGAATAGTAATTCTCAGCTATTTGCAGTCGTAGCACACCCTTGGAGTTGCCTATCAGCTGCACCACGTCGTCGTGCGGTACTTTGCTGACATTGTGACCGTTGACAGCCACCAGGTAGTCGCCAGCACGCAGGCCAGCGTTCTCTGCTGGGCTGCCCTGCACGATGCAGCTCAGTATGCATGGCTGTTGGCCCGATATCGTGAAGCCGAAGCCTTTCGCACCGCGAATCACCTCGACCGCCCGCACGCCGTAATTCACTCGCTTCTTCTTCCTCCTCTGGTTCTGGTGCATGCTTCTCGCACTGTGCTCGCGGCTCGTCAAGAGAGATCCTCGTGGAGAAAACACGTGCGCTTACCACCGTTGCCGAAGACACTTCCGGGATCGCGTCCACGACGATTCCCCGGCTCCATAATTCGTGCTCCGCGTATTTACAGCGCGCATTCCTCGTCCAACGACTCGCCAGCGCGACGACCCAAGTCGCTCGAAATTGCTCCCGAGTGGTAGCGGTTGCTAGTCCCACCTCTTCTGATCATTCGTAGGCCGTATTGAATACCAAACACAGGTCCATTCGACGTAAAATAATAGAAATGTTCGTCGGACTGCGATGTCTCAAACACATTCGTGACCGATTTCCCTCACTCGTAGTCGGGAGCGCCTCGCACCTAGTAAACTCTGTGTAAGTTCTATGACGACCGAATGTTTTGGAATGCTTCGATCGAGGAGGCTAGAGAAGAAGGTGATCGACCTTGCATTAAATAGCCACGGTTCGAAAGTTTATGAAATGATGATCACGTTGTAGGGTGCGCTCTCCCGCTGATGTTTTCAAGGACGTAATTATATGATGGACGTCGCCTTGATTATTTTGATATTGATTATTTTTTTCTGCCGAAATCGATTATCGTATGATGTTTCTCTTGATTATCTTCTTGACGACAGTTGTTTGTTTGATGTTATTACAAAATCGTTATTGATAATTCCGCGAAAATCCTTCATTGACCCGTTAAAAAAAGGGGTTTTAAATAACGGGTCTAATGAATACGGTAGACCCCTTATTTAAGTGAGTTTGACCAAAGAGAAACCTGAGAGCGGACAACACGACATTTTCTGCGACACCGACTTTCCGCACTGGGAAAGGACGCCATTTGCATCCATTTTGAGAGGGGAACTACGATGGTACATTCACTTTCATGTGGTGGAAGTCCGTGCTACATCCATTTTCAGGCGGTTTATGTCCGTGCTGCAACTATAGTTGCCATCTTTATGCCAGACTATGCCTGATGGTCTAAAAAGAGCGGAGGGAGAAGGAAGGAGCAGAGAAAATAAAAGTACGTATTAAATGTTAAATCTTCGAATACATGTTGCTGTATCAAAATCTCCTCTATAATAAACAATTTGACATGTCTGGAGACGCATGATGTATCGTTGCCCGCGTCCCCCGTTCCCTTCGTCCTGTTTCTCAATTCAGCATCCCGTCCGCTCCGGACATTCGCTCGTGGCACTGACAGTGGTCGTCGGTGAGCATTCGATCCGCTCGGAAGAGCACGTTAATTAACGCGACGAGACTCCGATTATAAATATCCCGCGAGTCGACGAAATATTTGAATTTTTAAAAAAAGCATCAAAGAAAATCACGTTGATGTTGTCATGGGTGAAATCTCACCCTGGTATACAGGGTGTCCGGAATGTGATTATTAATATTTTGTGTACTGGTAAATTGGGTGTAGCCGAGAAGAAAAGTCATGTACCATAATAATGACCTATTGTCAAATTGGCAATAGTTATCGAGTTATTAATTGAAACATATGAGCCAATGAGCGCGTAGAGAGAGCTGGGCGGCCGCCTCTTGTCGCTTGCGCTCGCTCGCGTCGTTCGCGTTCACTCGCTCCTCGTCGCGCGCGCACGTCTCTTGTCGCTTACGGTTGCCTCTCGCCGCGCGAGGTAAGCCATCTTCTTATATACAGAGCCCGTTCTGTCGCTTTCTCGTACGCTCATTCGTTTACACATTTTAATTAATTACGGAATAAATATTGAAAAAATTGTAAAATGGCACAGGACTTTTTTAATTGTTCTAACGAGTTCTACCAGCACACAAAATAATAATGATCACATTCCGGACACCCTGTATATTTTTTATTTTTGAAATAAAAAAAGTCAAACGAATGCAATTAAATGTTATTTATCATCATTGAATATTAGATGAAAAGTAGAAGAGTTATTGTACGCAGCGGATAATCTCTCTGTATAAAACGTCGAACTGAAACATATTAAAAAGTATTGACATTTTGAATACGTCTGAATTCTGCTTTCTGATCCGAAGAAAGGGACTAAAAAGTACTAGTTCCCATTAAATTTCACCGCGCTAAATGCGAGATGGCAGTAGTAAATGCTTCGCATTAATAAGGATTCAATTCGTTTCAAATATGCCTTGTATTCAATCGCAATCGATAATTTTGAAATGCGAACTTTCATATTGAAAAATATTCACTTCTTCTCCTAACCGTTTTCGGATTCAGAGGCATACAAGATTTTCACGTTCTATTCCCCATCGCATTGAAAAGTATTGGCCCGTGATCCAATCTGAGATTCCCGCAAAGTAGAAATCACGACAAAATCTCGTGAACGCGAAACAATACTTTTAAATACGACATTTTATGCAGGACTAACATTTAATAAGAACGAGACTAAATTCGCATGGGATGAAATTCCATTATTTAACGCTACCATGACCTTTAATTATTCTCCGAAAACGGCGTCACAACAACTTACACTCTATACAATTAGTTACTAACACATTTTCTAATCGTATATATTCCTCTTTAATTAACATAAAGCTAACAAATGTCCGATGCTTCGACAGAGTAATTTTTTTATTTTCAGCAATCAATAAATAGAGTGCATCAATGTCGCGTACAGCTGAAAGGCCTCCTCGCATTCCCCTTGTCGTTCCGGAACCTTCGAGAAAAGAAGAGACGCTCAAGGGCAAGTCTCTCTTGCTTCAACCGCCACCGAGGCTCGCAATGTTTACATCGCGCCGATTGTGTTGATCGACTCACGAGCGACGACACTTTTTGCCCTTCGTAGTATAATACTTGCGCACCTCGTGTATTTGACCTCATTCCATCAACAGCAGCCGTGCGGGACGCACTCATCACTTCCGTCTCGTGTAATTAAAAGAAATGTATCTCGTCGGTCCTCGAGATACTCAATCGGCATCGCGTCGGCATCGCGTTGATTAACCACACGGTCGAATCGCGAATATCGGCATTAACGTGAGCGAGTGAAATCCGAAGGACTCCAGCAGCTGGGAAGTAGGACGCTGGTAGCAATACGTCACGTTTCCAGGTATGTGGAATTATATATTATGCGGGAGATCTTCGATAACGAGAGCGGACGTTTGACGAATTTTCCGGGAATAAGAAGTCGGAATTTCGCGCTCGGCGCGAACTCACAATCCGTCATCATCCGACTAGTAACCATGACTTTATGAATATGCAATTACTCTCGTTAATCTCTGTCTGTCTATCTATTTATTGCGTTGTTGTATACAAGAGATATTGATCCAGACAGAGACGGATAACGGTCCATGACCGCGAATCTGTAATTCATCATGTTCTTAATCAAACATTCTGAATAATTCCCAACTGTATGAATATACCGGTCTTGTGTAGAATATTCAACGTCATACCGCTTCTTAGACTGCGATCTTTTTTGTTTTCGATCAGCGCTTCTTTCAAGTCTGTTTACTCTCATTACGGGTCTAAATTTAAATGTCCATTCGTAAAAGAGTATTTTCGAGAGCACACAACTGTTGTCTCCGCTCCTTGTTGTCATTATTTTTCGTCAGCTCTTTCAAGAGCTCCTATCTAGACTTTCAATGTCAATGAAGAAAAACAATCGTAGCGAATATTCTCCACTCATCCCGACCAAACATTCTTTCTCTATCGCAGCTTACCAACCAGGAACGCTAAATTTTTGTTCCAGACGTTGCGGGAAGCAAGTCCGGTGGACGCGGATGCCGCACCGGAGGATTTGGTTCGGACAGAGCAGGGTCGGCCGGAAGGTAAAGTTTACAAATTTTTTACACATCTGTGTTAAACCCTTTAAAATCTTTGCTTTTGCAACTTGTTCCTCATCAGCTCTCTTGAAAGCTTCAAGTCTCATTTAAATTTTCA
This sequence comes from Harpegnathos saltator, assembly GCF_003227715.2. Lineage (NCBI taxonomy): Eukaryota > Metazoa > Arthropoda > Insecta > Hymenoptera > Formicidae > Harpegnathos > Harpegnathos saltator. Next base: position 1,286 of record NW_020230532.1, on the reverse strand, counting down.
ATGTTGGAACAAAAATATAAAGATAAAAATTCCTTATCAAAATGTTTCCGTATTTTCGATTCGTCCCGATCAAAGATATTCTCTCTCTACCGCAGGTTATTAACCGGGAAAATTATTTTTCTGTTTCAGTTATTGCGGAAAGCAACAGCAATCCGGCGGACGCGGATGCCGTACCGGAGGATCCGGTTCGGGCCAAGCAGAGTCGGCTTGAAGGTAAGTTTACAAGTTTACTATAGTCCTCTGTTTGACCCTTGGTGATCTAGAGCTGGGATATAATTTCCGACTAGACTTGAATTACGATCGCAGAGGGTAAATTACTTTTTTACTCACCCGCACTCGTTGGTCAAATTTAATGAACGAATGTGAATTTTTTGTTACAGAGTTGAAGCGGAACGTGGCCGGCTCTGACTGCAAGTCGTTTCGGTGAGTCAAAATAAAAAGAGAAACAAAATTCTGACAGATGTGGGACTAAAAAATATCGTTCGAGTCAATGCAAATTGCAAATAGATTCTTGCATGTGTGTGTTTGTGACTGTGTTGTGTTGAATAAAATACATTGCTCGAAACAATCAGGGGATTACTTGATCGATAGCCTGCATTGCATACGAGATTTAAAATACCGAATGATTCTTTTTTGATGTTCATTTGAATAAGAGATATTCATGTTTACAAACGCGATACCGTCATCAGTTGCTTTATTTTCATTTTTCAAGCGGGCCGCAGAATTATTTAACGACAATTATTTGACAATATTCAATTGACCGTGTAAAATATATTCATACGCAAAAATGACGATACCGTTGGTTACTTTTCTTTTATTTCCAAAACAGGCTGTACAATTATTTGGCAATATTGTCCATTCATTACGATCCCTACTGTCTCGAGTAGCGTATAATGCACGCAGAAATTGCGCCAGCGCACGTCGAGCTTGAGGTATCCTCGCTCGCGTGCCTTTGAATATCGCGACCGCAGTTATCAATATATGCGTTTTTACCTGCGCTTCTAACAAAGAAAGCTTAAATTCTCATTTCGTCAAAGTATCGCGAAAGCAAACTTCGTCGTGATGGAATTATCATGCGTGAAAATTTTGCCTCGCTCTCTCTCTCTCTCTCTTTCTCTCTCTCTCTCTCTTTCTCTCTCTCTCTCTCTCTCTCCCTCTCTCCCTCTCTCTCCCCCTCTCTCTCTCTCTCTTTATGCTCCCTCGGAGTAACCGGTTTCTAATTATCTAATCTTCCCTCGCATGCATTCGCGAATATTCTCGTAGATATCGATACTCCCGCATTGTTT